>NC_088240.1:87292464-87539964 GCF_036934945.1 Oncorhynchus masou masou
AGAGAAACAGAGAGAGAGAGAGAGGGAGAGAGAGAGAGAGAGACCACAGAGATATGCTCCGGTGGGGGTGAGAGAGAGGGAGAGAGAGAGACCACAGAGATATGCTCCAGTGGTGTTGAATCAGACACTGCTCATTTCAGTGCCATCATTGAAAAAATTGCATCCATTTTAAATAATTTCTCACTATGTGTTTCAAACATTTTTTTCCATTTTAGAATGTTTTTTTCAAATCACTTCCTGAATTGACATCAGATCAAATTAACCCCAAACCCTGTCATGTGACCTGTACAGGGAAAACTGGTATCATGCAGGAAGCGGCCATTCCCCATACTTAGGCTGTGTCATAAAGAAGTGCACTAAATACAGAATGGGGTGCCATTTTGGAAGCAGCCTCTGTGATATCGTGTTCCTTTTAGCAGGGAACAAGGGTTCGGTACAGTACATAACCTAGACCTGGATATAATGATAAATGACTGTGAATACAATGCAGTAGTGTTGAGTACTCGTCAGGTTTGGCTGAATTCTGAATGAGTTGAACTGGGGAGCAGCAGCACTTGGTACAGGTCATTTAGTACGGCTGTACGTCAAACACATTTACTGAGGACACAACTCTTCAGCTGGCAGAAAAGTAGGGGGAGATTCCACACGTCCTCGGCTGTTGCCTCTGCATGCGTGTGTCTGTGCGCATGAGAGTGTGTGTGTGTGTGTCTGTGCGTGAGAATGCCTGTATATGTGTGTGTGTGTGTGTGTGTGTGTGTGTGTGTGTGTGTGTGTGTGTGTGTGTGTGTGTGTGTGTGTGTGTGTGTGTGTGTGTGTGTGTGTGTGTGTGTGTGTGTGTGTGTGTGTGTGTGTGTGTGTCGTCCCCATCTGAACACCCTCTTCCATCTGTGAAAACCACCTCCTCTTCCTCCTGCCATTTCAGGGCTGCTAGATTATTCTCTGTCAGTCAGATAGTCAGCTGTCAGCTGTCAGAGGTGGAAGTGAGCAGTCATGGGAGTTGTCCTTCACTCATCAACTGTGACAGGCCTGGCTACCTTAGCCTGTCTACCTTAGCCTGTCTACCTTAGCCTGGCTACCTTAGCCTGTCTACCTTAGCCTGGCTACCTTAGCCTGGCTACCTTAGCCTGTCTACCTTAGCCTGGCTACCTTAGCCTGTCTACCTTAGCCTGGCTACCTTAGCCTGTCTACCTTAGCCTGTCTACCTTAGCCTGGCTACCTTAGCCTGTCTACCTTAGCCTGGCTACCTTAGCCTGTCTACCTTAGCCTGTCTACCTTAGCCTGGCTACCTTAGCCTGTCTACCTTAGCCTGGCTACCTTAGCCTGTCTACCTTAGCCTGTCTACCTTAGCCTGGCTACCTTAGCCTGTCTACCTTAGCCTGGCTACCTTACCCTGTCTACCTTAGCCTGTCTACCTTAGCCTGTCTACCTTAGCCTGTCTACCTTAGCCTGGCTACCTTAGCCTGTCTACCTTAGCCTGGCTACCTTAGCCTGTCTACCTTAGCCTGGCTACCTTAGCCTGTCTACCTTAGCCTGGCTACCTTAGCCTGGCTACCTTCTGCTTGGCTGAACCTGCTATTTCTATTGTTGCCGGGCAGACAGCACCAAGCTACCGCATTCCGCCCGGATGAAGCAATGAACTGGAAATGAGTGGATGGCTGTACTGTAGTTAAACTCTCTACAGCTCCTCGTCTCCAGGAATCAGGAACTACTGGAGCGTTGCACCCCCAACTCCTTCTGAACACATGGTGTGCGTTCCAAAAGGCACCGTATTCCCTATAAAGTGCACTACTTTGACTTGGACCCAAAGAGCTCTGGGAAAAGGAACTGCACTATAAGGAATAGTTGCCATTTGGAATGCAGCGATTACATGGCCTGGAGAGGAAAGGAAGTTGAGATCTCTGTATCATAATAATATGTAGTGTAAAATGGGAGATACCGTCCGACCCTCTGGAGCCTGGATCTGATAGTAGGATCTGACAGTAGGAGCTGACAGTAGGAGCTGACAGTAGGAGCTGACAGTAGGATCTGACAGTAGGATCTGACAGTAGGATCTTGACAGTAGGAGCTGACAGTAGGATCTGACAGTAGGATCTGACAGTAGGAGCTGACAGTAGGAGCTGACAGTAGGATCTGACAGTAGGATCTGACAGTAGGATTTTGACAGTAGGAGCTGACAGTAGGATCTGACAGTAGGAGCTGACAGTAGGAGCTGACAGTAGGAGCTGACAGTAGGATCTGACAGTAGGATCTGACAGTAGGATCTTGACAGTAGGATCTGACAGTAGGATCTGACAGTAGGAGCTGACAGTAGGAGCTGACAGTAGGAGCTGACAGTAGGATCTGACAGTAGGATCTGACAGTAGGAGCTGACAGTAGGAGCTGACAGTAGGATCTGACAGTAGGATCTGACAGTAGGATTTTGACAGTAGGAGCTGACAGTAGGATCTGACAGTAGGATCTGACAGTAGGAGCTGACAGTAGGAGCTGACAGTAGGATCTGACAGTAGGATCTGACAGTAGGAGCTGACAGTAGGAGCTGACAGTAGGAGCTGACAGTAGGAGCTGACAGTAGGAGCTGACAGTAGGAGCTGACAGTAGGATCTGACAGTAGGATCTGACAGTAGGAGCTGACAGTAGGAGCTGACAGTAGGATTTCTGACAGTAGGATTTCTGACAGTAGGAGCTGACAGTAGGAGCTGACAGTAGGATCTGACAGTAGGATCTGACAGTAGGATCTGACAGTAGGAGCTGATAGTAGGAGCTGACAGTAGGATCTGACAGTAGGAGCTGACAATAGGAGCTGACAGTAGGAGCTGACAGTAGGATCTGACAGTAGGATCTGACAGTAGGAGCTGACAGTAGGATCTGACAGTAGGAGCTGCCAGTAGGATCTGACAGTATGGGCTGACAGTAGGATCTGACAGTAGGAGCTGACAGTAGGATCTGACAGTAGGAGCTGACAATAGGATCTGACAGTAGGAGCTGACAGTAGGATCTGACAGTAGGAGCTGACAGTAGGATCTGACAGTAGGGGCTGACAGTAGGAGCTGACAGTAGGATCTGACAGTAGGAGCTGACAGTAGGATCTGACAGTAGGAGCTGACAGTAGGATCTGACAGTAGGAGCTGACAGTAGGATCTGACAGTAGGGTCTGACAGTAGGAGCTGACAGTAGGAGCTGACAGTAGGATCTGACAGTAGGGGCTGACAGTAGGAGCTGACAGTAGGAGCTGACAGTAGGAGCTGACAGAAGGATCTGACAGTAGGAGCTGATAGTAGGAGCTGACAGTAGGAGCTGACAGTAGGGGCTGACTGTAGGAGCTGACAGTAGGAGCTGACAGTAGGAGCTGACAGTAGGATCTGACAGGAGGAGCTGACAGTAGGATCTGACAGTAGGATCTGACAGTAGGAGCTGACAGTAGGAGCTGACAGTAGGAGCTGACAGTAGGAGCTGACAGTAGGATCTGACAGTAGGAGCTGCCAGTAGGATCTGACAGTATGGGCTGACAGTAGGAGCTGACAGTAGGATCTGACAGTAGGATCTGACAGTAGGAGCTGACAGTAGGAGCTGACAGTAAGATCTGACAGTAGGAGCTGACAGTAGGATCTGACAGTAGGAGCTGACAGTAGGATCTGACAGTAGGAGCTGACAGTAGGATCTGACAGTAGGGGCTGACAGTAGGAGCTGACAGTAGGATCTGACAGTAGGAGCTGACAGTAGAATCTGACAGTAGGAGCTGACAGTAGGGTCTGACAGTAGGAGCTGACAGTAGGAGCTGACAGTAGGATCTGACAGTAGGGGCTGACAGTAGGAGCTGACAGTAGGATCTGACAGTAGGAGCTGACAGTAGGATCTGACAGTAGGAGCTGACAGTAGGGTCTGACAGTAGGAGCTGACAGTAGGAGCTGACAGTAGGATCTGACAGTAGGGGCTGACAGTAGGAGCTGACAGTAGGAGCTGACAGTAGGAGCTGACAGAAGGATCTGACAGTAGGAGCTGACAGTAGGAGCTGACAGTAGGGGCTGACTGTAGGAGCTGACAGTAGGAGCTGACAGAAGCTGACAGTAGGGGCTGACTGTTGGGAGCTGACAGTAGGAGCTGACAGTAGGAGCTGACAGTAGGATCTGACAGTAGGAGCTGACAGTAGGAGCTGACAGTAGGATCTGACAGTAGGAGCTGACAGTAGGAGCTGACAGTAGGAGCTGACAGTAGGAGCTGACATAAAGCTGACAGTAGGATCTGACAGTAGGAGCTGACTAGGATCTGACAGTAGGGGCTGACAGTAGGATCTGACAGTAGGGGCTGACAGTAGGAGCTGACAGTAGGAGCTGACAGTAGGATCTGACAGTAGGAGCTGACAGTAGGAGCTGGCAGTAGGATCTGACAGTAGGAGCTGACAGTAGGAGCTGGTGTGTGATGTATTACTAACTCCTGGCTAGCGGTGACTCTGTTGGACAGGTGAATAGAGTTTACATCAAGCAGAGATATCCCAGCTAGCGCAAAACGTTCTGAGAACCATGTGTTTCTTAACGCTTGGCGAGAGCGTGGATGTCTTATGGGTATTTTGCATGCAACCTTCCCACAACGTTCTGGGAATAATGCAGGATAGATACTTGGCTTTGGAACATTCTCAGAACATTTAAGGAACTTCTTTCACAGAACGAAAAAAAAATGTAATCCGTTATTATACCAGGTAAGTTGACTGAGAACATGTTCTCATTTGCAGCAAATGTAAATGGGGAGAGGAGGGGGATGAATGAGCCAATTGTCAACTGGGGATTATTAAGTGACCGTGATGGTTTTAACGGCCAGATTGGGAATTTAGCCAGGACACCGGGGTTAACACCCCTACTCTTACGATAAGTGCCATGGGATCTTTAATGACCTCAAAGAGTCAGAACACCCGTTTAACGTCCCACCCTACACAGGGCAGTGTCCCCAATCACTGCCCTGGGGCATTGGGATATTTTTTTAGACCAGAGGAAAGAGTGCCTCCTACTGACCCTCCAACACCACTTCCAGCAGCATCTGGTTTCCCATCCAGGAACTGACCAGGACCAACCTTGCTTAGCTTCAGAAGCAAGCCAGCAGTGGTATGCAGGGTGGTATGCAGAATTGTTTATTCTGTGTTTACATGCACATGGGGTGGCAGGCAGCCTAGTGGTTAGAGCGTTGGACTCGTAACCGAAAGGTTGCAAGATCGAATCCCCGAGCTGACAAGGTGAAACGTCTGTCGTTCTGCTCCTGAACAAGGCAGTTAACCCACTGTTCCTAGGCTGTCATTGAAAATAATATTTTTTTCTTAGAGGGTCATTCAGCCTGTCAGTCACAGCATCAGTGTGTGAATCATGACAGTCTAATGTCTTTTTAGAGGTTAGGAATGAAGAGAGTGGGACTTCTCTGGGTGGACACAGTTAAGAGAAGAGAGAGGAAGGAAGGAAAGGAGTAATGAGGGCCTGAGGTATAGTGGGATGGATGGACAGTGGGGTGGAGGGATGAGGTATAGTGGGATGGATGGACAGTGGGGTGGAGGGATGAGGTATAGTGGGATGGACAATGGGGTGGAGGGATGAGGGGCTGAGGTATAGTGGGATGGACGGACAGTGGGGTGGAGGGATGAGGTATAGTGGGATGGACAGTGGGGTGGAGGGATGAGGGGCTGAGGTATAGTGGGATGGACGGACAGTGGGGTGGAGGGATGAGATAGGGATGGACAGTGGGGTGGAGGGATGAGGGGCTGGGATGGATGGATGGACAGTGGGGTGGAGGGATGGAGGGGCTGAGGTATAGTGGGATGGATGGACAGTGGGGTGGAGGGGTGGAGGGATGAGGTATAGTGTGATGGATGGACAGTGGGGTGGAGGGATGGAGGGATGAGGGGCTGAGGTATAGTGGGATGGACGGACAGTGGGGTGGAGGGATGAGGGGCTGAGGTATAGTGGGATGGATGGACAGTGGGGTGGAGGGGTGGAGGGATGAGGGGCTGAGGTATTGTGGGATGGATGGACAGTGGGGTGGAGGGATGGAGGGATGAGGGGCTGAGGTATTGTGGGATGGATGGACAGTGGGGTGGAGGGATGGAGGGATGAGGTATAGTGGGATGGACAGACAGTGGGGTGGAGGGATGGAGGGAGGGATGAGACATAGTGGGATGGATGGACAATGGGGTGGAGGGATGGAGGGGTGGAGGGATGAGGTATAGTGGGATGGATGGACAGTGGGGTGGAGGGATGGAGGGATGAGGTATAGTGGGATGGACGGACAGTGGGGTGGAGGGATGGAGGGATGAGGTATAGTGGGATGGACAGACAGTGGGGTGGAGGGATGGAGGGAGGGATGAGACATAGTGGGATGGATGGACAATGGGGTGGAGGGATGGAGGGGTGGAGGGATGAGGTATAGTGGGATGGATGGACAGTGGGGTGGAGGGATGGAGGGATGAGGTATAGTGGGATGGACGGACAGTGGGGTGGAGGGATGGAGGGATGAGGTATAGTGGGATGGATGGACAGTGGGGTGGAGGGATGGAGGGATGAGGGGCTGAGGTATAGTGGGATGGACAGACAGTGGGGTGGAGGGATGGAGGGATGAGGTATAGTGGGATGGACAGACAGTGGGGTGGAGGGATGGAAGGAGGCAGAGCTGGCAGGGAGGACAGAAGACAGGTGGGAGAAATGAGGCAGTGGAAGGATGGAGGGATGGATGGGTGGAGAACTGGCAGGGGAGCAGGAACGAGGGGGGTAGAGAGATGGAGGAATAGATGGAGGGTTGGAGGGTCCTGACTCTCAAGGCCTCCCTCCACGCCTCACTGCCAGCAATGGAAATCAGCAGGCGGCTCACGGTTGCAATGAGGTAGAAAATAAAATAATAACATAAAAGTGTCAGAGTGAAATAGAGGCCAAGTGAAGTCATTTATGATGAGTTTAAATTCTCCTTCCTCTGCAGTAGATCCACTGACCGGCTCGGATTGTCTGCTGCACACGTCGTTGATCATCCCAGCGCCTCAACCAAGTCACAGATAACTCACATTACCCCACCTGCTGCTCATGTAACACATATGTAATGAGTATCCTAGATTCATGTCATTATCATTCAATGTGTTTTGTCCCAGAGCATGTTTTATACACAGGCTAAATGTGTGTCCATATCTACCTGATATGGCGTGGTGAACCAGGCTCTCAGTATTGTATCACAGAGATGGTACCATGTACAGTGTTTAGGAAACAGGAGGTTGAACTCACTCTAATAGAAGAACCAATGGTAAACAGGAGTTCAAAATTAGCAGGCAGTTGTCATATTACCGCCATACAGACTGACTGGATCACTGGCTGACTGGATCACTGACTGGATCACTGGCTGACTGGATCACTGGATGACTGGATCACTGGCTGACTGGATCACTGACTGGATCATTGGCTGACTGGATCACTGACTGGATCACTGGCTGGCTGGATCACTGACTGGATCAATGGCTGACTGGATCACTGGATCACTGGTTGACTGGATCACTGGATCACTGGATTAGTGACTGGATCACTGGCTGACTGGATCACTGGCTGACTGGATCACTGGCTGACTGGATCACTGGCTGACTGGATCACTGACTGGATCATTGGCTGACTGGATCACTGACTGGATCACTGGCTGGCTGGATCACTGACTGGATCAATGGCTGACTGGATCACTGGATCACTGGTTGACTGGATCACTGGCTGACTGGATCACTGACTGGATCACTGGCTGGCTGGATCACTGACTGGATCAATGGCTGACTGGATCACTGGATCACTGGTTGACTGGATCACTGGCTGACTGGATCACTGACTGGATCACTGGCTGACTGGATCACTGGATCACTTGCTAACTGGATCACTGGCTAACTGGATCACTGGCTAACTGGATCATTGGCTAACTGGATCACTGGCTGACTGGATCACTGGCTGACTGGATCACTGGCTCACTGGATCACTGGATCACTGGCTAACTGGATCACTGGCTAACTGGAACACTGGCTAACTGGAACACTGGCTAACTGGATCACTGGCTAACTGGATCACTGGCTGACTGACTGACTGGCTGGCTTATTAACTGACCGGCTGACTGACTGGATCACTGGCTAACTGGATCACTGGCTGACTGGATCACTGGCTGAGGGGGAGAGAGAGAGGGAGAGAGAGGGAGAGAGAGAGAGACAGGGGAAGGGGAGAGAGCCCAGGTTTTGGGCACAGAGGTGAGTGGAGATGGGATCAGGACACAGGGATGGGTGGAGATGGGATCAGGACACAGGGAGTGGAGATGGGATCAGGACACAGGGATGGGTGGAGATGGGATCAGGACACAGGGGTGAGTGGAGATGGGATCAGGACACAGGGGTGAGTGGAGATGGGATCAGGACACAGGGATGAGTGGAGATGGGATCAGGACACAGGGATGAGTGGAGATGGGATCAGGACACAGGGGTGAGTGGAGATGGGATCAGGACACAGGGGTGAGTGGAGATGGGATCAGGACACAGGGGTGAGTGGAGATGGGATCAGGACACAGGGGTGAGTGGAGATGGGATCAGGACACAGGGATGAGTGGAGATGGGATCAGGACACAGGGGTGAGTGGAGATGGGATCAGGACACAGGGATGAGTGGAGATGGGATCAGGACACAGGGGTGAGTGGAGATGGGATCAGGACACAGGGATGAGTGGAGATGGGGTCAGGACACAGGGGTGAGTGGAGATGGGATCAGGACACAGGGGTGAGTGGAGATGGGATCAGGACACAGGGATGAGTGGAGATGGGATCAGGACACAGGGATGAGTGGAGATGGGATCAGGACACAGGGGTGAGTGGAGATGGGATCAGGACACAGGGGTGAGTGGAGATGGGATCAGGACACAGGGGTGAGTGGAGATGGGATCAGGACACAGGGGTGAGTGGAGATGGGATCAGGACACAGGGGTGAGTGGAGATGGGATCAGGACACAGGGGTGAGTGGAGATGGGATCAGGACACAGGGGTGAGTGGAGATGGGATCAGGACACAGGGGTGAGTGGAGATGGGATTAGGACACAGGGGTGAGTGGAGATGGGATCAGGACACAGGGATGAGTGGAGATGGGATCAGGACACAGGGATGAGTGGAGATGGGATCAGGACACAGGGATGAGTGGAGATGGGATCAGGACACAGGGATGAGTGGAGATGGATCAGGGCATGAGTGGAGATGGGATCAGGACACAGGGATGGGTGGAGATGGGATCAGGACACAGGGATGGGTGGAGATGGGATCAGGACACAGGGATGAGTGGAGATGGGATCAGGACACAGGGATGGGGAGATGGGATCAGGACACAGGGATGAGTGGAGATGGATCAGGACACAGGGATGGGGAGATGGGATCAGGACACAGGGATGGGTGGAGATGGGATCAGGACACAGGGATGAGTGGAGATGGGATCAGGACACAGGGATGAGTGGAGATGGGGTCAGGACACAGGGGTGAGTGGAGATGGGGTCAGGACACAGGGGTGAGTGGAGATGGGATCAGGACACAGGGATGAGTGGAGATGGGGTCAGGACACAGGGGTGAGTGGAGATGGGATTAGGACACAGGGATGAGTGGAGATGGGATCAGGACACAGGGGTGAGTGGAGATGGGATCAGGACACAGGGGTGAGTGGAGATGGGATCAGGACACAGGGATGAGTGGAGATGGGATCAGGACACAGGGATGAGTGGAGATGGGATCAGGACACAGGGGTGAGTGGAGATGGGATCAGGACACAGGGGTGAGTGGAGATGGGATCAGGACACAGGGATGAGTGGAGATGGGATCAGGACACAGGGATGAGTGGAGATGGGGTCAGGACACAGGGGTGAGTGGAGATGGGATCAGGACACAGGGATGAGTGGAGATGGGGTCAGGACACAGGGGTGAGTGGAGATGGGGTCAGGACACAGGGGTGAGTGGAGATAGGATCAGGACACAGGGATGAGTGGAGATGGGATCAGGACACAGGGGTGAGTGGAGATGGGATCAGGACACAGGGGTGAGTGGAGATGGGATCAGGACACAGGGGTGAGTGGAGATGGGATCAGGACACAGGGATGAGTGGAGATGGGGTCAGGACACAGGGGTGAGTGGAGATGGGATTAGGACACAGGGATGAGTGGAGATGGGATCAGGACACAGGGGTGAGTGGAGATGGGATCAGGACACAGGGGTGAGTGGAGATGGGATCAGGACACAGGGGTGAGTGGAGATGGGATCAGGACACAGGGGTGAGTGGAGATGGGATTAGGACACAGGGGTGAGTGGAGATGGGATCAGGACACAGGGGTGAGTGGAGATGGGATCAGGACACAGGGGTGAGTGGAGATGGGATCAGGACACAGGGGTGAGTGGAGATGGGATTAGGACACAGGGGTATTTTACAGGGTGTGTGGTGGAAGACTGGCAGGGTTGAACCAGACTGAAATGCAGTGATCATCAATGAGTCAGTGCAACATTCCATTTGGTATTATTTCAACCAGTCCATCTCCCCATAGAGATGTACTAGAGAGCTCATCTCCTATCTTTGCAATGGCCTTCTTTTGTGACATTAATTGTGCCCTCTATCCAACTCAATGCGTCTACCCCCTTTCCCCTCCTCCCTGTGATATACGACCTCCTCCCTAGATGCCGCCTGCAGCTCCCTCCCAGTCAGCAGCCAATTAGCACGGGCTCGAGTGAACGCTGATAGCACCAGGGAGCGGTGGGTGGGGCCTCGTGGTAACCAACGACCCCTCTGCTCTTTCAGCGTCAGCGAGCCTCGGAGAATAGCTGAGGATTTACTACCCTGCCCCTACCAACACCACCCATCTCACACACACACTCACACTCACACTCACACACACACACATACACATACACACACACACACAGACACACACACACACACAGACACACACACAGACACACACACACACACACACAGACACACACACACACACAGACACACACACACACACAGACACAGACAACACACACACACACACACACACACACACACACACACACACACACACACACACACACACACACACACACACACGACACACACACACATCCCAGCCTGGCCCTGCAGATGGTAATGTACCACTGACTCACAGCACTGTATTCACATCCGTTAGGCAGAACAGGAGAGAAATCTCTCTACATCTCTATGAGTTTATGTTGACTTTCTCCACCTGACAAATAGACTGTGTCTTTACATGTAGTAAAGTCATCTGTGTAGAAGTGACATCAGAAAGTGGATCCGTCTATGACAACATTTCCACTGTAGCAGAGCGTGTGTTCATCAGACAGCTAATGTAGGCCTACTCCAGAGGTATCATAGCAACAAGGCGTCCATTTTGGGTTTCAAATCAAAACATACTGTCACTAATATGAAACTATACTGTACATTCACCAAGTCATCTTCTGACAACTCAGCAGCCAGCAGAGGTAGGTGGCGCCCCAAATGAGACCCTACTCCCTATATATACTATATACTCCCTATATAAAAGCAGTGCATTATATAGGGAATAAGATGTCATTTGGGATGTGCCCCATTTGTCTTCCTCCTGAGCTGCATCTGGGGAAGTTGACCTCAATTAATACAGACTTCCATTTTAGAAAATGTCTATGTCCAGATTTAAAGGTTTCAACGTGGGTGTATACGGGAGAAGTGTTAATGGAACGCTGACAGAGGGCCTGTCCCCCAGTAAGCCTGCCCTGCCTGGGGACAGCAGCACATAAATAACACTGTGTTTCCCCGACAGAAAGCCTCAATGACGCCGGGCACTGATCTATGACTGAATAACCAGAGCAGAGGAGAAGAGGAAGGACCTGGCTGCTTTATGAAGACTTCAGCACCTCTCCACTGTGGTGTAGATCACGTCTCTCCCCAACCACAGGTACATCAGGTAGACAGGGAACATGAAGGGCTTCCCAATAGAGGGATTCAATGTGGGACAGTGGCTCTCTGGGTGGAACCAGTGTAGGGTTGTACAATTCTGGTAACGTTCTACAAATTCAAAGGTTTTCCAGAAATCCAAGTTGAGAAGATTCCCTGAATCAACACGGAATAAACAGGACATTTAGAATCCTTCACCCAGGATGTCTGGAAAACCTGGGGATTTTGGGGAAAGTTACCCCCATTTTCCAAACTGAAACCTGTCTTGGAGGCCAAGGAGGACATTGTTTGTGATACACGGATTAACACCAGGGAGCTTCCAGAATCTTCTCTGAAATGGTGTCTTGCCAAAGACAGATGAAGGAATTCTCCAAGCTTTGTTTTTCTTCTGTTTTGTCTTCTCTCTCTCTCCCGTCATTCCTCAGTGACTCAAACTGTATATTCGGCTGGTAAAACTTTCATTTTATGGTTGCAAGTATTAATTAGTGATATTCTGGTATCATTAGTGCATTTTAGTGCTCTGAAGATTAATATCAAGGTGGCATTTATCTATGAAACGTTCTATCTTGCTACATTGTGATAAAAGAGCCTGTATATTCTGGGCCTATGGCTGTCCAACGCTGAGGTGTGTGTGAAGTTCACGTCCATTAACAAAATACTTTATTAGCGCCATTAAAGGGAGAGGCAATATTTAGCTTAACTTGCATTTGGCAGCCTAACCCCATCTCCCCGTCTACTGCATCTTAGAGAGCTGGGGGTCTATGGGGCAAACCTCTCAGAGTAGGAGTGCTGATCTAGGATCAGGTCCATCCTGGCCATCTAATCGTGTTCATTGTGACCTAAAAGACAAACAATCATCCTAAATCAGCTTTGGTGTCCTAGGGGGTGAAGCCAGGGGTTCACAGATGAGGAGATGACCTGCAATACGTCTGGAAATGGTTGTTATTATGAAATGTCAGGAAATGTGGAAAACCAAGCTGAGAATTCCACCGCTCCATCACACAACCCATGTGATGCTGCCTGAATGTGATGTCGGCTCAGTGCCATTGATCTGATGACTCTCTTATGACTGCAGAATGATCTGATGGCTCTCTTATGACTGCAGAATGATCTGATGGCTCTCTTATGACTGCAGAATGATCTGATGGCTCTCTTATGACTGCAGAATGATCTGATGGCTCTCTTATGACTCTTCTGATGGTTCTCTTACTGCAGAATGATCTGATGGCTCTCTTATGACTGCAGAATGATCTGATGGCTCTCTTATGACTGCAGAATGATCTGATGGCTCTCTTATGACTGCAGAATGATCTGATGGCTCTCTTATGACTGCAAAATGATCTGATGGCTCTCTTATGACTGCAGAATGATCTGATGGCTCTCTTATGACTGCAGAATGATCTGATGGCTCTCTTATGACTGCAGAATGATCTGATGGCTCTCTTATGACTGCAGAATGATCTGATGGCTCTCTTATGACTGCAGAATGATCTGATGGCTCTCTTATGACTGCAGAATGATCTGATGGCTCTCTTATGACTGCAGAATGATCTGATGGCTCTCTTATGACTGCAGAATGATCTGATGGCTCTCTTATGACTGCAGAATGGTCCGCTTCAAATGTTCCCTCTCATTTACCACTGAGACGTGTGAAAACACCAGCTCCACAGCAGAGCTCCTCGTCCCCTCGTGGCTCTGTTCCAATGGCAACCTATTCACTATATAGTGCACTACCTATAGGGCTCAGGTCAAAAGTAGTGCACTACAATAGTGCACTAAAATATATAGGGGAAATGGTGCTCCAATATCCATACTAGCATACTACTTAGAAGGAAGTGAGGCGATGTACTGGACATGCGTTCTAAGTGGGAGCCTCAGAATGTGTGGAACATTCTGGAACATTTAGCTGCATATCTCTCTTGTAACTCCCCGTCTGTTGCAGAGCAGTATAACCACTCCTCCCTCTTCTCCTTCCTCTCTCCATATTCACTGTAATATATTCAATAACTAATTATGGTAATTCATGACATCTCCAATTAGCTGTGGGCTTTATCGCCCCGCGGTGCCGTAAAGATCTGGATTTATGTTTGGCTTGAATGTCACCCAGAGGACAGGCAGTGGACTGCTGCTACATCACTCAGTTGAACAGAACAAAACACAGACACTTTACTGGTGAGGAGAGACAGAGGGGTGGAGAGAAACAGAGAAAGAGAGAGAAAGAAATAAAGAGATAAAGAATGAAATAGTGAGTGGAGAGAACAGAGGGAGCAGAGGTGGGCAGCGGGAGAAGTGTGAGAGCGAGAGAGTAAGGAGAGAGACAGAGAGAGAGAGTAAGGAGAGAGAGAGAGAGAGAGAGAGAGCGAGAGAGAGAGAGAGAGAGAGAGAGTAAGGAGAGACAGAGAGAGAGAGTAAGGAGAGAGAGAGAAAGGAGAGAACGAAATAGAGGGTAAGAAGAGAGAGAGTAAGGAGAGAGCAAAATAGAGGGTAACAAGAGAGAGAGAGTAAGGAGAGAGCGAGAGAGAGAGGGTAAGAAGAGAGCAAGAGGGTAAGAAGAGAGAGAGGGAGAGAGAGAGGATAAGAAGAGAGAGATAGGGAGAGAGAGAGGGAAGAGAAAGCCACTGTAGACTATTGAGATGCAGACATAATAATATGCCTTCCTCAACACAGACTCAGGCCCTGAGGTCAGAGCCCAGATCCTGCCTGCCAAACAGCCCCTCAGAGGGCCATTACCCCGACTGCTGACAGTGGGTCGTCCTCGCCATTTCAATCAGGCACACAGCAGGACTGCCCATCTGCCACACAGGGCTCCTCTGCAGGGTCCCAGTCTCTCAGGTATTATAAAACCAACACAGAACTTCCACGGCCGCTTTGTCTCCCTCTTCCTCCCATGTTGTTTCTCCCCTAACTTTATACAGTACAGGTTCACTCAGATCTCTCATCTTTTTAATCAAGCCTTCTCACTTCAACAAGCACAGGCCTTTCTCCGTCCCAAATGGCACCCTAATACCCATACAGTGCACTGTTTTTGACCACCAGAGCCCTATGGGTAGTGCACTATGTAGAGTAGGGGAATAGGGTGTTATTTGAGACTGAGATGTTTAATTAAGTCTATTCACTTCAACAGGCACAGACATTTCTCTGTCCCAAATGGCACCCTAATACCCATATAGTGCACTGTTTTTGACCACCAGAGCCCTTGGGTAGTGCACTATGTAGAGTAGGGGAATAGGGTGTTATTTGAGACTGAGATGTTTAATTAAGTCTATTCACTTCAACAGGCACAGACATTTCTCCGACTCAGCAGCAGTGTAGCGAGGCTGTTCCTTAATGATATGGTCCAGTAGCCTAAAGCAGGCCAACTTCACTCATCGGGAAATTCATTATCCCACCTCTTACACATCTTCAGAAAATACAGACGATTTACCAGCGTGTGAAAAGGCTAAGAGTGGGTTTACACAGGCAGTCCAATTCAGATTGTTTTGCACAATTATTTGCGAAATATCTGATCCGATTGGTAAAAAAATGACCAATTTTGTCAAAAGATCAGAATTTGTCTGTCTGTATAAACGCGGCCTAAATGAACCAAGGGAATCCTAGGACTGGTTTCTCAGAGGAAGCCTAATCAAAGACTGAAACGCTATTTCATGGAACATGCTCTTTAGTCCAGGGTTGATCTTAATTTGAGTCTGGGAAACCAGATTCTTTTTTTTTCTCTAAATCAATTAAATTAATGTAATGAGGTAGAATACTATTGATCTTACAGGCAAGCTCACTTTTATAAACTATATATATAAATAACAATACCACCCACATCAAATGCATGCCAGAGTGTCGTCCATAGAGATGATATTGCAGTGGTCGTCTCTGTGCAGGAACACAGGTTCTGACATCATCAGTGGGGAAAAGCTGTACCAGTTGAGCTGTTGGAATTACTGCAGACAGGGACTCTGATGCCACCTGCTGGTTGGTTTTTCATACTGCACAGCAGAATACACTGGGTAGAAGAGCCCCCCCAAGCACTGACCTTGGATCAGCTTGCTATCACCCAATCCTCAGCAGGTCATAAGGGGGTAAATGGAAAACTGACCTGAGATAAGTGTCTAGTAGAGGCAATGTGATCCAACTCTGCATGGAATGGCATGCAAACAAAACAAACGAACAACCTGGAGCAGTATCAAGTATTTATGAAATATGCCTGACCTCTAATATACACATGTATTTCTCAGCCAAAGACTCCATAAGCGATTCATTCTAGACAGTTCACAATACAAAGACTCCATAAGCGATTCATTCTAGACAGTTCACAATACAAAGACAGTATTCAAAGTTCACAGTACAAAGACATAAGCGATTCATTCTAGACAGTTCACAGTACAAAGACTCCATAAACGATTCATTCTAGACAGTTCACAGTACAAAGACTCCATAAGCGATTCATTCTAGACAGTTCACAATACAAAGACTCCATAAGCGATTCATTCTAGACAGTTCACAATACAAAGACTCCATAAGCGATTCATTCTAGACAGTTCACAATACAAAGACTCCATGAGCGATTCATTCTAGACAGTTCACAATACAAAGACTCCATAAGCGATTCATTCTAGACAGTTCACAGTACAAAGACTCCATAAACGATTCATTCTAGACAGTTCACAATACAAAGACTCCATAAGCGATTCATTCTAGACAGTTCACAGTACAAAGACTCCATAAGCGATTCATTCTAGACAGTTCACAATACAAAGACTCCATAAGCGATTCATTCTAGACAGTTCACAATACAAAGACTCCATAAGCGATTCATTCTAGACAGTTCACAATACAAAGACTCCATAAGCGATTCATTCTAGACAGTTCACAATACAAAGTGTATGAAAAGGGGAAATGGGGAGATAATAAAGGAAAGGCAGTTTACTGAACTCAGTCTGCTGAGACAACTCCTTAAAGCGCTTAGCGAGATCGACACGACATGCATCTGATAGTTTTCATTTTGCTACAGACAGTTGGCTTTGCTGCTTAGTTCAGTGTCCTCTACAGATATGGTCTGTTTCCATGCATCTCACATGGAAGATGATTGGATTTAGATGCCCTGAAACAGAACACAAAAACACCACACATTAGTGTTGCTGGAACAACCCAACAGTTATTTCACCCATGACTGAGTTGCATGATCTAATACCTACTCAGGCCTTTAAATGGCGTACAACTCCATGAGGTACTCTTTAGGGACGATGCCAACAGACCCCTTCATCTCCCCGATCCACCAACCATAGTTCTGGTACTCCTGATAGAGGAGAGAACAGAGAGAAAAGAGTCAACCCGAGAGGATAAAGAGTCAACTGAGAGGAGAGAGAACAGGGTGAAATAGAGAGAACAGGGAGAGAAAACAGAGTGAGGGAGAGAGAACAGAGTGAAGTAGAGAGAACACGGAGAGAGAACAGAATGAAGTAGAGAGAACATAGTGAAGTAGAGAGAACAGGGAGAGAGAACAGGGAGAGAGAACAGAGTGAAGTAGAGAGAACACGGAGAGAGAACAGGGAGAGAGAACAGGGAGCGAGAACAGGGAGCGAGAACAGAGTGAAGGAGAGAGAACAGGGAGCGAGAGGAGAGAAAACAGAGAGAGAGAGAGAGAACAGAGAGCATGTTGTATCATTGAATACACTACAATGCATTTGTTGTAAAAACAAAATAAAAACAGAGGAGATGCATCTTGAGCTAATAGACGGTCTCAGGCCCGGTTACACACCACGCTGGAGAACCATGACCAGCCCACACCGATATGAGCCCAGTTAGGCAGCAGAGCAGCGTGTGGCTGGTGCCCCATACAGCAGCAGCCTCTCTCCCCCCAGCTTCTTTTTTCTCAGTTCCTAGGAGCCTGACCTCACATGAAAGTCTTCCCTGGGGCTGACAGACACTGGGGCTGACAGACACTGGGGCTGACAGACACTGGGGCTGACAGACACTGGGGCTGACAGACACTGGGGCTGACAGACACTGGGGCTGGGGGGCTGAGAGACTATCCCTCCCATGTAGGGCCCCAGAGTTTCTCCTGGTCAGGGTGATACTCCTGGCCCTGGCCTGCTCACATAATACAGACTGTCTGGATGCTGGTAATGTGTCCATGTTGAGGACCTCAGGTCAGGCATGATGAAGGGCAGTCTGATGATAGAGGTGTATATGACGCCATGTTCACGCTGGTCCACGGCAACGCCAGCCATATGTAACACCCCGGTCCACGGCAACGCCAGCCATATGTAACGCCCCGGTCCACGGCAACGCCAGCCATATGTAACGCCCCGGTCCACGGCAACGCCAGCCATATGTAACGCCCCGGGCCACGGCAACGCCCCGGGCCAGGGCTACGCCGGCCATATGTAACGCGCCGGGCCAGAGCTACGCCGGCCATATGTAACGCGCCGGGCCAGAGCTACGCCGGCCATATGTAACGCGCCGGGCCAGAGCTACGCCGGCCATATGTAACGCCCCGGGCCAGAGCTACGCCGGCCATATGTAACGCCCCGGGCCAGAGCTACGCCGGCCATATGTAACGCCCCGGTCCACGGCAACGCCGGCCATATGTAACGCCCGGGCCAGAGCCCGGGCCAGGGCGCCGGCCATATGTAACGCCCGGGCCAGAGCTACGCCGGCCATATGTAACGCCCCGGGCCAGCCCCGGGCCAGGGCTACGCCGGCCATATGTAACGCCCGGGCCAGAGCTACGCCGGCCATATGTAACGCCCGGGCCAGAGCTACGCCCGCCATATGTAACGCCCGGGCCAGAGCTACGCCAGCCATATGTAACGCCCGGGCCACGCCCCGGCCAGAGCGCCGGCCATATGTAACGCCCGGGCCAGGGCTATGTAACGCCCGGGCCAGAGCCGCCGGCCATGTAACGCGCCGGGCCAGGCTACGCCGGCCATATGTAACGCCCGGGCCAGAGCTACGCCGGCCATATGTAACGCGCCGGGCCAGAGCTACGCCGGCCATATGTAACGCCCGGGCCAGAGCTACGCCGGCCATATGTAACGCCCGGGCCAGAGCTACGCCGGCCATATGTAACGCCCGGGCCAGAGCTACGCCGGCCATATGTAACGCCCGGGCCAGAGCTACGCCGGCCATATGTAACGCCCGGGCCAGAGCTACGCCGGCCATATGTAACGCCCGGGCCAGAGCTACGCCGGCCATATGTAACGCCCGGGCCAGAGCTACGCCGGCCATATGTAACGCCCGGGCCAGAGCTACGCCGGCCATATGTAACGCCCCGGGCCAGAGCTACGCCGGCCATATGTAACGCCCCGGGCCAGAGCTACGCCCGCCATATGTAACGCCCCGGGCCAGAGCTACGCCGGCCATATGTAACACCCCGGGCCAGAGCTACGCCGGCCATATGTAACACCCCGGGCCAGAGCTACGCCGGCCATATGTAACACCCCGGGCCAGAGCTACGCCGGCCATATGTAACACCCTGGGCCAGAGCTAAAGCCACAAAACTGTCCGAAGACGATGCCATGCAGAGAGCGGAAGCCAATTACCTCATCTAATTAACTACACACTGAAACACATCCGTGTTTATGCCATTATGTGAATGTCACAATCGTCTTGTTAATGTGTGACATGATGGAATTGACATTTGGTCCCAAGCCCCCTTGGAGTGATACAGGGTTGTGTGTGTGTGAGCTTCCTGTGTCTGTTGTAGAAGTCAGCCACACCTCAGTGTGGTGTCAGGACCAGCCCAGTGTTGTCTGCTGCTAGGTAAGTCATGGCTGCCTGAGTGGGTGTTGGGGGCTGGAAGCTGGGCCTCAGTCACTAATACACTGGAGGTATATGGGACTTATGAGGAAGGAGGGAGCACAGACCCCACACTGTGACAACATATGAGCACACAAACAAGTACACACACGCTTTGTGTGCAGCAGGCTACTTTAGGTTAGATAGCCTGACACAACACCCTCTAACACTCTGGGGGGTCTGGCAGCTGGGGGGGGGGGGGGCTGTTCGCTTAGGCTATTCCTGGTCTCTGGATTGTGTGTGTGTGTGTGTGTGTGTGTGTGCAGCCCTTCCTCCTCCTCCTGATGCAGCTGGTCTGTGTGAGCGTCCAGACAGGTTTTATGGTCATTCCCTCCCAGCAGACCACAACCCCCAACACCAAGGTTCCAGGTCAACTGAAGGCTCTTTCAGTCTGCACACTAAACCCAATGAAAGGACAACGTGATTCCTGCTTCTCTTCGACACAGGAAAAGAAGCCGGATGTGGGCTGTTGTGTTGACATGTTTGTCTACTCTGCACATTGGCATCGCACAGCATCTCTGATCATTCACCCTTTCAGGTACAATTAAACACTTTGGCCATAGAATGGTAACACGGATGAATAGATAATAAATCATTACACAGTAATAAACTGTCCGGTTGGTAAAGAAAGGCGGGCAGTCATTTTCTGAAACTGAAGCTGACAGTTCTTATATCAACCACTAGATGGCAGGCTTGATCATAAAAACAGCGCTTTCATTGAGTCTCTGAACAAAATCTGTATACATTTCTTACAGCCCTCCAGACTGAACATATGAGGACCTTCCCCATTGACTACTGCATTGTATTCACCACACAAGAGACTGACGTGAAACACTGCAGAGTTCAATTATTTTGGCCAGTGACGCTCCTCAAATACATCCGTCATTAAATCACTAAGAAAGTGAATGGATGATGGAGGTACAAACTATGTATTGGGTTACGCAGCCTTCAATTACAACATATTGAAGAGATTATTTCAATGGCTGATTACACATCAACAATGTTTAATCCATTAATGGATTCATATTTTAGGCCACTCCACACAATCGCTCTTTAATTCCCAACACCTGGCATACAAACACCCCTCCTACACCTCGCTAGCTGACAAGCCTGGGAAATTGGGCTCCCACCACACGTCCTCACCTGGTCTGAATGGAGGACTCCACCTGCCGTTTCCTGAGAACACACATCCCCATTAAGGCCATGCCTGGCAAGGTGAGAGGGACACCTAGCCAAGAACACTAAAAACCTTTCCATTGTGACACAACTAACCCCCATCACACAGAGGCCAGAGAGAGAGACAGAGAAAGACAGACAGAGACAGACAGACAGAGAGAGGCTGCATCCTTTAAGGCACCTTATTCCCTACATAGTACACTGCTTGTCACCAAAGCCCTATGGATCAGTAGTGTCCTATAGGTCCTGGTCAAAAGTAGTGCACATGTAGGTAATAAGGTGCCATTTGGGACACAGACAGAAAGAGGGCCCACCTCAGCCTGCCGTTCAGGCTACGGGCTACAGGCTACGGGCTACGGTCTACAGGCTACGGGCTACGGTCTACAGGCTACGGGCTACGGGCTACAGGCCAGCCGCTGCCAGTCAGGATATGAAATGTTTACTCCTCAGAGGGTCCAGCAATAACTGACCACTTTAGGTGGTCTGTCTGGTCTGGTGCAGCCATTCATAGAGACCTTTAGAAATACCACAGAATCTAGTAACACTTGGCATAAGAAGGCAAACCAACTGTCTTCTAAAGAGAAGATAACTAGGTAATATAACATGTTTTAACTCTTATTTTATTCATGCTTATCAGCTGCTTAGGATTTTTTGCAAACTATTTGCTATGTCATGGAACATGTCAAGCCATTGTGGAAGATATGAATGATTGCATAAGTGCATCATGTGTGTATATAGCTCTTCACAACGAGCAGGACCCGCCTCGAGCAGGACCCGCCTCGAGCAGGACCCGCCTCGAGCAGGACCCGCCTCGAGCAGGACCCGCCTCCAGCAGGACCCGCCTCCAGCAGGACCCGCCTCCAGCAGGACCCGCCTCCAGCAGGACCCGCCTCCAGCAGCCGTAAGCCTGTGAAAAGGAGATCATCCTAAACCTCTAGGGACTGCTGATGATCCCTGTCTGGAGGTGAGAGTGAGGATGAGGAGGGTTGGTTCCTACAGCCCAGACCGACCTTGCTGAGGATGTAGATGGCGTCTCCCCGTCTGAAGGACAGTTCATCTGGTTGATCTCCTGTACAGTCCCATATCCCCTGATAGTAGTTCTGGTAGTCTGTGATCTTATTCACTAGATAGACAGAGATTATAGGAGAGATGGATCAATCAAAATGTTCCCCAGTCTCTACAGTACATGGGTGGTTATTGTGATGTCATGGTGCGTAACCTACTCAGGTGGTAGAGAGCTAACAAGAGGTCTTCCTCTGACAGAACAATAGACTAGTCATCTCTCCCTCCCTGTCGCCCTCTCTGAGGTGGTAGAGAGCTAACAAGAGGTCTTCCTGGTAGAGAGCTAACAAGAGGTCTTCCTCTGACAGAACAATAGACTAGTCATCTCTCCCTGTCACCCTCTCTGAGGTGGTAGAGAGCTAACAAGAGGTCTTCCTCTGACAGAACAATAGACTAGTCATCTCTCCCTCCCTGTCGCCCTCTCTGAGGTGGTAGAGAGCTAACAAGAGGTCTTCCTCTGACAGAACAATAGACTAGTCATCTCTCCCTCCCTGTCGCCCTCTCTGAGGTGGTAGAGAGCTAACAAGAGGTCTTCCTCTGACAGAACAATAAACTAGTCATCTCTCCCTCTCTGTCGCCCTCTCTGAGGTGGTAGAGAGCTAACAAGAGGTCTTCCTCTGACAGAACAATAGACTAGTCATCTCTCCCTGTCACCCTCTCTGAGGTGGTAGAGAGCTAACAAGAGGTCTTCCTCTGACAGAACAATAGACTAGTCATCTCTCCCTCTCTGTCGCCCTCTCTGAGGTGGTAGAGAGCTAACAAGAGGTCTTCCTCTGACAGAACAATAAACTAGTCATCTCTCCCTCCCTGTCGCCCTCTCTCCTCTATGTTCTGTGCCCAGATATCTGACTGATAACTTTCCCCATGTTAGAGATGCACACAATCCCAGCACCAGATCAGGTGTTGCTGATGTGTGCTTCTACAGGTTCAGGAGTAATGCTGGGGAAGATACTCTGTGGTATACTGGAGCCTCAGAGTGGAATGTGTTGCCTCTGCTCATAAAGACCAGGTCCTCTCTGGGCTGCTGTAAAAATGGCATTTGACTGTACCTTACGATACAACTGCAATGATAACATAGATGTTCTTCTTCTGTGTTTTATCTTCCTGTCATGTGGTGTTCAACCTGCTGGATGTTGCCCAGCCATCTGATCTCAGGAGGACCACAATGGAAATAAGTCCCAGACTGTGTGTGTGTTATCCTCCAGGAGGACCACAATGGAAATAAGTCCCAGACTCTGTGTGTGTGTGTTATCCTCCAGGAGGACCACAATGGAAATAAGTCCAGGAGGACCACAATGGAAATAAGTCCCAGACTGTGTGTGTTATCCTCCAGGAGGACCACAATGGAAATAAGTCCCAGACTCTGTGTGTGTTATCCTCCAGGAGGACCACAATGGAAATAAGTCCCAGACTCTGTGTGTGTGTGTTATCCTCCAGGAGGACCACAATGGAAATAAGTCCCAGACTGTGTGTGTTGTCCTCCAGGAGGACCACAATGGAAATAAGTCCCAGACTGTGTGTGTTGTCCTCCAGGAGGACCACAATGGAAATAAGTCCCAGACTCTGTGTGTGTGTTGTCCTCCAGGAGGACCACAATGGAAATAAGTCCCAGACTCTGTGTGTGTTGTCCTCCAGGAGGACCACAATGGAAATAAGTCCCAGACTGTGTGTGTGTTGTCCTCCAGGAGGACCACAATGGAAATAAGTCCCAGACTGTGTGTGTTGTCCTCCAGGAGGACCACAATGGAAATAAGTCCCAGACTCTGTGTGTGTGTTGTCCTCCAGGAGGACCACAATGGAAATAAGTCCCAGACTGTGTGTGTGTGTTGTCCTCCAGGAGGACCACAATGGAAATAAGTCCCAGACTGTGTGTTGTCCTCCAGGATTTTACTCATGTGCATGTATGGATTTTCAAGATTTATGTGGGCTTGTTTTTTTTATGATCTAATGAATAACCTAAACTTATCTGTTTTCCCCTATGAAATGTACAGGGGATTGAGCCTCTATAGCTTGTATACATGGTAACACAACACTCAGAACATTTCTTGTGTGAGTGTTAAACGGAGCTTTCAGTTTGTTTGGACTGATGTTATGCAAAGGCATGTGGTTAAATGCAGAACTAGTAGGATCTAACTGAAATGGGTTTATTTCAAGAACAGTGTGAAATGCCTCAGAGTTGCTTTTTCACAGGGACTTCCTCTCCATGTCATCATGACTTCCCTTTCACAGTGTGTCTCAGAAGGCCTTCTCTCTAAACTGGCATCTGCTTCTTGATTCTGCAAAGATCTGAACCACTCTGAAGTCTGTGTTTGGTGAGGTTAAAGGATGAGAGGCGGGTCTCTCTCTCCACTTACCTGCAGCTGTAGTGGGTGGGGTGGGTTTGCTGTGTGGCGTGGGTGGTTCCACCTTGGGCTTTGGAGGTGTGGGCAAGGGAGGAGCGGACATGTCCTCCTCTGTTGGGAGAGATAAAGAGAGAGAGAGATAAATCCTAATGAATGACATCACATGAACATGGGGGACCTGATCCCAGATCAGCACTTCTACTCTGAGACTGTGTAAATGGCCCCAGGACAGAGAGAGGGTCAGATGTGGGTCTGGACAACGTGAGGGATGTAAATGGCCCCAGGACAGAGAGAGGGTCAGATGTGGGTCTGGACAACGTGAGGGATGTAAATGGCCCCAGGACAGAGAGAGGGTCAGATGTGGGTCTGGACAACGTGAGGGATGTAAATGGCCCCAGGACAGAGAGAGGGTCAGATGTGGGTCTGGACAACGTGAGGGATGTAAATGGCCCCAGGACAGAGAGAGGATCAGATGTGGATCTGAACAACGTGAGGGATGTAAATGGCCCCAGGACAGAGAGAGGGTCAGATGTGGGTCTGAACAAAGTGAGGGATGTAAATGGCCCCAGGACAGAGAGAGGGTCAGATGTGGGTCTGAACAACGTGAGGGATGTAAATGGCCCCAGGACAGAGAGAGGATCAGATGTGGATCTGAACAATGTGAGTAATGCAAAGCCCCAGCAAGTCAGCCACACCTGTTGTTTAACATGCTTGTAACATAGAAGTTACACAAGCTGCAAGAGCAAGGCTGTGTCCCAAATGACACCCTATTCCCTTTATAGTGCACTACTTTTGACAGAGTGTGTATGTATACACACACACACACACACACACACAAAAGTTTGGCATCACTTAGAACTGTCCTTGTTTTTGCCCATTAAAATAACATCAAATGGATCAGAAATACAGTGTAGACATTGTTAATGTTGTAAATGACTATTGTAGCTGGAAACGGCTGATTTTTTATGTAATATCTACATAGGCCCATTATCAGCAACCATCACTCCTGTGTTCCAATGGCACAATGTGGAGCATCAGCATTTGTGGGTTCGATTACAGCCTCAAAATGTCCAGAAACAAAGAACTTTCTTCTGAAACTCGTCAGTCGTTTCTTGTTCTGAAAATGAAGGCTATTCCATGCGAGAAATTGCCAGGAAACTGAAGATCTCATACAATGCTGTGTACTACTCCCTTCACAGAACAGTGCAAATGGTCTCTAACCAGAATAGAAAGAGGAGTGGGAGGCCCCGATGCACAACTGAGCAAGAGGACAAGTACATTAGTGTGTCTAGTTTGAGAAACAGACGCCTCACAAGTCCTCAACTGACAGCTTCATTAAATAGTACCCTCAAAACACCAGTCTCAACGTCAACAGTGAAGAGGCGACTCCGGGATGCTGGCCTTCTAGGCAGAGTTGCAAAGAAAAAGCCATATCTCAGACTGGCCAATAGAAATAAAAGATTAAGACGGGCAAAAGAACTCAGACACTGGACAGAGGAACTCTGCCTAGAAGGCCAGCATCCCGGAGTCACCTCTTCACTGTTGACATTGAGACTGGTATCAATGCCATTGGAACACAGGAGTGATGGTTGCTGATATGGGCCCATGTAGATATTCTATTTTTAGATATTTTTTTTAAATCAGCTGTTTCCAGCTACAATAGTAATTTACAACGTTACAAATGTCTACAATGTATTGCTGGTCAATTTTATGTTATTTTAATGGACAATTGTTTTACATTTTCTTTTTAAAACAGGACATTTCTAAGTGACCCCAAACTTTTGAATGGTTGTGTGAGTGAGTGAGTGATAGAAATAAACAGTCGTTAGTATTTACACCTCAACTAATTCACAGCTATGTGTTTATGTTAACGAGAGCGAGCAGAGAGAGGAGAAATGTACCATCAACATTACACCACCCTGCCTGCCTGAGTCCCAAATGGCCTGCTATTCCCTTTATGAGGCACTACTTTTTCCATTCGGGTCCATTGGGCTCTGGTCAAGAGTAGTGCACAAGAAAGGGAAAAGGGTACCATTTGGTACCATCTATCCCATAATAAGGATAGTAGTAATAACATGACAGAGCATAGAGGATGTCAATCAGGAAGCATCCAATCAAACAGTCCTCTAGAGGAACAGGATTCTTGGTTACATTCTCTGACAGAGTACACAGTGTGTGTGTGTGTGTGTGTGTGTGTGTGTGTGTGTGTGTGTGTGTATGTGTGTGAGAGAGAAATGGCAGACCTGGGAGTATTTCGTAGATGTCATCGTCAATAGGCGCCGCCTCGACAGCGCCAATGTCATCGTACGTCTCTTGATCCTCCTCGTCCAATGGAATGATCCCTGACATGTCTGCAAACACACACAGCCCCCCACACACACACAGCCACCCACACACACAGCCACCCACACACACACAGCCACCCACACACACACAGCCACCCACACACACACAGCCCCCACACACACACACCCCCCACACACACCCACACCACCCACACACACACAGCCACCCACACACACACAGCCACCCACACACACACAGCCACCCACACACACACAGCCACCCACACAGCCACCCACACACACACAGCCACCCACACACACACAGCCACCCACACACACACAGCCACCCACACACACACAGCCACCCACACACACACAGCCTCAGATTAAATAAGGGAATTAGTCTATACTGGTTACTATTAAAATATTCATAAAAGACTTGACATGAAAAGTACATTGGATAAAATATGAGGTCTAATGGTGAGTATTACAAACCTCTCAACACAAAATCTATCTGCTCCACCCATTCCTCGGCCTCTTTCTGAGATGACGCACAGAACTGAGAGAGCAGGAGAGAGAGAGAGACAGACAGAGACACAGAGAGAGAGAGAGAGAGAGAGAAAAAAAACAACAGTCAGTAGTTGCACCTAAATTAATTAACATAAACAAATAGCACTGTATTTATACATTAGCTAAACTTTCCTCAAGGAAGAAAAAAACTAGCTAAGAAACCTGAATATGTATGTGAGAAATACTTTCCCAAAACTCTAAATGTGTGTGTTTTGCATCATCATTATGATGTGGTCAGTGGCACTTTGCTTCCTGAAAGTCCAAAACCTTTTGAAAAACGGACTGCTAACATACAAAACATTTTGAGACTGTATCAACAGCAGACTAATACAACAATTACACATATAGTTTGAATGGATTTTCCCTTTAAGGCGTAAATCATAGTTCACAGACACAAGGTCGTCCGGCGTCCCATTGGGACAAAGCTACGTGGCTCTGAGACCATCTGCAGGGGAACGTACGTGGCTCTGAGACCATCTGCAGGGGAACGTACGTGGCTCTGAGACCATCTGCAGGGGAACGTACGTGGCTCTGAGACCATCTGCAGGGGAGACCATCTGCAGGGGAACGTACGTGGCTCTGAGACCATCTGCAGGGGAACGTACGTGGCTCTGAGACCATCTGCAGGGGAACGTACGTGGCTCTGAGACCATCTGCAGGGGAACGTACGTGGCTCTGAGACCATCTGCAGGGGAACGTACGTGGCTCTGAGACCATCTGCAGGGGAACGTACGTGGCTCTGAGACCATCTGCAGGGGAACGTACTGCCTGAACACCTCTCCACAATCCCCAACCAACGTGACTCCTGTTCATTTCAATGTGTTGACAGTTGGAGAAATTGCTTGAGCTGAGCAGAGAACTCAACAAGCATGAAAGCCAAAGGACCAATAATGTAGAACACTGCTGTGTGGGCGTGTCCACGTTCTGGACTATGATGGAAGTTTAAAGGAACGGTACACCAGACAGATAAATCTTAGTCTTGGACTAAAAATCTATTTCAATGAGATTCTATATATTCTCCAGGACTCGGGTGAACCGGTGTCCGGGAAACTGTCCTATAGTGGTTTCAGAAGTGTTACATGGACAGACTGCAATGACTAGCGTATGGTATGCCCCTAAGTGTCATCAGGAGACGAGCTCTCTCACCTGATATACTCGCTTGTCAGAGGAAGAAATTTCAAAGCAGCAATCTTTCTTGGAATCTTTTCGCAGGGTGTTATTCATCTTGACACTGTAGCCATCAATTGCAAACTCGCCCTTCTGCTGCTTGTCTGTTAGAGGAGAGAGAGAGAGAGAGACACAACTACAACAACAAGTCATGATTACTAGAGTAACATCACTGTTTGGCTATAAATTCTATATATTCAATAAAAATAAACTATGAAAAGATCAAATATACATTCCCAAACACCTCAAACTACAGTTGTCTGGGAAGTCATGAATGTTTAATACCTTTCTCACTACCGTAGTAGTAGAATGTCTGGTTGAATACCTTTCTCACTACCGTAGTAGTAGTATGTCTGGTTGAGTACCTTTCTCACTACCGTAGTAGTAGTAGAATGTCTGGTTGAATACCTTTCTCACTGCCGTAGTAGTAGAATGTGTGTCTGGTTGAATACCTTTCTCACTGCCGTAGTAGTAGAATGTGTGGTTGAATACCTTTCTCATTAGCGTAGTAGTAGAATGTCTGGTTGAATACCTTTCTCACTACCGTAGTAGTAATATGTCTGGTTGAATACCTTTCTCACTACCGTAGTAGTAGAATGTCTGGTTGAATACCTTTCTCACTGCCGTAGTAGTAGAATGTGTGTCTGGTTGAATACCTTTCTCACTGCCGTAGTAGTAGAATGTGTGGTTGAATACCTTTCTCATTAGCGTAGTAGTAGAATGTCTGGTTGAATACCTTTCTCACTACCGTAGTAGTAATATGTCTGGTTGAATACCTTTCTCACTACCGTAGTAGTAGAATGTCTGGTTGCTCAAAGCGCACCATCTCTTCTGCCACTCTGTGCCAAAGAAGCTGTGATCTGTGGAAGACAATAGGAACATCACCATCAACATAGTCATACAATCCAGACTCTGGAGACTCATAAACAGTGCTGTTTCCCCAAAAGTCCCAGAGTGTGTGTCGTGTATGTTAGTAAAGACACCAATGTCGTATATAAACAATACATGTGTATATACTTTAATATATGCATGTCAATGGAAGAACCCCACCCTTCCTGCGTTTCTCCAGGTGTCCGGCCTTGAAGACAGACTGAAGGTCCTGAGCCGCCACGGCTAGAGACTGCTGAGCACCTATAGGCAGAGAGACAACGATGCAAGTCTATCAGCCTTCTAGCACCCTTCTTCACCTTCTCATCTATAGGCAGAGAGACAACGATGCAAGTCTATCAGCCTTCTAGCACCCCTCTTCACCTTCTCATCATTTACATCAATGACTATGGCGAAGCTGATTGGACAACTGTTACTTTGGAAAAACAGCAAATAGTACAGTTTTGCTTTGTCTTTTCTTGCTCCTGAAAACCAAGAAGACCTACTCCACAGTCCCCGACTCCAACGAATCTCACAGTGAAAATGCACCCGAACAATGTTCAAAAAGAGGGTAACACACATCTTTGCTTGTTTGGTTTGTCATCAATTGGGTCGATATAGAAGTTAAGCATCTCTTAGTGCAGAAGAGAGTCAATATTTTGCAGCCAACTCGTGCAACTTCAATGCAAATGTTCAACTCTCTGTGTCAAAGTTTCTCCGAGTGAAAGGGGGGCCATAAAACTGGCAGCTGTTTAAAGGCCAATAAAACCCAGACCCCTTACCCTTTCACAAGGTTTATCTTGATACTCTATTAACCAAAACCAAACACACAAACGCTGTGTAGGTTACTGTTATGGGAGAAAGACTACTGTATACATAGGCATGCCTTTTCTTGGACTGTAGTAGAAATGTAAAGTGGTAACTGTAAACCTCTTGACTGCCACTCTGCGAGGTTCCAGGATGTGAGTAATAAACTATGCTCTCTCGGTCATGAGGGGCCAACCCACAGCTGTGCCCTTCAAATTGCTTCCAAAGTCAGTTGCCAAGTTACAACTGGAATGTCAGTGGTCTCACAATCTCCTTCACTTCAGCTTTCTCTCTCGCTCACACACAGACTTGGTGAGAGAGATAACCACAAACACTACATGGACAAAAGTATGTAGACACCTGCTCATCAAACATCTCATTCCAAAAACATGGGCATTAATATGGAGTTGGCCCCCCGTTGACTGCTATACCAGCCTCCACTCTTCTGGGAAGGCTTACCACTAGATGTTAGAACATTGCTGCAGGGACTTGCTTCCATTCAGCCACAAGAACATTAGTGAGGTCGGGCACTGATGTTGAACAATTAGGCCTGGCTCGCAGTCTGTGTTCCAATTCATCCCAAAGGTGTTCGATGAGCTTGAGGTCAGGGCTCTGTGCAGGCCAGCCAAGTTCTTCCACACAGATCTCGACAAACTGTATTTCCATTTCTGTATGGACCTCACTTTGTGCATGGGGGCATTGTCATGCTGAAACAGGAAAGGGTCTTCCCCAAACTGGTGCCACAAAGTTGGAGGCAGAGAAATGTCTGAATATCTCAACCAGCTTCATGAGGTAGTCACCTGGAATGCATTTCAACAAGTGCTCAGCATGTGTGTGAACTCCACCAAGTTTGCTGGAAAAGCATTCCAGGTGAAGCTGGTTGAGAGAATGCAAAGAGTGTGCAAAGCTGTAATCAAGGCAAAGGGTGGCTACTTTGAAGAATCTCAAATATATTTTGATTTGTTTAACACTTTTTTGGTTACTACATGATTCTATGTGTGTTATTTCATAGTTTAGATGTCTTCACTATTATTTTATAATGTAGAAAACAGTAAAAAAAAAAAAATTAAAAACTTGAATGAGTAGCTGTGTCCAAACTTTTGACTGGTACAGTATGTATGTAAGTTTGTAGATTGTATAAGTCTGGGTCCATTCCATTTCAATTCAATTCAGTCAATTCAGGATATAAACTGAAATTATAGCTCATTCCAATTGTTTTCTTACAGAGAAGCATGAATTGGAATTTTAATTCTTTGAATCCAACTCTGGTCTAACGCCCTCGTGCCGACCCTGGTCTACGCCCTCGTGCCGACCCTGGTCTACGCCCTCGTGTTTGTGACGTACCTTCACAGGTCTCATCCTCCTTATCTGTGCGTTCTGAATGCAGTGACCCTCCATCATTGTTGCTGTCCTCCACTTCATCCTCTTCAGAGTCCTCTGCATCTCCTAGTTCATAACGGTAGTTGTTGATGTATTACAGTAAGACCCATGCATGTCCCAAATGGACATCTATTCTCTACAAGCACTCAAACTGGACACTTTTATCTCAATCTCTTCATTCAAAGACTCAATCATGGACACTCTTACTGACAGCTGTGGCTGCTTTGTGTGACGTATTATTGTCTCTACCTTCTTGCCCTTAATGCTAATGTTTGTAACATGTTTTGTGTTGCTACCATGCTGTGTTGTCATGTAATTGCTGCCTTGCTATGTTGTGGTCTTAGGTCTCTCTTTATGTCGTGTTGTCTCGTCGTGATGTGTGTTGTGTTGTCTCTCTTGTCGTGATGTGTGTTTTGTCCTATATGTTATTTATTTGACATGTTTAATCCCAGCCCCCGTCCCTGCATGAGGCCTTTTGCCTTCTTGGAGGCCGTCATTGTAAATAACAATTTGTTCTTAACTGACTTGCCTAGTTAAATAATGGTTACATAAATACAATTGAAAATATAGAGCACCAGGGCCCATAAAGGGGAGGGGGGGGTGTAATCTGTGGAACATTCCAACTGGAATCCGCTCCAAAACCTTCATAAATATCAAAGTTGCCAACAAACAACACATACAAAGTTGTATCGAGGCAGGATAAGATACCGGCTATTTCATTACGTTTTTCAATCACCACGTTTATTCCCGAAAAATGTCTGTCCTCACTCTGGTAGCCTCTGGACAAACATTAAGAATAAGCTGCGTGGTGAGTTGATGCCTATTGGGCAGCTCGTTCGCTCGGTGACTTGATCATGTTACTTTGTATGCGTTGTTTGTTGACAACCTTGTACTTACAACGTTTTTGGAACAGATTCCTGTTGGAACATTCCACAAACTATACCCACCCGGAGTAGGGTGCCTTTTTTTAACACATCGACATCAAGCACACTGAGTAAAAACATACGATTCTCGTTGAACTCTTGAGGGTATCTGCAAAACACAAGAAGGAAATGATATATCGCCATAGTACAACTGCAAAACAGCTATAGACAGAGTTATATTATTTAACTAAGGAGCTGTTGCAGAACCAGCACAAGTATTTATGATCGGTCCTGCTGGAGTCTAAACATACCCAGATTTGACCTCTTTGATCCGCTTTATGAAGGCTTCTCTTTTCTCCTTTGCCTTCTTACTCAAATTCTCTCCTTTCAGACCATCGAAGAGGAAATCTTCAAGATCTTAAAAGGGTAAGAAATGTGAAGGCATCAAAGTTTCAGGTCATATGATTCACAATAATCAACCAGAATCATGCAGCCCATTCCGAAATATTTAATAGAGTTCTCAACTGTACTCTAAATATTAAAAAGAATTCCCCGTTTTTAGGATACATTTCTAACTTTTACACATGACAAAAAAAGGTAAATTTTATCCAACTTTTACACATGAAAATAGTGTCCTTTTTTGTTTTGGTATAATTGCTTTGGAGCGATAACCAAACACTTCGGATGCAAACGTGCGTACAATAGGTTGCCTGCCTACTAATTTCAATACTGCCAACTAATAAAGGAATCATATTAGTTACAACTCAAGGGTGCATCTGTTTGTTTGTGGCAATCGTCTCTATGGTGGGAAGACCTCTACCATCCATATTGCAGTGAGACAGACACTTACTTCCTCTTTTTCAAAACAGTTATAAAATGTTTCTGGAAAACTTTACGTTTGACAACGATAGAATAGAAATCCATTACACGAACACGTCGATTAATAATATATAATATAAATACCTGAAATAAGCGTCGTTAACTCCTCCGGAATTGACCGCATAGCTTTACAAAGTCAAAAATCCAGACAGGGTAGACTGAGAAACTCAGTTAATACGGAAGCTCTGGTGGGCTGAGAGATACGGAAGTTACCGTATAAATTCACTAATCAAATACAATGACCACTGGCTGCAGTGCAGAGACACTATTCAAATATAGACCGCGGACCGAATCCGTCCTTTCTTGATGCACCTGCACCGCCATCGCGTTTAACCTGCACGCGCGGTACCTGCTCGGTACCTGCACGCACGCCCAATAGTATTTCATAGAATGCGTTTTTCACACTGAACAAAAATATAAACGCAACATGTGACGTGTTGTTATGTTTCACTATATTGGATCACTCCAATATATTGGTATATTGGTATCACTCCGCGGCGGAGGGATACATCCGAGGTGAGGATTTACACATTTACTCCGGTGTACACCTGTGTCAAGGCTGGGGTCCGCCCCTATATATAGACCCCATGGCCGCGACACAGACGTTCTCTTTCATTTTCTCGGCGGATGTCCGTATGGGTTGATGTACAAACTTTATGAAGTTCGCCCGTGGTTTGTCTTGATAAAGGTTTAGTTAGAGTTACGCTATGACTCAGTGTGCATCCATTAATATATTGGTGGCTCTTGCTGCCACAGACTGTATTTACCTTACACATATTGCCGACTGGCTTGTTCTGTGTGTGTTGTGAATTGCTTTAATTACCCTGCAGGTTTTTTCTTCATTCCCTTGCAGAATGTAAGAGTATTGTGGTGGGCTTCCACTATGAAGAGACATTAACTTTGGAGTTCCTTAACAGAGTTACTCCATATGGTGCTGTTTTGTTTTCTGCTTGGATATTAAACCAGCTAGGTAATATTGCAGTTGGTGTAAAAAAACAACCCATAAATCAAATCCATTACCTGGTTGCTGGTTTTGTCTGCCTGTTTTTCCCAAACGGGTCTTCCCTGTTTTCTGCAGAGGTACTGGGTCATTTATTCCTCCAGGTTCCTATTCCTCCAAGCGGGTTACGACATAGCTCTCCCAGGACGTTGGCCCCTGCTCCGTGGCCCTGTTAACTGGGCTGAGCTTATGGCTTCCCTTTAGGACAGGTGTGGCATCCCCCTTGGTGATCTGCATACCTCATGTATGCACTGCCTGGGTTTGAGCCCCACGGAGAGGGTGGTGAAGCGCCCTACTGGATGCCTGTTTTGTGTGTTGTTCTCAGACCGCCTGCGCCTGGTGTGATTGGGGGCCATGCACGAGTGGGACGGCCAGGCTCAGGCGGGCTCCTTCCTCAGGAGTGGTGTGCCCGCGAGCCGTTAGTCCCTCTACTAGGCCCAGTACCCCTCCCAGGAAGTGTGGCCAGAGCCAGGCAGAGCCCATATGCTGCCAGTCCTGGACGGGGGCAGAGTCAGACTGCTGGGACCACCTTGAACGGAGGGCGCATGCCCTGCGTCAGGAGGTTGATGGCTTTGATGGCAACAGCTGTTTCCTGTTGGCCAGTGATAGGCTGTTCCTGGGTGACGGTGCTGGCACTGTTCACCACCGACGCTACGGGCCTGACAGGCCATCAGAAGCCGGCAGTGGGGTTTCATTGCCCCCAGCGACTAGAGGCTATGAGGTGCCTACTCACTCGGGTAGCCACTACACTGGACATCAAACTAGTGGACAGTGATCACTCAATCTGTCCCCATCTCTGCTGAGTTCTGTGAGGCCTTGCAGGAGAGCTGGGCCTGTGCCATGGTCCTCCCGGACCAGAAGATTATAGGGCGGCAGGCCCATCAATACACTAGAGCTCTGAGCTGTACTGCTGGCCCTGCAGTCTTTCCTTCCACATCTGAAAGGAAGACACGTCCTGGTGAGAATGGACAACCCCACAGTGGTGGCCTACATCAACTATCAGGGTGGACTGAGGTCCTACCGCCTCCATTTTATGGCACGGGACCTCCTCTGGGGTCAGGGACGTCTAGCGTCTCTACTCGCAGAGAACTTACCTGGCATCCTGAGGGAGAGCGCCAACACTGGAGCCTACACCCCCCACCAGGTGGTGCAGCACCTGTGGGACAAGTTCGGGAGGGTGCAGTTGGACCCGTTTGCCTACCTGGTCAATATACACTGCCCTCTGTGGTACTCCATGTCAGAGCCACCAGGGCCTCTGCTTGTATGCTCTGGCTCATGATTGGCCAGGGCTGGAGCTTTAAGCGTTCTCCCCCTTTTCCCTGATCCAGACTGTGTTGGACAGGACCAGGATGGCAGCGCATCGTCTGCTTCTGGTGGCCCCATAGTAGCCCAGATGACCCTGGTCCAGCCTTCTCCTGTTCCTGTTGTCTGGGACACCTTGGCAACTTCCCCTGAGACCGGACCTGCGGTCTCAGGCCGGGGGAACTCTGTGGCGTCCGAGGCCGCACCGCCTCTGCACCAATGGTCCATGTTGGGACTACAGGATAATGGACACCAAGCAGCGCACAAGGGCACCGGCTACAACCGCGGCTTACCAGTTGCGCTGGCAGTTCTGCTCTTGGTACACTGGTATTGAGATTGTGCCGAGTCATGCGGGGTCCTGTATGTCCTCCAATACCTGCAGTCTCGCTTGGATGAGGGCTTGGCAGCCTCTACACTGAGAGGGTATTTGGCTGCTATATCTGCCTGCCATGTGGGGTGGATGGACAGGCCAGTGGGGCGCCATCCCTTGGTCTCCAGGTTTATGAAGGGGGTTCGTCGCCTGCGTCCAGCTAGGTCCCGATCAATGGCGAGCTGGGATCTGGATGTGGTCTTGGCAGCTTTGGCAAAGCCGCCTTTCGAACCGTTGGCGTCTGCTTCCCTGAAACACCTCTCTATGAAGGTGGCTTTCTTGGTAGGGATTACTTCAATGAAGAAGGTGGGTGACCTCCATGCTCTTTCAGTAAGTTCTGAGTGCTACCGGATGGCCCTGGGGGGTTGAGTATATCGCTCCGCCCCAACCCAACCCGTCATTTCTCCTGAAGGTTCTGTCAGACAGGCATTGGGGACCATCCTTTTCATCCCAGCAGTGGCGGGGGTGTCTGGACCTCCCTCTGGCATGCTGTGCCTTGTTGGGTGTACTGACTGTCTATATGGGGGGGGGGGGGGCCCTCCGCTCCACACACACACATCTTGACGGCCCCTGCGTCTCGGTCCCGCTCTGGGACTTCACCGCTGACCAGGTCCCTCTAGTACTGACTAAATCTGGTGTGGGTATATAAATATATTGGAGTGATCCAATATAGTGAAACATAACGAAGGTTACGTACTGTAACCACAGTTATGTGAGCTATATGGATCACTCAATCCTCTACGGTGCTAGAGGGGCCTCAAATTATGTAGAGAATGTGTGTCGCGGCCATGGGGTCTATATATAGGGGCTCCAGCCGTGACACGGGCGTATACGGGAGTAAATCTGTAAATCCTCACCTCGGATGTATCACTCCACCTTGGAGTGATCCATATAGCTAACATAACCGTAGTTACAACCGTGGTTGATAAGAGAATTATGTGCTCTAGCTACATAACCCAATTGAATTATATTACGCTGTCTGCAAACCAGAATTTGTAAGATCCTGGTCGAATGAAACAGACCGAGGCCCAGCTAAATAGTCAAGAAGGTTTATTCACAGAACGTTCTAAAGTCAAGAATACAAAGCAATTCATTTTATACTGACTTCTCACACACACACACGTCCTGCTACACACACACACACACGTCCTGCTACACACACACTGTCTGTCTCACTACCCAGCCGACAGAGATAGTGACCTTGTCCTTGGGACGTACTCCCCGTTCTCTCCCAAATCTCTAGTCAGGTCGGCACCAAGCTCAGACAGTCTGTGTTTAAAATACCATAAAGGCATATTGTTTTACCCTAATTCTGACTAGGACTACACATTTATTGATTATGATTTTATACATTCTAATCAATTCCACACAATTATGTGTGTTAAGGCGGAATATTCAAATCATTCAATTAACAGGCAATTCTCACCTATCACATACGTAACCTTCATTCCCATGTTTCATGAGCTGAAATGAAAGATCCCTGAAATGTTCCATATGCACAAAAAGCTTATTTCTCTAAAATGTTGTGAACAAATTTGTTTACATCCCTGTTAATTACCATTTCTCCTTTGCCAAGATAATCCATCCACCTGACATGTGGCATATCAAGAAGCTGATTAAACAGCGTGATCATTACACATGTGCATCTTGTGCTCGGGGCAACAAAAGGCTCTAAAATGTGCAGTTTTGTTACACAACACAATGCTACAGATGTCAAGTTTTGAGGAAGCGTGCAATTGGAATGCTGACTGCAGGAATGTTCACTAGAGCTGTTGCCAGAGAATGTAATGTTCATTTCTCGATCATAAACCGCCTCCAATGTCATTTGACAGGATTTGGCGGTACGTCCAACCAGCCTCACAACCGCAGACCACGTGTAACCACGCCAACCCAGGACCTCCACATCCAGCTTCTTCACCTGCGGGATCGTCTGAGACCAGCTCCTTGGACAGCTGATGAAATTGTGGGTTTGCACAACCGGAGAATTTCTGCACAAACTGTCAGAAGCCGTCTCAGGGAAGCTAATCTGAATGCTTGTCTTCCTCACCAGGGTCTTGACCTGACTGCAGTTCGGCGTCCTAACTGACTTCAGTGAGCAAATGCTCACCTTCGATGGCCACTGGGGCGCTGGAGAAGTGTGCTCTTCACGGATGATTCCCGGTTTCAACTGTGCTGTTGCAGATGGCAGACCGCGTGTATGGCTTTGTGTGGGCGAGTGATTTGCTGATCTTGTTGTGAACAGAGTGCCCCATGGTGCCGGTGGGGTTATGGTATAGGTAGGCATAAGCGACGGACGATGAAAAACAATTGCATTTTATCAATGGCAATTTGAATGCACAGAGGTGCTGTGAGAAGATCCTGAGGCCCATTGCCGTGCCATTCATCCGCCTCCATCACTTAGTTTCAGCATGATAATGCACGGCCCCATTTCGCAAGGATCTGTACACAATTCCTGGAAGCTGTAAATGTCCCAGTTATTCTATGGCCTGCATATTCACCAGACATATCACCCAATTGAAAATGTTTGTGATGCTCTGGATCAATGTGTATGACAGCGGGTTCCATATCCTGCCAACATCCAGCAACTTCGCACAGCCATTGAAGAGGAGTGGGACAACATTCCACAGGCCACAATCAACAGCCTGAACAACTCTAACAACTCTGCGAAGGAGATGTCGCCCTGCATGAGGCAAATGCTGGTCACACCAGATACGGACTGGTTTTCTGATCCATACCTATTTATTTAAGGTATCTGTGACCAACAGATGCATATCTGTTTCCCCAGTCATGTGAAATCCATAGATTATGGCCTATTGAATTTATTTCAATTGACTGATTTCCTTATATGAACTGTAACTCAGTACCATCTTTTAAACTGTTGCATTTTATATTTTTGTTCAGTGTAGTTTAGTTGCCTCCCTCTCTGGTTTATTTACGTGGCCCCCGTCACACCACAATTATAAGCAACAATTATGTGAGTTATGGTAGGCAACCTATAATTAACGTACAGATGATTTCTCTGTTCAGATCTTAAATGTAATGTGGTATTTATAGTAAACACAGACAGCAAATGGCAGTTTATTGAATCAGACTTGCTCTCTTCCAATCAGGAGAATAGGTGCTGGAGCTGCTCTGACTGTCGCTGAACAACAGATCTGTGGTGGCAGATCATACCACACGTCAATGAATCCCACATATTACAGCTTCATAGATAATATCTCCCTCCCAAATGGCACCCTAGTCCTTTATATAGTGCACTACTTTTTACTGGGGCCCAAAGTAGTGCACTATATAGGGAATAGGGTGCCATTTGGGATGAAGCACATGTAGGTGTGATAAGAATTCCTTGGATGGATGCCTGGTTTGTGCCAATGTAAACTGTTATTATGCAAGCACAGAGCCCTCTCTAAGAAAAAACAACTTCTACTCCTTTTGTGTGTTTAGGAAAGAGACCTGGGCATCATCAGTCAGTGTCAGTCTGTTGGGGAGGTTTGGGGCCATGGCAGGGTTGAGTGTCATTCAACTACCAGACACTGCACTCAAACGTGGTTCCTAAACCCACATGTTTTATGAGGGATCTCAGACTCAACTGGGTGTTAATTTCTCTGTCCTGTCCAAGCCTGGTATATCAAAATGTATTGTCCAATCAATTCCATGTACTGTCTGTCATCCCATTGTGAATCAGTCGGGAGTTTGTGCTACATCTCAACGTGCCCTGTGTGTGTTACGTCTCAACTTGCCCTATGTGGGAGACAGTTGGGGCATGATGATGACGCTACAATACATGTTCAGGGAAGCATAGTACTCCTGTCCTCCTCTGCTGTCTTGTCTGTCTCTAAAACAACAGCCCCTGTACCTCCTGTACTGTAGCCTACACAGCATGGGGTTATTGTCACCATTCTATGAAGCTTGTTTATAACCTTGTGTCAAACCGTGCCACCCAATTCTTGTTAAAGTCCTTTGAGCGAGGCAGAGCTTTCAGACAGTTTATAGAGTGAGACAGGCAGTGATGACTGAACCTATCCAGCTGTCACCACACCTTTTTTGTCTGCTTCTGAAATGGCACCCTATTCCGTATGTAGTGAACTACTTTTGACCAGAGCCCTAGGAAACCTCCCCTTTTCTTTTCTTGTCTCAGGACCAGTCCAACTCAGGATGGGTATGGGAGAGTGGCTGTCTCTGACCTCTGATATCTCTAGGGTCGCAAAGTTCCAGCAACATTCCCAGAATTCCAAGGTTTTCCAGAAATTGTGGTTTTAGGATTTTCCTTTCTGATTTTGGGAATCTACCAACCATGATTTCTGGAAAACCTGGGAACTTTTTGGAAAGTTCATGGAATTTTGCGACCCTACCAGGACCTCTGGGATTGACAGAGCCTAAATCCTGAGACGAGTATACAAGTTCTTATTTACAATGACGGGCTACCCCGGCCAAACCCTAACCAGGACAACGCTGGACCAGTTGTGCACCGCCCTATGGGACTCCCAATCACGGCCGGTTGTGATACAGCCTGTAATCGAACCAAGGTCTGTAGTGATGCCTCTAGCACTGAGATGCAGTGCCTTTGACCGCTGCGCCACTCAGGAGCCCAAAATAATGACTGGAGAGGGGCATCTGATTAAGTCAGCACTCCTACGCTGAGATACTGTGAATAAGGGCCCTGCTAAACAATAGGACTGTCTCATTACTCACCATTCACAATATCCTTTTTAATGTAAGAATGTACCAATATTCAAACCTCCTCCTTTCCTGTTGACCTTTAACTGAGCAGCAGATAGGACCACACTGTTGACCCCCAGCTGACCTGCCAGGGGTTCCGTCCTGTGTGGTGAGGGAGATGAGAGGTGGCCTGACCTTTGACCTTTCCAGGGAGAGAGATGAACGGTGTCGGATATCCTCTCCCACAATGCACCGCACTCGCTGCTGACTGTGTTTTTCATCTGGTTTCAGGTCCTGAATTAGGTCAGTTACCAATGTTTTACCTTCTGACATTGGTTGATTGGCACCAGAGAAGGAATTAATGTATGTATGTGTGGGTGTGTGTTCGCATGTGTCAACAACAGCATTTTGGTGAAAAGACTATATACTTTTAAATTTGGATACAAAATGGAGGACAAAAAGTATATGGCAGGGCTACGGCAGCTGGTGGACAGCTTGCAGGTCGCCCTACATCAGCCCTGGGTTCATAGACTATTCAGGTTTTTTCAAACACTTTGAGCCTATACTGGCAGTGAGTGTTAGATGGGAAAGGTTTACACTTCTGGGACTATACCATTGGTTCCATTGAGCCAGAGAAGCACTTTGAAAGAAAAACAAATACTACTTGAACTCAGGTCCATCTACAATGTTGTTACTACAGTTATTACTGTGCAGGTACATGGGCATGAGGGCAACTTGAAGGTAAAGTGAGTTTGGGTCTTGATCCAAGCTCTGTTGATTGTTCCTCAGACTGACTTTCATTGGCCCTGCAGGGGCATTGGGCTGAGGTTTCAGAGGTGTTACATTTACAGTTTGTTTCAAGTCAAAAGCCAAGCTTGGAAGTGACTGACTGCCTCCTCGGCTTACAGGGATTAACCTACTCCGGTGGTGTTTTGAAACGGCTCAGGATTGTTTTACCATTTCACTTCAAATCTCTCCTGTCACAACTCACATAATGATAGTTCACCACCTGTGTCCCCCTTCAGTGTTGTGGACAAACTAATCATGGAGTTGTGGACAGACAGGACTGGGGTACAGTAGTACATCACAGTGGAGTTGACATGAGCAAAACTATGAATAATCGCATGAGATATTGGGGCCCTGGTAAAAAACAGTAGTGCACTAGATACACTGTAAACTCATGGCATTTTTACCTGAAATACTTCTAGTAAGTTGTACTCAAAATCAATGACTAGTCATTATTACTTAATATCGTTGTGGTACTGACTCAACTAAATGAGACACCAACTAAATATTTGTAAGATATATGATAACAAATGAACATGTTTACCAGCATGCTCTACTGCAGGTGGATTTTTTTGGTAAAAGTTTTTTTTTTGTGTGTTTGAATGTACATTCAGTGATTGTGTTAACATTTTAATAAATCAAAGATAAATAATTGTTTTCTAAACTAGTCCAATCATTGGATTTTTGCACCCCTTACTGAAATTGTTCCAGTTGAAATGGCTTAGGTTTCCTCCCACTGTTCTTAACCCTGGCAGTCATTATGAATGTAGGTTGCAGGTGAATACACATTTCAACTGTTGGGTAGCCTGATGCTGACTAGATTCCAATAGGAATTACACCTCACTTTGCAAGACACAGTATAATGTCCTTTACAGTAAGGGATGCAACATTCTGATGAATTTCCTGGTTGGAAGATTATTGGAAAAATGTAGGGAATTTTACAACCCTACTTGCAGGCCTGATGTGGCCTGTAAACTATGCGTTTCAGGCCACTGTTTTAAGCCTTTTGATAGATGTAATGGTTCAATTATAATGTTCCCCTAAGAACACACTTGGTGAATGCCCCCGGACTGAAATTGAACGAATTCTACAACGATGTCTCTGTCACTAACAAATACAGTCATGGGTGGTAACTACAATTCAATCTAAAAGGCGAGACACACTGAGAAATTATTGGAGGCGTGGCTTAATGGTGAAGTTAAATTGAAGTATACTTTACTCAAAATATATGTATTTTTATTACTCATAGGAAGGTAGTACTGCTCACTTCAGCTATTTAAGTTGTTAGGTCATTGTTTCTTCAAAATGTTTGCGTAGCCAGAATTGATCCGGTTTTACAGTGTAGGGAATAGGTTGCCATTTGGGAAAGGAATAATGCACTTTTTGGGTGAGATTCAATGGTTTCAACCCAATAAATGTATCAGTCATATCAGCCAGATAATCTTAGTTATAATCACTTACTTGTCTACCTTTTGTGAATGTTTGTGACAAGACTACAAAGAGCATGATTTGTTGCACTCTTCGGATTAGATTTATAGAGATGATCATTTAATTTAAACTGTTTCATAGACTACAATTGTCGATTTTACTCTCAATAATGAATATGTAGTTTAAAAGGACCTACTATAGATTGTATGGCAGGAGGCTACGGGCTACTAGGCTACATTTAGTCCATCCCCGACCAAATGAATTTTCTTAAACATTTTTCTGTCACATTTGTTCAATATAATCCTACATTAAAGAACGTTATTTGTCGTAAATGTGATTATTTTTTTAACATTTATTTGCATACTATTGTTTGAAAGATACCTCATAACTAGTTTCAGACAGCATGCAGACCGTTCGATGGTGTTGTAGAAAATGGCGGTGGTCTGACCGTATCCCCCTATCCGCAGGCCCACTAAAAGAAGCACGCTCTAGTCTAGCGTAGCCTAGCACACTATGCCATTGTTAGTGCGTCTGGTGTTGTGATACAGGGCCTAGTCATTATGAAAGAAAATAGTATTTTGTACCCTTAATTGGATATCCCGATCTTATATTTTATTCACTAGACCTATACCGATTTGTAGAGGAACTATCAGGTTTAGCGCATCCTGTCGGAGCAGTGATTTACCATTGACATGGTAGACTAGGCTAGAATTACAGCATGTCATATTGTGATCAACGAATTGTGTTAAAATATTCAACCAAAATAGTCTGACAAGTGATCATAATACGTTTCCATATATTTAAATATAATCATAATAAACAGTGCCATGGATTTAATTTACCCGTTCAGCAAGTGCACATTATTCAGTCTATTTAGTAATATTATAATATGTTAATTGCAAACATATAGCCTAGTCAATTAACAGATGGGGTTTAGTTCAAAAATAATAACCACGTAGTCGACACTAATTGTTAGTTTCAATACTATAAAAATAAAGAAATAAAGATTTAAAGAGGCAAAAAGCATGAATCTCTTTCAACAGCGGATTGAATTACGTAGTGTGAAGTAGTAGGCTATACTCCCCCTCCCCCCAAGATGTAAGTTTTATAGGCTATAAAATGTAATTGTAGAACGTCAACAAAGTTACAGCTTTTGGCCGAGGACTCCCGGTATCCCCCAATAGGAAGATTGTTTTTATTTGCGCATGTACTACGGCAATTAATCTCTTTAATGACGTCCTCAATCATAAACTACTGTGATTTATGGACTCAGAAACAATGTAATCTATGTCTCATTCAACAGCTCTAGTCCATAGCGTATGGCTAATTCAATCATCAATCTTTCTAGGAAAAATATTCAAGAGCAAATCAAGCTACAGTTGGAGAATGTTTATTGTCACGTCATTAGAAGTAGCCTTTTGTTATTGGACGTATTTTAAGTATGTTACTGTTTTGGCCTGAAATTATCGCAGTGTCGTTTTAGTAGTTTATATTTGTGATTTCCTTTTATGAGATGCTCAAATCTGCTCACTATTGTCCATTTAACACCAATCAATTCACTTGATATATTTCAGGATGCAGAGTGTTGCCTTCCGTTCTGAAGGAAATATTTCATCATCAAAGGATCACTTGTTGCAACAATATTCTTTGTAAGAATGTCTAAAAATCTAAGAATATTCTAAGAATATTGAGACAATTATTTTCAGACCCATTGTATGCTAAATGAAATCCAAATTGTTTAAGTAATGAAAACAACATCAACGTTCAAGTGGATGGAAAATAGTGAAGGACATGATGATGAATATCTCTCGTAAATAAGAAACATTTTATTCTAAGAAAATAGGCTATTTATAACATTATTGTACCGGGAAATGACACAAAAATAAAATGAAAAGATGTTGTATATCATTATTTGGAGGCATAATATTGGCAATATAAAAAAAACTATTCAACTGATGAATTTATTGTTTTCAAACTTACCTCATTGGAGCCATGTATTAATCAATCAAACAATTACATCAAAATATAAAGTGAAGCCAGTTATTTGGAAGAACTTGGAAGACAGGAAGCTCTTCCTAAACTAAGATGTTGTTGTTGGAAAATGTACTAAATGTAGCCTAGTAGCCCGTAGCCTCCTGAATAGTTAGTAGCTCAAGTGTTGCAGGTCGATTGTTGTGAGCGTTTCTGAGAAAAAATCGAAACCTTCAGATGATAAACCCATTGGACTATCTATAGAATCTGACAAACTTGGAGAGAAGGAATCCGATGAGAAAACGTGAAAGTCCTGCAAAGAGACGTCCAGGGCCGGGGAATGCGCATTGTCCCCGCCAGATGCGCAGTCCGGGCCTATTGTTGACACGCATATAGGAACAGTGGGTGCCGGGTTAGGAAAATGTTTCAGATTTTTGTCATCGCTGTTTAAAGGCGAAGCAGTTGAGCTTTGGGAATCTCCATTGTGATTGTGTGCATTCTGAGACTGTTGTTGTGAAGTTAAGGTATTCTGGTGAAAAGAGCAGGTTTCCCTCTCCAGAAGCGCGCCGGCGGGTAGGCCTACATTGTTACCAGCCTGTTCGAAGTCCTCCTCTCTCCCGTCCTCCAGACTAGTGAATGTCCCCTCGCCGTTCTGGTTCTCCTTGCAGTGGGTTTGTCTCTTGTGCTTCATCCTGCGGTTCTGGAACCAGACTTTCACCTGCCTCTCAGTTAAATTCAGTAAAGCAGCTATTTCCACCCGCCGGGGTCTGCACAGATACTTGTTGAAGTGAAACTCCTTCTCCAACTCCAATAGCTGGGTGTTGGTGTACGCTGTCCTCAGCCTCCGAGATCCCCCGCCACCACTCTCTGCAATCTCTGGCGACCCTGAAAAACATTGAAAGACATTTGAAATGTTCAACCAATACAGAAAAAGCAATTGATGATTGAATATACATATATAAATGGCAGTTGGTAAATAAAAAATCGAGGTTCTACTGGGCCGCACAGCAAATGGTTTGTGGGAGCACAGACACCGCGCTGAAACGATTTATGAGCCCGGAGCAGAATATGATGGGTCTGCGTGGACCAGGCCGACTGGCTTGAAGATTAATGAACATGCCAGCTGCCGGTCGGTCGGCCTGCTGTAAGAGTAATCTATCACTCTTCATTACTGTCACACATTAACATTCTTCCACTGCATCACCAGTCAGCAGCACACTGACCACTGAAAATGTTCAAATAATTACACTTTTGCTAATAGATATTCTGCAAGTCATGAGAGAGAATTACCCCCAAAATAGAATGTTGAGACCAGACAGACCTTTGCATTTTGATAGGCTAATGGACTACCTACCCCGACTGTAATTTCATTAAAATATAATAGAGGCAATAGATAGGCTAATCAATCATGTCTTACCTTGGGGAGAGAAGTGAAGTGGCGCAGTGTCGGGAGTTGTAGCTGTGGCAGTAGTCTGGTGGTTTTTCTTGGAGGCTTTCTTCTCCTTCATCCAAGGGTACTCCGGGGGTAGGGATGCGGCTGGCAGAGGGCTACAGACTCCATTCAGATTCTGCTTTGACCGGCTGTGGCGTGGGTGGCTGCCCGGGTTGAGGCTGGGAATGGTCTGCTCAAAAGGAGGAGGAATCAGTGTCGACTGTGAAAGCGTCGAGTTCTTGATTGATGAACTTTGAAATGCATCACCGACAGGGGTAAAAGATGTCAGGCACTCAGCAAGCGACGGCTGACTATTGATAAAACCGCTCTCTCGCTCAAATTCGTAATTCATCTCCTCTCTTCTTGTCTTTGAAAAGTCACCGGTCGTATTTTGTGGGCGAGGAGAAAATTATGAAATTTCGTGACAAGTGTTTTTTTTCCAACAATGTTGCTGATTACGGCCGTATGGGGACAGCGATGCCATTAAACTATATTGCTTTCATGGAGACAACGTTGAAATTGGACCATATTACTTGTCACATGATTACCTCTGCCCAATGACAATTTGGGGTTTAATCAAAAGAAGCCACTGTCCTCTGTGATTGATGGAGAAAGTCGGATAGGTAACGCCTAGTTCTGGGGGTAGGGTCTAGTCTGCTTATTTACACACAGTACTGTCCCCGAATGGAGGATAGTCCATTTAAGAAGAGCCCGTGTGTGTGCCGGTGCGTGTGTGTGCGTGCGTGCTTTGGATCCAACGCCTCATTGTCCCGGGTTTATGTCTCAATGTAACGACTAAAGACTAAGTCATTATCAAAGTTAACTCGTTAATCAGAAAAATAATTCTGACCACGCCTGTGGCGCTGCAGAGTGGTACACAGAGACACAACCGAGCAGACATTCAGAGCAGTCTCCCTCCTTTTCATTCTGAGAGAGAGAGCCAGCGAGAGAGAAAGATAAATATATTTGCACCGTCTGTAAAGTTTGTATTCTAAACGTAGGTCTTGATATTTCCTATAAGAATCTGAATACCTTTAAAGATGAGGACTTTCTTTAATACTCACTCACGTATTACTTGTTGTTCTCATGTCAGACTTTGTCAACAAATGTATAAAATATTTAACAAATATTATTATTTATACATTTGTTGCCTTCATGGAAAGCCATTCATTGAGCACAGATATATTAGGAATAAAGTGCTATTTGCATGTGGAACTATCACGGGATGCATGAAATCCCTGTCTGCATGTTTTTGGTGACCTACTCCTATTGTATGGAGATATTACAGTGTGGCACGTGGTTGTAAACTTGCATCATATTTCTGGAGACGCAGCTGCTTCAAATCTCTTTAATCCACCATCAAGATCTGTCAACGTTGAATTGCATCAGAAATAGAAAAATGCATGTGGATGAGAGACGTATATAGGCCTACTGACACAGGAAGAGTAGCCACTGACACAATATTTTGAAGAAAAAATAACATTGAATGTGATCCACGCGCTTACGCACGAGTTTTACACCTCAAATTAGACATTTATTGGTCTTTGTTCAAGTTTAATGGTACCATATCCTTATTTAATACTTTATTGTCATCAGTATTACTGACACCTAAGAATTGGCCTATTGCACAATATATTAACAATTGGTTATAGTATAGTACTTTGGATAGATGCCTTCCCATTCACCTCCCATAGAATCTTTGAAGTGAAACAATAAGATCTATATTCTTTGTTAATAATAAAAAATGGTCATATTGTGTTCCTCCCTGTCTTGAACTTTGAAAAAGTGTTAGTCCCCGGGCTGTTTATTGCTTATATTCCAAACAAAGAGTCTGGAAAGCCTGCACGTTATCAATCTTGCTCGCCAAAAGGTCTGACAGCTCCTTGCCCTAAGAACACATTTAAACCATCTAACTCTGCCTTAGATCATATGTGGCCGTCAGGAAGACGGCAACAACTTGCTACTTATGGGGGGAAACTACACAACTTGGACGTTTCTTTAATAGGAATCCATTTCTGAATCTGGATGTTCTACACAGAGCGGACAGTGATACCGACATACACTATAGGTGGGTTATCTTATCCTGCTTTATTTTGTTAAATGGAAGGAAAATCTACAACATTTTCGTTTTCAAAAGAACGTTAGTAGGAAATAGCAGCAAAAGAGTGGATTGACTGAGATGGCGAGAAAGAATCGAATGGATTTGCTTTTACACGGCGTCTATTGTCTGCAGAGGTGAGTGGGTGTTGGCATTCTGCAGAAATCCCATTCAATCCCACGCAGTTTCTGTCTTTGGGCTACCATTATATATATATATATATATAATATCAAAACAACAATATTGTAGGTTATTTGAAACACGAAATACAGTAAGATAATGTTTTTAGAAGTTATGACAACGTTAGTATATATATATATATTAGTATCATCTTGTCATAACTTCTAAAAACATTATCTTACTGTATTTCGTGTTTCAAATAACCTACAATATTGTTGTTTTGATATTTAATTGCAATATAGGCAATCTTGCGTTGCCTTCAGAGCACGACAGGCAGATCGTGTGTTATTCTCTTCCAAAATGTCCCGGATGGAGAACAATAAAACATATGAAAACAAAACACCTTTTCGTTCTCTGCATACCATGAGAGAAGCCCATAGGCTACACGAAAATGGGATTTATTTGTTATGATTAAAGTTTATATTTGCACATAGGCCTAATGCAGTATCAAATTGTCATCAGAGAGACACATTATCGTAATCATTTCATCATAAACATATCACCAGTACATTAATAATCCAAACACATGTAATGCTCAGTAATATTGACTGTTTTTACTCGAGAAAAACATTTGTACATATTTAATTTTAGAACAAAGATGTATATCTTATATGGTAGGTCTAAACCGTTCAAGCTCATTTGGATATCAGATGTTTTTCAGATACGAGGTGTAGCCACAAAACAGGTCTAGCCCGTGTTAAACATTGTGTGAGGAATACAGAGAATCGATCGAAAAATATTAATTTTAGTTTATTATATCAATAATATATATGAACATAGACATGATTTATTATTACAGATGCACTTTTACTAAACAAAAAAGAGTTTACTTTTATCCTTTTCATTTCAATTTTACGGCTAGAATTATTGTTTGTGTGTCAACTTCAATCCGAGATATAGCTGCATAAATCAACGTGACATTTTTGGTTGAATGAAGCTTAACTTCATTGTGATGTGTATCTGGCAGGGTAGTGGACAGGAGCTACATTAACCGTCTGTCCCCCCGTCAAGACAAGACGAGACACCTGGGAAGCATGGCAGGAAAAAAAGTGGACTAGAAGTGAACCTTTTTTCTCTTCGATGACTAACGTTACTTATCGCAGGAAAGTAAACGTTTCCAGATTATGCTGTTAGAATACTTTAATATTCCACATGGATACTGAAATCAACAGCAGTACCAAGCAGTAGCAGAATAACTGCACTAGGCCTGTTAATTTTGGAATCAATATAATAGTGAGAATAACCAGACATTACAAATAGTGTTTTAATTGTAATTAACGGTAAATAATATGTTACTTTCTTTTGACGTTTTCTGTGTAGAATAGAAAGGATCCTGTTGTACAGCGAATTCAGTTCAAGTAAGTTAATTGTTTAGATCGAAGACAGATGGCATTGATGAAAGGTCAGTTAATAGTTTGATGTTTGCATTGTCTTATTTCTATTCCTGGATTTCCTGAACACAATTAACACGTTCTCTCACATGGATGTTATGTTTTGTCTTATGTATGAATCATAATCAGTCGAGCCGAATTATTGTTGGACCAGTATGACAATGTAATCCATACCTGCATTGGGCCCTTTGGTGGGGAAATAGCTATGGGACATTATTATCATGGAACAGGAACTAAACACATAACATATCGAGTATTCCTGAACAGACATGTTGCAGTGGGAAAGGAGTGGAGTAGTAAGACATGATGGATAAGACTGGGCATCCGTTAGAAACACGTGTAGGTCTGTATATGTGTGGAGGAGGATCATTCACAATGGCGATGGCAGTGAGTGGGACTAGAGAGATGACTATCCACCTACACATATTGTATTGTTCTGTAGATAAACCTCCCCCACACAGACACAGCTCAACGGAGAGCATGAGTGTGTAGTTACATATCCGGACATATGAATTCATGGTAAGTCATACTCCCTTCGTGTAGCTATAGGGTTTATACCTTATGAATATAGCCTATAGGATATTATGCTGCTATGTTGGTCCCGGAAATTACCATTGAAGATGGAATCGGCTGAGAGGAGTATGTCACTGAACCAAAGATGGTGAATAAATAAAGATGTCCCACTCAGGCCGTTAACCGTTGAAAAAAAAGTTGTCATTTCAATTCTGCTTAACGGAGTGGCTCTCCCATAGGCACCAGTGCATTAGCGGATGGGTCTGGTCTGCTTAGTTCATTGACTGTACATGAACCAGAAAAAAATAGGGAGTGGGATGTCTTGCTTCCTCTTCCTTCTCTGACTGAACATCAAGGCACGTGTTAAGAGTGAGTCCAGGAATTGGGTCAGGAGACGACAAGGCCTTGTGCTGAATGATTTAACAACGTCCTTTGTTTTCAAACGTGTTTTGTAGTTATGAGGTCCTATTTAGGCCTTTTTCAAATCATGTTTTAAAAATGCACTTTTTTTTAGCTTAGCCTTTAATCGGAGACGTTATTGTTTAAGGCATCCTTTTGTGTTTTATGCTCTTTTATTAATCTATTTTATTGCTTCTGGTTTGCTTTTAATTCTCTCATGGTTTACTGTAACATGTGATGAGATTTTAAATGCATTTTAAATAAAGTTTGATTGATTTGATGAAATACTTTCTTAATCGTTATTTGATATTTAATGCCAGGCTGTGAGGCTGGGCTGTTAATGCATAAAGGTGTAAATAATAATAGGCGTTTAGGATTTTCAGGACCAGTATATTATGTAATGTTAACACTTGCCTCGGGCATTATTTGAACCCATTTCAAAAAGAAAAGAAACGGACAAATATCATATGACCTTTGCATTAAAGTGGTGTATATTGTATCATATGACCTTTTGCATTAAAGTGGTGTATATTGTATCATATTACCTTTTACATTAAAGTGGTGTATATTGTATCATATGACCTTTTACATTAAAGTGGTGTATATTGTATTAAATGACCTTTTACATTAAAGTGGTGTATATTGTATCATATGACCTTTGCATCACACGGGTGTATATACTATAGCCCTAACTGTGTGTTCATGGGCTCTCAATAATATCACAACGCAAACAGAAGAAAATACCTGTTCTTCTAATCAGTCCAAATATATGTTTTCTGATTTGACAGGGCACTGCTGTACATGTTTTAATCAGAGTTGTAATCTACTGTGCTAAATATATGTTTTCTGATTTGACAGGGCACTGCTGTACATGTTTTAATCAGAGTTGTAATTTATTGTGGTAAATAAATGGTTTAATAATTAAAGGAATTTGGAATTGGATTTCTTTTGCAACTTTTCATTGCAAAAGAGTCCACATAACTATGTTGATATCCTATATTTTGGGTTCCCGGGTGGCGCAGCTGTCTAAGGCACTGCATCGCAGTGTTAGAGACGTCACTACAGACACCCTGGTTTGAATCCAGGCTGTATCACAACCGGCCGTAATTGGGAGTCCCATTACACTACACTATACTATTTTGACCAGAGCCCTGTTTGACCAGAGCCCTGTTTCCCCTACCGGGCCCAGTCAACAGTAGCACACTATATATATGGAATAGAGTGCCATTTGGGACGTAACCCAGGCGTTCATCATCACCATGACAGCTCTGTGAACTTCTCTAGCGAATCCTCAATAATGGCCTCTGTCATTGGAGCTGACATGGGACTTGATGTATTGGGGGCCGGGAGGGGGTCGGGAGGGGGCACAGCAAACAACATCCAAGCAGCGCTGTGTTTGAGCTTGCATGGCTCCTCAAATGGTCGCTTCCGCCAAAGACATGTTGAACGTTGTCTACCCCTGACATAGTGAACTGAATGGAATCTACATTTTACATGCCGGACCTTTAACGTGCTCTCTCTCTCTGTCTCTCTCTCTCTTCTCTCTTTCTCTTTCTCTCTCTCTGTCTCTCTCTCTCTCTCTCTCTCTCTCTCTCTCTCTCTCTCTCTCTTTCTCTCTTTCTCTCTCTCTGTCTCTCTCTCTGAGAGTGATTTATGGTCAGTACATAAACAATCCAATAAAACTAGGGTGCTCTGTGCTCAACAACCATTGCAACAGTAGGCTAAGACGTCAACACAACATTGAACTCAGTTTGGGAAGCCTGAACAACAACATGTTGTGCACCTTTCACTCTCCCCCAGATTTGCTTCTTCGGGGTATAGTTTTAGGTTATTTTAGCCCATAACCAAATTCCTGATCACCCCTAACACAAAGGTTTCAAAAAGTTCAAAGTGGGAAAACTGTAGGTAGACTAATGCACGCAGGAATTACGAGAATATCATGTTTGTCCAAGAGATTATTGGCACCCTTGATCAAGATAAGCAAAACAGACTTGAATAAATACTAAGCTACGTTATATGCTAAAAATCTTTGGAAATGTCTATTATTTTATACCAATATAATTGCTCAGAGAAAGAAATTCTGTTTAATAAGTAATACTTTTTTTCAACAACAAAAAATAGGGGTAAAAAAATATTGGCACCCTGTTTTCAGTACTCTGGCACCCTGTTTTCAGTACTCTGGCACCCTGTTTTCAGTACTCTGGCACCCTCCCCTTGCGAGGATAATGTCACTGAGCCTTTTTCTAAAATGGTTTATTAGATTGGAGAACACATTGAGAGGGATCTTATCAATCCTCTGTACAGAATATTTTCAGATATTTGATATCCTTCATCTGCGCTAATGGACTGCTCTCTTCAAGTCAAACCACATGTTTTTCAATTGAGTTGAAGAAAAAATACTAAGATTACATTTAGCTAATATAATAAGATTACAATGCTAATTTTGTGGTCAATTAAAACATTTTGATGTGTTTTGGGGGTTATTGTCTTGCTGGAAGATCCACTTTCAGCTGCATCCAAGTTTGCAGAGGCAACCAGGTTTTTGGCTCAAATATCCTGGTACTGGGCAAATTTCATGATGTCGTTGACCTCAACAAGGGCCCCAGGACCAGTGGAAGCAAAATCAGCTCATAACATAAACAAAACTTTTCAGGATATTTTCATGTCACCCAGCAAATAAACACCTGGAATTTGCCAAACCGCATTGGTGCTTGGGCTGGAACCGGTGCCATGGTCAGTTGACATGAAAATATCACTTTTTGGCCACGAACACCAGTGGTGGCTTTGGCGTTAAAAGAAGGACACATATTATGTAACAGTATTGCTTCCATCCCTCAAACCAGAGACCCTCTGAACACATCAACAACTGCCTCCCACGATGAAGCATCGTTACCCACCACTCCACAAAAGCCACGGCCCTTGCAGAGCAAGGGAAACGACTACTTCAAGGCTTCAGAGTGAGTGACGTCACCAATTGAAACGCTATTAGTGAGCACCCCACTAACCATTTCACACCGGTTACACTTACCCCCCTTTAACCTCCTCCTTTTCCGCAGCAACCAGTGATCCGGGTCACGGCACCAATGTAACAGTATTGCTTCCGTCCCTCTCCTCGCCCCTACCTGGGTTTGAACCAGGGACCCTTCTGAACACATCTACAACTACCTCCCATGAAAGCATCATTACCTATCGCTCCACAAAAACCATGGCCCTTGCAGAGCAAGGGGAACAACTACTTCATGGTCTCAGAGCGAGTAACGTCACCGATTGAAACACTATTAGCGCACTAACTAGCTAGCCATTTCACACCGGTTACACATATGCAGAAAAGTACCTCATAACTACTGTAAAATATGGTGGTGGATCTTTGATGTTATGCGGCTATTTTTCTTCCTCTGGTCCTGGGGCCCTTGTTAAGGTCAACACATCATGAACTTTACAGTACCAGGATATTATAGACAAAAACCTGGTTGTCTCTGCCAGGAGGCTGAAACCCCAAGCAAAAATTCTCCCCTAAAATAAATGGTTCATTCAGTGCCATTATCTACACAAGGAGAGGGTGCCGGAGTATATTGACAACAGGGGTGCCAATAATTTTGACCCCTATCTTACAAAAATGAAAGTAAGTTACTTTACTCTTTCTCTGAGAAATTGTATTAGTATAAAATAATATAATTTATCCATGTTTTTGAACATACAAAATAGCTCAGCATTTGTATTATTTATTTCGTTTTTGCTAATCTTTATCAAGGGTGCCAATAATTTGGGAGGTGACTGTAACTGTACATCAGAACAGGTGAGAGGGACAAATATAGTTCTAAGAATTATTATTGACATTGCAACAACAAGTCCAAGGGAGCTAAACAGACAGAAGGGTTGAGGGGGGAGAGAGCCCAGTACAGCAGAACAACTAGGGAATAGGCTATTTGGAGACAGTGGCTAGATTCCAAACAGATAAACTCTCCCCCTCGGCCCTTCCCCTCTGCCCTTAATGACCCTCCCTCCCTAAACAGATAAACACAGAGACTGGTGCTAGAAACCCGGCAGTTGACCTGCATTATCAAACAGCTCAAGCATGCCAAGCAGAGAACCTGCATTATCAAACAGCTAAAGCAGAGGACCTGCATTGTCGAACAGCTATAGCCAAGGATTGCACTATGAAACAGCACAAGCAGGCCAACCCGAGGACTTGCATTATCAAACAGCACAAGCAGGCCAACCCGAGGACTTGCATTATCAAACAGCACAAGTGGAGGACCTACATTATCATACAGCTCAAGCAGAGGACCTACATTATCATACAGCTCAAGCAGAGGACATGCATTATCAAACAGCTCAAGCAGAGGACCTGCATTATCAAACAGCTATAGCCAGGGACTTGCACTATCAAACAGCTCAAGTGGAGGACCTACATTATCATACAGCTCAAGCAGAGGGCCTGCATTATCATACAGCTCAAGCAGAGGACCTACATTATCGAACAGCTCAAACAGCCCAAGCAGAGGACCTGCATTATCAAACAGCAGGCCAGGCATAGGACCTGCATTGTCAAACAGCTCAAGCAGAGAATCTGCATTATCAAACCGCTCAAACAGCCCAAGCAGAGGACCTGCATTATCAAACAGCAGGCCAGCCAGAGGACCTGCATTATCAAACAGCAGGCCAGGCAGAGGACCTGCATTATCAAACAGCAGGCCAGGCAGAGGACCTGCATTATCAAACAGCAGGCGAGGCAGAGGACCTGCATTATCAAACAGCAGGCCAGGAAGAGGACCTGCATTATCAAACAGCTCAAGCAGAAGACCTGCATGATGAAATCCTGCATTATTGCGCTCTCTCACATGCTGTGAATGTGTTTTTTTGTAATGTAGTGGAGTAACATGGGAAAATCTACCAATTAAAACATAATTACTCTTTCTTTTATTGGTTTGGTTTCATTGGTTTCATTTTGGTGATAAAATTGGTGATTTATTGGCGATATTCTATTTCTTAACACACCAAAGCTATACAATGAATGTCCATCCATAACATATAATGGGCTAAAGATAATTCTGCTGAACAGCCATTTTGTCGATGCAGTATCTCTATGATAATTAACATGTAATCACCTCTCAAACCTCTCTCTGTTGCTCTGTTTGTGTCACCTTGGTCTCCTGTTTCAAAGTGAAAATGGACAAAAAAAACATACTTTCAACTGCATATAAGTAGCCCGACGTCTGTCCACATCTTGGACAGGCGTGTTATTCTCGTATTTCCTGCGTGCATTGAACTACACACTAGAATACAATAGTCGTTGGTCCCTATTCAAGCAGCCAGGCTGCAGGACATTTCGATCTCAAACGTGACGTTGCTTCCACCTGCTGGTTATACGACGACAGCAACACAAAATGACCGCATAGGTCAGTAGTGAGATAATGCACAGGACCTTTTGTGACTGAATTACCATAATGTTGTGTTTCAACACATTAAATATATAGTTTTAAAAAATTATAAATTCTAATTGTTTCAAATCCTTACGATACCTATTGCAATAGGACCACAAAGGCGAGGATTTGAGATTAGTCATTGGTTGGAAACGGCAATAAAGCCTCGGTGTCAGCCAGCCTTTTGTGCCGGAAAACAACAAATGGATGTCTGGGCGCTGAAACAGTCTAATTGTTGGTGAACAGTCATAAAGTAATTGAAATAGAAAAAGCAGACAGCATGGCTGAGCCCGCGTTTTATGGAGCAGCTTTCTGGATTAAGACCTTTGAAGACAGGCCCCATCTGCGTCACAGCGCGGCCAAACAACACCATAGCAGGCCCTGTGTGTGTGTGTGTGTGTGTGTGTGTGTGTGTGTGTGTGTGTGTGTGTGTGTGTGTGTGTGTGTGTGTGTGTGTGTGTGTGTGTGTGTGTGTGTGTGTGTGCGTGCGTGCGTGCGTGCGTGCGTGCGTGCGTGTGTGTGTGTGACTGGAAACATAGGTGTTTTCGTGTGTTTGAATATATGTTTTTTGAACGACGTGGTTAACCATGGTTGTGTGTAATTACAACCATTAAAATGTTTACCCCTTTAAAAATAGCCCGTATGAAAAGCATATTATAGTGATATTCAGGCGCGAGGACTTGCATGGTGTTGCTTCCTTTCCGCTCTCAATCGCTTTGCACCCCATAAACAGTTAACGCTGTGATTGTGGTTTATTGCTGCATGGCAACCAATATCGTGTGCCAGTGCACATTGGCCTGTAGCAAATAGCATGGAGCTGGCTTGTCCAATGTCCAGCAATGCCTTTTATATGTACTGTATGTTGGGATTCAGAACTCATGCTCGTGCTATTAACAAGGCCTAAAGGAAAGGGAGAGAAGGGGCTGTTGAAATGGTGTGTGGTGGTACTAAACCAACATGGACTACACGGGAAATGCCCGCTTTAAATCCACTAATCCTATAGAGGCCTTTAGGATTTACATCTGTTCGCTTCTTTAGTACCTGCTTGGATATAATTATGTTCATAGGCCTAGCATACCAATACTCTCAACCTCTTACTAAATAAATAACTTTTTCTGTAAATATTGAGTAGGGATATGTTTAATGTTTTCATAAATAGGCCGATTCATCTTGTGATAGTTTATCATTCGCAACACTTATATCAGGCATAGACCTATACATGAAAAATATGGTTGCCTTTTTAAATGAAAATTATAACTGAATAAGATTAAGTGCTGTAGCAACTATAGTTGTTATGTTTTTAGACAAAAGGAAATAAATACAGATATCTTGTCAGATGTTGGACATTTATCAACAATTAGAATCTTAGTAACAATTCATTCTCTGATTTCCAAACAATAAATATGGATGACTACGCACAAAATAATTTGACATTTTATTTGATATTTCATACAAACGACTTTTAGAATCGAAATACTCTGACATTGAGGTATTTTGCGTGTGCACAGTGTTGTCCTAATTCCATAGACAAAACTGATAAGGATTTTTATCCCAGCAATTAAAAAAAAATATCACACCGTCTAAACATGTTTCTTTCGGCAAAAAAAACTATAAATAAATAAATAGTCTGACAGGTAGTTGAAACACATTCAGGTCGTCAACGCATAAACATGATGAGGCCAATAACATAGACTAAACTCTGGGTGAAAAACACAGAATCAATTCATGAAACATTTCATGCAACGAACATTAGACAATGTCTAACAGTAATCTGTGTGCATTAATGAAATGATTTACCAATTACATCCAAGTTATTGAGATAACATCAAAGTACCAATCAAACAAATAAGCATTGTCAAACAGAGAACACTCTAGGAAGAAAACGAGCCGACAGATTTGACAACGACAACAACACAACAGCCCTACAGAACACAACATAGACTATAGATCAAGCAACATGTGGATAGATTGGCAACTATTTTCCAGAAATATCTTCGTTTCCTGAAAGTCCACCAATAACTGTTCCCAGTTTATTCTACGGGTCTACAGGGCCCGCACTGCTCGCCTTTTTAACATGTCTTTCGACGGTCCTTATTCCCTTTCTTCATCTTCATCCGGCGGTTCTGAAACCAGATTTTAATTTGTCTCTCAGTCAGATTAAGAACTCTTGCTACTTCGTATCTACGGTCGCGGGGGAGATACATGTTAAACAGAAACTCCTTCTCCAGTTCGAGAATCTGATGCTTAGAGTATGGACAGCGCTTTTTTCTGGTGGATTTTGCATGAAGCCAGTTGGAGGATGGGTCATCTGAAAGAGGGTTCGACAAAAGCGAGACAGAGCTCATGAGAAATAGTGTTTTCCACAAGAGTCAGAATGGTATTACAAACTGTGGATGACGAACAACAGCAGACAATGTCTTGCTGAAATAGCCAACATGCAGTAGCTAATACAGTCAGCCGTGTATGTGCTCGTTTCGGCCTTCTGACCCTAAGGCCTAGTCTACTGCCCATAACAGTGAGAAATGAACTGGTATAGTTTAGTCATAATCCAAATAGCAAAATCATATTATCTTTCACAGTAGGTTACAAACTAGATCGAGGAGGGGGGATTGCTACTGTCGGTCAGTGGTACTGCTTTGGCGCAATATGATCCATTCGTTATCAAATAATGGATACAATAGTTTGACGTAAACTCAACCTTTACAGAAGGTCTATATTATATCATAAATAATGTATTAACGTCAGCCTCTGACCTTATATTTCTAGATTCCTGCTTATTTCAACATTAATTCATTCCAAAGATCTAGACACATATGAGATCATGATCACCATTACCCATGATTCCAAATGAAAGATGCCGTGCTTACTTGTGTTGATCTCCCTCTCCCTCTTTTCCTCTACGGTTGATGTGCTGCTCTCTTCGTTGGGTTTGGAGAAAATGGCATCACACGCGATCGTATCCTTCTCTGCGCGGAACGTTCCGTTGTCAATGTCGGACACAAGAGGTGTGTGCGTTTCCAGCGTTGTGCAGTCCCCATTTCCTATCAGCGGCTCGGGTTTGATATCATAGTTCATATTTGACGATAATCCCGTTAAACATATCGACGTAGAAACCGGTTCCAACGCCCAGGAACGCATAAACATTCCATCGGTATCTCCTGTTGGACAATGGTGGTGTAAATATGGCTGGTGTGTTATAGATGCGCTGCTCGGAGGCTGATGAGCAGAAATGGGACTCCAAGACGCACTGAAAATAGAAGATTTCGTCTGCAAAGGGCAAGATTCCGGGCCGCCATATTCAGTTAGCATCGGCTGGCTCGCCTGTTCCACCCCTGGTCCGCTTGAGTATGTGTGTGCCATAATATCCCCTTGGTCGCGGGGAAGATGAGAGTCTGCATAGTAACTAAGCGTGCCTAATGTCGACATGACAACAAATACACAAAGCCAAAGGCAGCTAAACTTCCACTGTGATATATTTAGAAAAACAGGATCATGATACTATTCGCTGCACCAAGAACCACCACATTCGTTCAATAAATTGAACCTTGGCCGGGATTGGATTGGGTGCCGCAGACACGTGACCGTGGGACAGAACAATAAATAATAAATCAGTCTACTCAACTAGCTAAATGGTCACCATTTTCCTCCGTTATATTTTTAATAGCAAAGTCATATGCCTATATCATTTTATACAAGCAGTAAGGTTTATGATTTTTGTTTTGAAATGAGACTTTAACGTTGATATTACGTTGCTATGTTTTATATAAAGTGAGAGAGTATAGCATGTTTTTCTAGACTCCTTAAAAAATAAAGGAATGCAGCAAAGTAGTAAGGAGCTATATATCCACTGTGACGTGTAGTCGTTACGACGCGCAGAATAAGATATATTCATTTCCTTATAAGAACTCTCACCACCGATCTAAAATGTGGAATTCTACAGAATGAATTTATTCAATAAGTTATCCAGTATCTATCAACATAATTCAGTTCATGATTGCCTATCAGAGCAAAAACTCCGAGGTTATTCCAAATAATGTATAGCATTAGATTGGCGATATCGTTATATAGGCTACTTATTAAATAGGAAAATACATGCAGCAATATTATTTGGCCAAATACATACCCACATTTAAAAATAGTAGACCTGTGAGTTAATAGACCTATATACTATAGGTACGCTGATGTGAGTGTGAGTTGACATTTGCCATATTCATCATATTTGCCATTATATGCCATCTGATGTATTCATAATAAAGTCACAGCCAAACCTATAGGTTACCACATCTGCTGTGGTGTACATCATTTTCATTGTTATTAGGCTATTACACGTGTTATTCAAACCTGATATTTCGATGATCATCCGAGTAATGATCTCTTCAAATGGCTTGAGATTATTCGATTTTGGTGGATTTAAATAAGGACAACTAAAACAGTAAATATTTGAGTGATACTGTCTCCAATGCTCTGGGATATGAACATTTAAATTACATGTAAAACCTTATATATGTAGACCTATGTGACCCTATAGGAAAACACACAAAGGACTGGTTTCCCGGACACAGATTGAACCATAGTCCTGGACTAAAAATAATGTTCAGTAGAGAATCTCCAATGGCTAACTCCCATTGAAAGGGCTTTTCAGTCATACATTTTTAATTACGTTTTATTATAGTGTGTATTATTAATTCGAACGAATGAATTAGATCTTACTTACCAAATTACTGTCCCAAATCAATTCGAAAAAGTTAAGACCGAATCTAAAAATGCATACCTCACATAGGCTATTATTTGATAGTCAGACTAAGACTAATTATTTATATTTAAGACTGAAAAACACAGGCATATACAGCCATTGACACAATGTGTGTACACGAGGAACAAGCTATGTGTATTCTACCATCGAATTAGTGTTCAGAAATAAAAATACAATACTTCTACATAGTAGCGTCAACAAATCCAAGTGTCAATAGATTATGGAGAAAGATCCCGTTGTGTTAGTGTGTAAAACCATAACAGAACCTTACTATTTATGGACCAATGAGTGAACACTAGGACGGTCTGCGCGGCGCTTTTAGCTATCAAAGTGGGGAGAGAGAAAAAACGTTAGGCGCTATAGCAGTCTGTTTTTATGACGGGGGCTATTTAGTTGTTTTTCTTTAGGTTACAACCTGGCTGTCTGGGCTAAATATCGCCAATAAAATCCATGCTTTGTGTCCATTGTGTGGCGCAGCAGACGCATCCGGCACTTCGAAGGTGTGCCACTGGGAACGCTGCAGCAGCGCACGAGGCTTTGGCCAGACTGCAATGATCATAACCGAGGCCTTGCAGTCCTTCCTCTCCCTCAAGCCAACTCGATATCACTCCCTCTGAGACATAAAGGCTAAAGGCCGCGTCTAGTGCTCGTCTTTTGTTGTTGTTTTGAATAGATATGGCGATATATGTGAGGAACAAAATGTCCTTTGCAGTCTTGATTTTTTTGTTCGTTTTTTTATTTTTGTTATATATATCAGACCCGGCGCCAGGATAAAGTGACTAAGGGGGCAGTTTAAATCGGGGAATGGACTACATTTGGGGGCTTCTTGCATTGGAATTGTATTGAATTCTGCATATATCACGCTGTACCGCAATAAACATAACGTTTAAAAAAATGCAGACTCCGGTATGTTTTTGTGCTTTGCAAGTCACAGGTTGGCGCGAAATCTGTAGCCTGTTTCCGCTGCACTGTATGCATGCTTCTAATAGCCTAATGTCGACATGAGAGACAATACATTTCCGTAGACACATGACATAGACAAATGCATCGGAATTGTTATAGAATATTCTACACACGACTAGGCTACTCAGTAAATGTAGCCTACTTCATTCGGGGCACAGCTCTGTTGCCAGAGACAATTTGGAGTGTTCTGTGAAACGCAAGAGTTTTTACTGAGGCAATTAAGGCAGTTTCGTGTGGTGGGGGAAAATACAGCCTCACAACACGAAACTACCTGAACCCCTCAACAGCCCTCTCTCCTCCTAAATAAGTATATATAGTCTTCAAGCATTTATTTGACGCATTAATTTCGTTCGCACAACTGTAACAGATACAGTCGAAATCATAGGGATCCTATAATTCACTCTCCTTCTATGCGTAATTGTAATTAGATGGTCAAAATTCTAGCATTTCTCAATGTTTACACTTGTTTTACGCATAACACAACATTTGCACACCTGAAAAGATACAGTCCAAATGGTGTGTCTTATTGCGTGCATATTTCACAACGCTCCACATGTCGACAGACTTTGTGTCCTTTCATAGATATATGATGATGAACCAAACTACCGCCAGTAATGTCCTTGAGAAAACCATGTTGTTTTCCGGGTCATTTTGCCACCATCTATCCAGTACACCCTGCAGTAAACAAGAGATATCCCGATGGAGTGTCTTTGACCATAAAACTTCACAATGGTTATTTCATGTGTATCTATTTAGCCAGGATAGTTCCCTCAGTAACACATGCTCTTTTCCAGGCAACAAGTGCAGTGCTTGCATCATGGCTATGGCTCAGGCAATGATTCCTATTGAACTGAAGGGCATCAGCGTCACACAACAGAGGAAACTGATGTTCTTTTTTTCTTTACTGTTAAACCAACCCGCAACTGAACAAATGGAAGCTCGTGGAATAAAGAGGGGGTCCCACCACCGGCGTTCCTCTCGTGGGTTATGAACGATTACATTCTATACAGGAGAGATGATATGTGGACTGAAACATTCCAATGCAAGGTAAAAACGTGCCATGTTTTTATTGACTTACTTAGTGAGGCCAACAGACAACATATTCAATTCATATTTAATTCATTTCACAGTATAGTCTCTCTATAGACAAAGCAATGACAATATGGGCCATATTATTAAAACGGTTTGGAGAGAACAATAAAAATATGAATAAAAATACGAGAAGGCAAACTGTAAACAATATTTACAAGTCTCAGATAAGTTTCTTGTGTATAAATAAAACCCTTTACAAAATAGTTATTGTGTGATGCTTTTAGTATATATGGCTATAATACCAGCAAAATGTGCAGATATTAAATATCAAATCCATCGAGGCTCTTTAGCCATGACGTAACGTAGGCCTATATTGCTACAGGTTACAACATTTCCCCAAGAGCTATTCCAGCAAGCACAGATGTCAATGCGTCACTCAAGGTGGCTATATACATGTATTATGTACCACAAATGCAGCTCTGAAACATGGTATATAAAGGGAGCAACCATATGTTATGACGGTATAAATACATAACCACGACAAAACAAAACAGAGACGTAATCAGGTAAAATGACAACAAAAAGACATATCAATAAGTTAGCAATTGTAGCCCTAACCTACACGGACATATTCACACGACAGGGTTTCTCAAAGGAAGGCGCTCTGGCCATTGATGGAGGAGGGCGCCAAATACCGAACGAATGTCTCACGAAAAACTGAAGTTGTTCGCTAGCTCCCGATAGCTCCTGTTTTCCCGACTCATTTTTTTCAGTTTCATTCTTCGGTTTTGGAACCAGATTTTGACTTGCCTGTCTGTCAGGTGGACGCTGCGGCTGATCTCCAGGCGACGCTCACGAGTCAAGTACATATTGAAGAGAAATTCTTTCTCTAGCTCAAGAGTCTGGTGCTTGGTGTAGGGACAACGTTTTTTCCGGCCACTCTTTGCTGTCAGCCAGTTAGCTTTGGTTTCAGATGTTCCATCTCCTGTAGAAAGATATTGAAAGAGAAATTAGTGCGGGCAACATATTTTTTCTTCATGCTACTGCACTGATGTAACTTTATAGTAATTGTTGCCCAATTGTAATTAGTGTACATAGAAATAATGCAATTCCATAAGATGTTTGCATCTATAGACAAACACTGACCTAATACCTATCAAAATAAAAAATGTGTTGTCTAAAATTATCTTTAAATAGCCATCCTGAGCCCAATGAGTTTATTTGGCAGTGATACGAAGTTAATGTAGACACACACACACACACACACAATGCCCGTTGTATGCACATATTTTGCATCTATCCAAACACCTAAGCTATTACATCCACGTTGTGCTCAAGATTCACTTAATTATATTTCAATGTATTAATGCGCCTTTATTAAGACATAAAAGTAACTCATAGTCTGCTGAAATTATGACTGCAGTTGACGGTTTAGGGGAAGACTGAGGACATCAACGCGTTGTATTAGACAGATGTACTGGACAGGATTGGCCTTGCTGCTCCTCGTCATAAAATAAAATAAAAACACTGGAGGAAATCCCAGCTCGTGGCCACTCTGTCAAACCCCACAAAGACATACCTTTACCGCTGCGCATATAACCCACATATGGGAAGTTTTCATGTCCACAATATAATCGATACAGCAGGAGGATATGCCTCTAAAAACCAAGGTTAACGCCAAGGCACATCTCCACTGACTCGGGGGCATTGACACTACACTCCCTCCATGTACACCCATCAAGATCCCATTGTCATAAACGTCATTATTTTGGATTTAGAGCAGTACTCACCTTTAAAGGGTTTGACTGGACTTTCCGCACAGCTCTCGGAGGGTTCGGGGGACGACAAACCATCTACAGACGATGCCCGGGTGTCCTCATCCGGAGCACATGGCGGTGGGTCAGGCAGTGCTTCACTCTCCCTCCTGCCTGTATCCGCCACCGGGGTAGGAGATGGCGGTGAGGTGTCGAAACGGGCCGGACGTTGTAGAGCGAACTGAGTAGGCTGTGGGTTCCGCGGAACGTCTTGATAAACCTTTGAAGAGGTATATGTCTGAGACAGACGGAAGTAACCGGGAACAGGCACGGTGCTGTTTGTAACCGGGCATGATCCCGGTGTTAATCGGGAATAGGAAATGTCTTCCGTCGTTGTTGACCTTTTAAGACACTTCTCTGATTCATACAGGCAATACGCATTCTCCTCTTTGATGCTCGGAGAGAATGAACAATGAGCAATTTGCTGCTGATTGTTCGGCTGATCTACTCGACAAGATCTCGAAGTCTCTAGCCATGTTTCCATTCCTTGAATATGTGAATATGGGCCAGATGAGGGTACCATAGTTTGAGAATTGCTCTCGTTGCGTTTACTGAGCCCAGAGAAAAAAGCGCGGTTGGGTAGTCCATAGGAGTACTCCGAGCCTGGTGACAAATACACGCCGTTACTTTGGTAGTATGAGGCACCGCTCTCGGCTCGTCCGTGGATTAAGGAGTCTACTAAAAACGAGTTTCCACTTTGGTTGTCAGAGCATGACATCGTTGGTGTATAATTTGACGGAGGATGAGGATAGCCCTTTCTGGCTGACATTTCTTGTGCAAAACATGCTGAATATAATTACAGATACTCACACTTCTCTGCGCTTTAGCTGACAGCCAATTAAAACACAAGAAGAGAGACTCCTCCCATTGAAAGCACGTAATGCCAATATGCCATATTCATTTTGTTTAAAGATTTAATATAATATATGAAAAAGTAAAGGTAAGTGGTGTATTAAAAGCTATCAGTTCAACCTAAAATGGTGGATAGATAGTATAGGTGACATGACATGGGCTGCATTACCTTTTACGATAATCTATGTTGTAAACATTGACCTCAGGCACCCTTTCACAGACACGCACGCGCGCGCACACACACACGCACACGCACACGAGAGGGGGGAAGATATAATCATACACAAATAACTATTTACATGTGAAGGAACAGTGCAAATAACTGCAGATGTCTGCAGACCTTGAAAACAGTTTAGTGGAAAGCTCGTTACACTTTCCTCTCCAGGAAGCGTCAAAACATTGCTCTATTCAAGTTCACAGAACATTGTGACAAAATATCTATTTGACTATTAGTTAATGTCCCTTGGTTACCAATTACAGATCATTTTACACGCGAAGACAATCCTCAACAGCCTTGCCAATATAAAGGCTAATGGGCCGACATGAAGCCAGAGTATAGTAGTAGAACAAAATGAGTTTTCTCATTTCCTGCTGGTTAAGTCAGAAACAAAATAGGCCGTGGCAAAGATTGTTTACGTCTCTTGTTAACATAATGGGAAATATAATCTGAAACAAACACGTTACAAACACGTTATTTATCAAAGACATGTGCATTTGTTATGAAATACCTTGTGCGTAATTGGTGCGAAATGCATTTTACAAGTGTACAACTCCGCACGTTTCGATTATTTTATACACCGCCAGAACCAATTACGGTGGGATCCCATTTATTTCCTTAAGAATCCAATTGAAAACAACATCCTCATACTCATATCCCCAAATTGAATAGAAATAGATTAGGCCTATGTAAATCATAGCAATAGGCCTAGCTGTGTTATGTGGTTCTAACCACAGACTTTATAAATACCACTGCCTTTATTATCCCCCCATGCAGTTGGTGAAAAATATCATCCTTGCTATGTTTGTTACTATAATTACCACGGTTATATTACGTTATTGTTCTGACACCAAAAACATTATATGGTGCGACTTATTTTGGGTTTTATCCGATTTAGAAATTTTTTTTTTAAATGAATAGCCTAAACCATTGATTTGAGTGGGTACTCGTCTCATGACGTGCGTATAATAATTTCAGCAGCCTATTTATTTACCTCTAGACAGTGGTACTTTAAGTTATTATTAAGTTATTATCATACTTAAAATCATTTAATGCATGTCTCCTTATAGCGGCTAATAAAATCATGTTAACAATGTTTCTTTTGTTCCAAGTTATTCTTGCAACCTGACAAAAAAATCTGCCTGCGCCCCTCGTGCGTAATGTAGCACTTTACTACATCCGCTAACAGCTATTTTATTTTTCACTGGAGACTAAAAAGCCCTCCGGTAGCTATGGGATACTCAGCTAGAATGTTCCCCTTCCCAACACACACACAAACTAAACACATTTTATAATCGAACGTTTCGTATTTGGTAAACAATGGTAATAATGACTCAAAAAAGAACCATTCGAATAGTTCGTATTTTTCCAGAAAAATGCCATAGACATCTCTAGACAGGATAAGGCCGATGTATAAAGCTATTTTCCGTTTAGCATATTGGTTATATTGTATATTATATTATGTGCTGTGTAACGGTAGGTAGGCCTATTGTCATCCTCTCCCACACGGAATACATTGGTTCTAATACATTGTGTCATCTAATATTATATTTCCAATAATGTGGATTTCAGCGATAAACCAGCTTTATATATCATTTTCTAGCAGGATGGAAAGGCTCCTTACAAAAACGCCTCACTTTATCCCATTTTGCCAAGAAAAAAATGGACCACACACGTATTTGTTTTCCCATTTCGAGCATTTTGAAATATATTTCGATAAAAATAAGAGAATATGTAACAATTATACACACATCGGGATAATTACCTGAACAATGAAACCCTGTAATGTAATGAGTCTGTCAATCTTTGGGATGTTTGATGCATGGGAAGTAGAGTCTAGGCCAGAGTTCCATCCACATCCACGGCATTGATCCATGACATTGATCCGAGCAGCGCCTCCCAGTGGAACAAACAAACAACCACGTTCGAACTGCAGATTCCATCCTGAATATATTCCTGCCCGTGCACGCTGAGCTGCGGAGACAAATGAAGCAGGAGAAGTCCGCGAACACAAGCTTTCAATGCTCCCAGGCAGGCAGCCGTTGTTTTTAAAGCCCTTAGTCACAGTTAATAACCTTGGTCTCAGACGGTTTATTGCACTACACTCCAATTGTACAAATGTTCCAGACGAAGACGCGTTTTATGGCCAAGTTGCTGCAGCAACAGGGAGGATGTGTCCGTAAAGGCGGCATTCCGGTTAGCCTGACCGGACAGGATGCACGGCCCAAGACCCAAGACCATGCTGCTATCACTCTTAATTGGTGTTTTCACTAGCCCACTATTCATGAACGCCCATAGGCTTTGAACTATAAGACATTAACCGAAATATTGACAAACGTGAGCCAATTTTACACATAAGCCTAATACACAATCAGTAGGTCTAATATGTCAACATTTGGCAATATAATAAAACAACAACTGATCAAGTTTATTTTAAATATAGGGTACCTTAAGTATTTTGCTTTATTTATTTAAAGTAGGCTATACATTCTCTTTTTATAGGCCTAGTATTATTTTTGAAACAATAAACTTAAACGCGGGACATTTAAACTCCAGACGTTGATTGTATATAAAAGTCGTCCGGTGATAGATGGTTTAGCATGGTACATAAAGTTGAATAAAATAACGTGCTAGACAACCTTTTGGGTGGAACTTCCGTAATGGATATTTAACATTAATGGCATAGGATCCCATTTCGGCCCATGGGGGCAATGTAAAGTCAAATACATCATACATCTGATATGACCCACGCAGCCAGGTGTTATGTCGAGAATCATACAAGGAGATATTTTCTCCAAACTAAGAAAACAAACGGAAAGGTCTCGACCTGTGACTCGTATGTCTCCAATAGGGTGTGTGAAATAGGCTAAGCCTATATAGGTCCTAATCATTCCAAAATCCATCGTAGGCTATTTACACCGAGGAACATTTGAATTGGCTCAAAAATGAAGACAAAGAACTAAAATGTCCCAATGGCTCAATGTATTGGAGCAGCTTTTCTCTTGCCAAAAACGCAGGAAAATAGCTGATATGTTCCGACATTGAGAACTTAAACAAAACGAACACTTTCAAGTATCAGGGATGATTGAACATTTTTGCAATATAACCTTTGTATGTCGAATATTTCACGAGAACAAAAACAATGGTAATCAATGCATAAATAAAAGGCCTATTTTAAACTATAGCCTAGTCCTTCTGTGCGTGTGTAATGGCGACAACAAACAACCAACAAAGTTTGGGATAAATCATGCCTTCTCGTCATGGAAAAGGTATGTACCCTTTGTAGGTATATATATAATAAATGTAAAGATACAAGTTGCTAAATATGTTGCATCGTTAAATGTCGAATTTGATATGAAATGGGCGCGTAAATCTAACTTTCGTGTAATTCATGCATTATGCATTGATGCCAATTAAATCATTTGTTTGAAAATGTGACTTTTACGCAAGTTAGGATTCGACCAGATATATGTTCTGTTTTGGTGGCACCGCACTTTCATAACAACAAATAGCAAGATCAAAAGATCAACAAGAAAATCACCTACAATTAAAATAGGCCAATAGGCCTAATAATAATAATATTACACTAGATATTACTCTCAACAAATTAAGTATGATGGACAAATAAATCTACAAATGTCTGTCCATCACGGGAGGGGTGTAATTAGGAATTTGCAGACCAACGAACTTGAAATGACCGATTGGGCTTCATGCATGCCTTGTCTGAGGGGAGGCAACATTTACCAGCCAGTGTTACAGCATAGGGTTCGTGGTATAATACTGCAAACGGTCTCTGTTCAGTTTCTTCTCTTTCATCCTCCTGTTTTGAAACCAGATTTTAACTTGGCGGTCGGTGAGATTGAGCATCCTCGAAAGTTGAAGACGTTTCTCCTTGTTGATGTAAACACTGAAAAAGAACTCCCTCTCCAATTCTCTGATTTGGTATTTGGTGTATGGACATCTCTTCTTACGGATTCTCTGTCCACCTGAAACGAAGAATTGCAATTCAGATAGAAATATCAAATAGGAAGCTGCTTTCGTTCTGTAAAAAAATACATACATGGTGTCAAAAGGTTTATAAACAACAGTCTTAAATAGACTGACAACAAAATAAGTTGTGCTTTTTTTATCATAAAAACTATAACTGAAAGCCTTGAATTAAGGTAGAAACGGGATACATGTTTTTGGCCATGTTTTGCTTTTAATAAGCATGAAATCCCAACATTTCTATGCATATTTAGGGTACATTATGCAACATAATCATGACATTTCTTAGAGTTCAGTATATACACATTCTGTGTAATGTGTATGTTTTTATAGATTTGATGAATCCCAGGACTCTTTGGAAAACAGTGCCCACTGTGCAAAAACTGGTTGAATCAACGTTGTTTCCACGTCATTTCAACAACAAAAAATTCTATATGATGACGTTGAATCAACGTGAAAAACTGATTGGATTTGCAAAAAGTCATCACCGTAAGGGAATTCTTTTTCACCCAACTTCTAACCTAAATCCAATGACATGGTGAATTGTTTTGTTGCTTTCATGTTGAATTCACGTTAGTTGACAACTCAACCAAATGTAAATCAAAACTAGACGTTGAACTGACGTCTGTGCACAGTGGGTGGCAATTGTTACTGAATGGACTATCCTCCTGGCTAAAAATATTAAAGAATCAATTAAATCTATTACATTTTTTTAATTATTTACTTTATCACCTTATACTATATCACTAAGATTATATTAATATAATAACAATATACCATTCAGGTTATAGGGGGGACCATGCAGCACATATTCAATACGTCCCTGAGTTAAAATGTATAAAAATATAATTTTGCAATAAATGTATCAATTCATGAAGTTGTCGTTGCAGTCGTTTGTTACGTTATGAAAAGTAAGCCAAGCTATGTGTCGAGAACAACTAATAGGCCTCAAAATAATGCTCCAATATTTTAGAATGGGACATTCTCTGTCTTTCACGGCCAATTTCAGTTCCAAGCACGTGATCTTGTCGTTTATAACAACGTTTTTGTTGGGGTAGATCTACAGCCCCACAATAAACCTTACGCGCGTATAAAACAGCATATAAACGCCTTAATAGCAGCGCGTTAGATTGCAAACTTTCTCACAGAACTGGTGCACGTCGTCTTTATACTCACCGCTGGCGCTATATTTCTCCTCATTGTTGCCGGAAGAAGACACTGGGCTGCAGCTCACCTCGCCCGGCGAACCCTCCTCTGTATTCCGGCACTTGTCGGAACCGGTCACCGGAACTATAGGTTGTTTGGTGGCAGTTCTGTCCACGGAGTGTTCGCTTGTTGGTGTGTTGTCTGCGCTCCCTTGAGCAGTATCGAAAAACTGATCAAAGGCTTGAGGTAACACTCCATTCCTACTCACACTGCCCTGGAGACTTGATATAGGATTGGAGCTGCTGCTGTGATAGACATCACTGGAGTTATTTCTCGTGAATATTTCCCCCAAGGAGGTCGAGCTTGATAGGCAGTCCCTATGCACCGTGTCCTCAGTGGGGTAGCAGTGTGACATACCGCCCCTATGGTGGTGCCATTTACTGGAGCTACCAATGCCATGATAGTCCCTGAAAGCTACCTCTCTGACAGACGGAAGCTGTGGCAGAGTAGAGGATGGGTAGGAATATGTCATGGGACAAGAAGACTGACTCTGGTGGGACAAAAAAGGAGGGAGGCTTGAGAAGTCTGTCCCCGAGACGTAATAGGTGCAGCTGCCGGGCAAATACATATTAGACCCAACTGGGACCCGCTCATCAAAATCCATAACGATTCGATCTTGCGTAGCCTGTAGCCTACTCTAATAGTCTACCAACCCTCCCTTCGCATCGTTCCTATGTGCTGCTAGGCTGCAGTCACTTTGAAGCAGATCCGTTGAGCAACACATTCTAAGACGTGAAGCTGACGTGCAGTTTGTTCTCCATCCATTCCTCAGAGCGCCAGTCATGTGACCAGGGGCAGAACTGGACAGATACGTCTGTTCAACTGATGCGTTGCAATGAGTGAATGCGTTTCTTAATTAAAGTGTGTGATATGAAATAATTTTCCAAATGTACAAGTAATCATACCAATGCATTATTTGGTATGGTTACTTGTACATTTGGAAAATAATTTCATATCACACACCTTTGAAGTCACGATAAATCAAGGCCTTGTTGGCAGCATTTGCGAATAACCTTTGTTATTAACGACAATCCTGGTGCTAATACTTTCTGAATATAATTTTCATGTGTTATATTCTCTCTATCTCTGGAACATACATTGGTCAATAAGGCGCATGTGCTGTTGTGTATGGGTAAGATACAATGTGTATGAAATATAATTATACCAGAACAACCCAGTGCTTCTATTTGCCATAAAATGCTCTGGGTCAATATATTTCCACAACCATTATGCCTTTTCCACTAATGTATTACGCTAGTAGTAATATTAGCCTACAGCATGTGGGCTAAGGCTGCAAGAAGAATACAATTGTATTATACAAAAGCCCATCTCAATCTAGCGCTATATCAATATATTTGGACGCATTTCCATTTCTATATATCAATATATTTGGACGCATTTCCATTTCTATATATCAATATATTTGTACGCATTTCCATTTCTATATATCAATATATTTGGACGCATTTCCATTTCTATATATCAATATATTTGGACGCATTTCCATTTCTATATATCAATATATTTGTACGCATTTCCATTTCTATATATCAATATATTTGTACGCATTTCCATTTATATCTGTATATAATGGATAGGCTTTATGCAAACTCAGAATCAGTTTCCGTTTATATTTCCTATAATGCCTATCCGAAGTTAGAATTGTCACTTGTTGACCAAACAATCTCTCGTGTCTCAATCTCAATCTCTTATGGCTAAACAATTTGATGCAGGGCCGTAGCATAGCAAGACTAGCGTCATATTGTAATACTATTGTGGGGCACTCTAAAAATGAATATTGCGTCCAGCATTACAGGAAATGGGACATCTCTTGGATATTCTAATATACATATAGCCTAAAGTACACTATGGTTCTTAATAAACTAAACTATTGAGAGTCTAGTGAGAGTACGATACATGAATGGAATGGCAGCATACGCGCGTAATGCATTCTCTTTCCTATCACCTGCATCAGTGGACACGTTCGGACATTCGTGTTTTAAAATGCAACAATAGAGTTCAGGGTATACAGCACCAACCAACAAAATCAGCTCGAGTCAGACATGTTTTATTGCACTTTGCAGTTGGCTGTGTAGTTGCCATTGTCAGAACAGACATGTGGGGACTGCTGCGGCCGGCGTGCTCACCAGACGACTAGATGGCATTCATGAAGTTCAATGAAACGAGACTCAAAACAAGGCTCCAGGTGAGAACTTAGGCCTGTGCGTAAAATGGAGACTGTAATGTCTTGGAATTGTTGGAATGCATGTAATTTGTAGGCTACGAAATATTGAATGATTAAATGGTTCGTTAAATAATACAACGTTATGGCAAAAGCCTAATGGTTTTATTCTCTGTGAGCATGACATGAGTCCCTTAGGCTAACTATATATAGGTTAAAAAATATTTTAAACCATGCTAAAGTATCTAGTTTGTTGTATCCCATTCTTCAGATTGCACAGTCAGTCTCGTTTTGCGTGCTGCAGAACTCAAATTCGGGGAGGAAAAGGGTCACCATTTGTGAGAAAGGGGCCACAAACACCCCTGCCCTGTGCCCCGGATGAAGTTCATTCGTTCATTACCGTGACAAATGTCTCAATGGTTAATTCGCGTTAACTGTTTGATAGGCCTATTGCAGCTTTTCTCAAACTTGGTATGAAACGCCTATAAATTCGAATTAAACGTTGTCAACAAATAAAATAGGGTGCTAAACTTTACTTTTGAAAAATAAATGACATGAGAATTATAGCTATTTGATACCAGTTGTTAGTTTGACCTTTTTTTGTTCAGATGTAACATGGCTGATCAACAAATGGGTGGTCACGTTCAAGATGAACACATGTACTCCACCAAGCTCATCAACAAGGCTATATGCCAAAGATATTGGTGAATTTCTCAAATGTTGCAGTGATTTGACATTCAATTATGGTGTTTTCGATTACCTTTCTAATCTAGCCGAATGAAATAAGCCTATACCCATAGCCACGAAGGCTGCTTTTAAAATGGAATTGTCTCGTTAAGAACTCGTCAACATGTGAGAGGCAGGTGTTATAGAACAAGTGGTAACTTAGTTATGTATCTTACACGCTCCATTGCCATTGCCTTTAAATAGAAAACGTGTACTTTACCACTACTTGGGTGTGAGCCATTTTTCCACTGGCGCGCCCTCATATTTATGCCATTTAGATGTTGTTTTTCTGTATAGGCGCTCTAGACTTTGCTGCTTATAGCAGTAAATGCCTACGAGCATTTCTTCAGGCTGGGGTGGGGGGAGTTTAGCCTACATCTCTACGACACAAGTGCCTTGCACTTGGAAATGTGGAACATCACAGCTTAATGTCTCTCTATACTGCCTTTTTACAGTAGATGAGATGGGTGGCGGGAACATTACAGCTTAATGTCTGTCTCTATACTGCCTCTTTAGAAGAGACGGCTGACAGCCGGAGAAGCATAGCACAGAGGAGAAAATAAACATGATAGACCTCATCTCATCACTAAAGACATCATGATAAAAGAAGACGTACGCCAAGAGATGCTTATATGGAAGCTGTACGGCGAGAGCTGCTTTATGTAAACGAAAAGGGAGTAACCGAGGATGCTTTAGTTGGCAGTGCCACAAGAACCCTGGATGCATTGGATATGTTGTTGCAACAAGCAGAACTCCCATCACCATCCATCCTCCTTAAAGTCTCGGATAGTTTAAGGACATACTTGCAGTCAAGAGTCCTGGAAGCAGGATTTTAAAAGACAGCTTTGTGTGTGGGACGAACCATTCAACATGTGAACCCCTTAGATATTATTTACTTGAGTTATAAGGTTATAATCGTTGTAATAATAACGTCATGTTTGTAATCACACCATTAACTACCATTCTTTCTTATTATAGACTATTATTATTACTATTACTACTACTACAGTTACTATTAGTAAATAGCAGTATAGTTCTAGCAGGCATACTTGTTATTTTATTACCATAACTAATTATAATGATAATGACTATACACTCTTAAAAAAAGGCAGATTCTAGAAATTAAGGGTTATTCGGCTGTCCCCATAGGATATCCCTTTAAATATAACCCTTTTTGGTTCCAGGTAGAACCCCTTTGGGTTCCATGTAGAGTCCTTTCTGTAGAGGGTTCTACCTGGAACCAAAAGGTGTTCTCCTATGGGGACAGCCGAATAACCCTTTTCGAACCCTATTGTCTAAGAGAGTATTGTGTAGCATTGCATTTGATCATTTGATCGACTGGGGCCTACTTTGTGTAAAATTAAACATCACATTTAAAAACGGAAATGTGTCTGGACCCCGAGCCATTTAATTGCATGGTAAAGTACCGTTAACAGTCATTGCAATACTTATGTTTTTGGGTTGGTGTTGGAAATTGGACAATAACTAATGTGCTGCTGAATATTCTAATTCAATCCATTGAAAATCCAGGCTGTAAGGCAACATGTGTAAGGAGTATTCTTTCTATGGGTACTGTACATGTCCAAGGCAAAGCACACACAAGTTTACAACAGTTATTTAAACGAGTATGTATATCTGATTCAATTAAATTGATGTGTACAGACTTGCTCACTTGAATGTCAAACTTCAATTGCATGATTTAGAAAAATATGAATATGAATATAACAAGAGTATAGCAAGGATGAATTGGAGTTCCCATTGCCCCTTTAATTTAAATGATCTTTCTGGTTCTCATGCAGGGAACTGAACAGTCCTCTGCTTGTCTACTATAGACCACACCCAAGTGTACACCGCACTAGAATCACTTGAAGCGTTGCAGTCAAATTAGCCTTTGGGTGGCAGCAAAAACAGTACAATCATGAATTGTATCCATTAGTGCACACCGTAGCAAAACGTTTTGCAATTGAAAACCTTTCGTAATGAAAACGGGTGTTTTTTATTGGACAAGTTCAGGTTAGCCTCTCCCTTTTTCCAGTTTGTTTTCTTGTCTTTGGTTATCAGTGAATAGGACCCAGGTTATATATATATATATGTAAGACGCTCCAGTCCAGACTTGCAAAGTCCAGCGCCATAATTTCCCTCGACCCCGCACCTATAACGGGACCTCTCCTTGGTGGGACATACTGAGTAATGTGGGTGTAGCATAAAGGGACAGTTCATTGATTTTACATATTTACACATTTGTTTTCCTTACCTTGAAAGCAGTCTATGGACAAGTGACTGCAATTCACACGTTTAGAATGCTTTACATGTAATGCCCAAATGATCAACTCAATGTTATAATTTAAAACAATCCATTTAAGAGATGATTTGGGCATGCCCTTTTAAACGAGCCGTGGATCCACCTCCTGGACACAGTTGTTCCTATCGGTTTAACCTGTTTTTGGAACTACTATACCCATCCCATGTCATTTTTTAAATATACAGTTGCTATCCACGTGATTAGTCCTTGTATTCTACATCATGGGGGTCTTCTGATAGATTGAATGTTGACTTTTAAGAACGCATCACGCACGCAACTACATAGTATTTGTATTTTTTTGCACACACATTTTGTTATGTATGAATTACCATAGAATTGTCTTTGCATTAGGACTGTTTATACCATGGCATTGTTGAATACTCCTTTCTGATTGGCTTGAAGGGCATTCTAGAGCGTGCATTATTTCCCTATAATGCACAGTATTATTTGGACGGTAGAATTGAATGACTATATTTGTACATGTTTTGTTTGAGCTGCTTTTGAAAGCAAAAGTCGAATTGAAAACAATAATTCTATTCTATTTCATATTTTCTTAATAGCACACTAGGATTGATGGTTTGGTTAGCTAAACTTGGAAGTCTGTTTGTTTGGTTATCACTGCAACTAACGTTACTGTAGCTTGGTAGCTACTTCAGTGGATGTTGAACACATCTGTGTTCTCTGGAAAATACTCGCTAGCACGTCGTGTAACACACTTTCCATTTCGTTCATTATTTCCATAGAAGCATATCCCCTCGTTGATTATCCCTTATATAATGTATAGTTTGTATTTAGTTCTTGTGATGTTGTCATGTGATGTTTAGCCTGATGAAGACCCTGTTCTGTGGAGACGCATCCTCCTGTAGCCTGTCCATCTGCTCCTACCATACATTATAAGGTATGTTTGTATTTAGTTCTTGTGATGTTGTCATGTGATGTTTAGCCTGATGAAGACCCTGTTCTGTTCCTCCTGTAGCCTGTCCATCTGCTCCTACCATACATTATAAGGTATGTTTGTATTTAGTTCTTGTGATGTTGTCATGTGATGTTTAGCCTGATGAAGACCCTGTTCTGTGGAGACGCATCCTCCTGTAGCCTGTCCATCTGCTCCTACCATACATTATAAGGTATGTTTGTAAATAGTTCTTGTGATGTTGTCATGTGATGTTTAGCCTGATGAAGACCCTGTTCTGTGGAGACGCATCCTCCTGTAGCCTGTCCATCTGCTCCTACCATACATTATAAGGTATGTTTGTAAATAGTTCTTGTGATGTTGTCATGTGATGTTTAGCCTGATGAAGACCCTGTTCTGTGGAGACGCATCCTCCTGTAGCCTGTCCATCTGCTCCTACCATACATTATAAGGTATGTTTGTATTTAGTTATTGTGATGTTGTCATGTGATGTTTAGCCTGATGAAGACCCTGTTCTGTGGAGACGCATCCTCCTGTAGCCTGTCCATCTGCTCCTACCATACATTATAAGGTATGTTTGTAAATAGTTATTGTGATGTTGTCATGTGATGTTTAGCCTGATGAAGACCCTGTTCTGTGGAGACGCATCCTCCTGTAGCCTGTCCATCTGCTCCTACCATACAGTATAAGGTATGTTTGTAAATAGTTCACAAAAGTGTTCATTGCACGATGCAGGCCTGCTTGTCATTGTATGAGTATAATTTGACGCCAGTCAGTTTATCTGAAGTTGGAACGTTTGATTTGACCTGATTTTATTCATCCTTTCAGTCAGTTAGTGCTGTATATATAATGACTGTAAAAAATACATTTATATTGCCCATCTTTGGATTTTAGACATTGTCTATTGATTAAACATATACTCTCTCATATTTAACTATTAATTTATTTAATTATATATTTGTTTTTCTGGTCATTTTATCCATAGAACAGCTATACCTTTTTTTCTGATGAATTGATATGAAGTTGTATATAGTCTATCCACACTAATTCCCTTCGCATTTCTGAGAATGACCAGTTTTCATAGCATTACATTCAAAGTTGTTATAGGCTGAACGGAGATAGGACATGTTGAGTAGAATTTTAACGATTGAGCATTTGATCATATATCCACAATAGTGTCTGCCTTCCTTTAAAAGTGATTCAAAAAACAACCGGCGCATCGAAAACCGTACATTTCTATATCGGCCCAGGTTGGAGATTCATTAACGAGTCTGTAACAAAACGTAATCAAAACGTACTAAATACCATGCACGCATTATTGCCAAATATTAGCCACATTTAAATCAGTGCATTCATTCCTATTTGGAGAAGAACAAAATAATACCCACAAGGCAGTACTAGCTATAGGTTTCCACGACTGCAGTACATATTTAAAGTTCTCAATTGAGAAGATAAAAAAAGTGTATTTCCCTTTGGAATGTGTTTCACTCTTTGTTTTCTAACACACAAATGGACAATTTCGCTATTATTGCCATATTAAGGACAAGCATATACATATTACATACATCAAGGTAAGCCTTTACATTTCCTATAGTACTCAATAGTGAATCGTTTCAATTCGGCAACATTTCTCACATGAATAAATCTTGGATAAAGTATCATTCCATGTTTTTCACCTGCATGGGTTCGGCAATGGTCGGAGGCATACATCAATATATACTGAATAGAAATATAAACACAACATGCAACCATTTGAACGATTTTCCTGAATTACAGTTCCCGAGTGGAGCAGCAGTCTAAGGCACTGCATCTCAGTAATAGAGGCGTCACTACAGACACCCTGGTTCGAATCCAGGCTGTATCACAACCGGACGTTATTGGGAGTTCCATAGGGCAGTCATTCTAAATACGGATTTGTTCTTAACTGACCTGCCTAGTTAAATTAATAATAACGAAATCGGTCAACTGAAATAAATAAATTATGCCCTAATCTATGGATTTCACATGACCGCCATGGGTGGGCCTGGGAGGGCATAGGCCTACCACTGGGGTAGCCAATCAGAATGAGTTTTTCCCACAAAAGGGAATTATTACAGACACAAAAACTCCCAGTTTCATCAGATGTTCGGGTGGGTGGCTGGTCTAAGACGATGAAAACGCCTCATGTGGAGGTCCTGGGATGGCGTGACACATGGTCTGCAGTTGTGAGACCAGTTGGACATACTGCCAAATTCTCTAAAATTATGGAGGTGATTTATTGTAGAGAAATTAACATTCAATGCTCTGTCAAGAGTTCTGGTGGACATTCCTGCAGTAAGCATGTCAATTGCAAGCTCTGTCAAAACTTGATACATCTGTGGCATTGTGTTGTGTGACAAAACTGCATATTTTAGAGTGGCCTTTTATTGTCCCCAGCACAAGTTGCACCTGTGCAATGGTCATGCTGTAAAATCAGCGTCTTGATATGCCACACCTGTCGGAATGCATCATCTTGGCAAAGGAGAAATGCTCACTAATAGGGATGTAAACAAATTGGTGAAAACCATTTGAGAGATATAAGCGTTTTGTGTGTATGGAACATTTCTGAGATGTTTTATTTCAGCTCATGGGACCAACACTACATGTTGCGTTTATATTTTCGTTCAGTTTGACCATGGTTAGGCCTACACCTGAACTCATCAAACGCAATGACGCAGATCCGGCAGCAGATGGCAACATTGTCATCTCATCATTATCAGTAAGGCATTTCTCCTACAATAGCCTAATGGCATTATAAGGGCTCAATGTTGCAAGCCTCTACAACATTAAAATGACCAAATGGAAAGCTGTTTGACCCGTTGTATCAACGCTAATCATAGGTCTAATCGGCTTGTAGCCTACCTAAATTCAAGAAATTAAATAAAAAAGCTAAGAAAATGTCCCCGACAAAACGTTATTGTAAAATAAATGCTCATTACTAGTCTGACTTTAAATTTGTCTGAGAAAAAATATGAACAACGTCGTAACGGGGTTTCACCAACTTTTATTGGGAAGAGCTCATTGGCTATATGTTTGCAGTCAAAAACAGGGGAAACTTTAAATGCAACTGTTCATGAATTGCAATCAGATGTATTTACATTTGTTATGATAGAAAACGAAATACAGGATTTTCAAACAATGATAACGGCGCAGATAATTGTTGCGTAAAACAGAGTGAAGATGATTATTACTGTATGGGGAAAAAAGACGTAGCCTACTCAGACAGAATAAAAAAATCTAATCGTTTATAATTAACTGAATATTGACAGAATGCATAAAGTAAATGTAAAGCAATGTACTAATTAATAGCTCAATCATTATGTGATGGGAAATGTTTCAGCTTCTAAAATGATATTCTTCGGCATAAACGATTTGCGGGTTGCGCGCTATAGCGCTCTCACCAACATTTCAATATCAATCAATTCAGGGAATGTATACTCAAATTCAACAAATAATCTCAAACACTCAATATCAATGCTGCACATTTTTTCAGTCATTAATTCTTACTCTGATGGAGCTAAAATGGAATTGTCCCACACAGATTTGAGTTTTTACGTTTCCCATTACAGAAGGCTGTGTTCTGAGTAGAGATGTCATATTTTAGGCTATGACTTATTTAGCGTATTGGGAACAGTTTGTAGAAAACTATAAAAGCTATATGTCCGTCGAATAGAGTATGAGACAGAATATATAAACAAGGAGGAAGTTATTTCCCCATTTCCTTCAAACACAGGACATCGAATGGTTTCAATTAATTACCACCAAAAAAAAACACACAAAAAAGCCAAGTGGACCTCCAAAAACAGAGCCAACCCATGGCGGGCGAGAAGGAGACGCCTTATATTGTGTAATAAATTATAATATAGTTCATTTTCATTGAACAACCTTCAAGTCTCTTCTTTTTGTTTCAGTTGTTCCATATACAGCTAACTGGGACTCTTAAATTTGTTGACAACCTTCTTCTCTTTTACTCGCCTGTTCTGAAACCAGATAGTCACTTGTCGCTCTGTCAGGTTTGACTGATCAGATATCCTTCGTCGTTTGTCCTTTGTGATAAATTTATTGGCGGCATACTCCCTCTCCAGTTCTTTCAGCTGTACCTTGGTGTATGGCACGCGCTTCTTCCTCCCACGTCGAATAGAGCTGCCATCCCCTCCAGATACCGTGTCTGTGTGAAGAGCATAAACACATGCTTAATTAACCTAGAACCATCTGGAAAATTGCTAAACCGTAGTATATTTTCTTATAATGATGGGATCTGTCGTGTCTATCCACAATTCACATTACGGTGACAAGATGGATGACGGTTTCTTCTAACGAATTATTAATATGCAAATAGTAAAATGAAAAACAACGCAGGGCGAATGATGGTGTTTCTGCTTTTGATAAACTGAGGTTTATAATACTGAAATATGCATAAGCTTGTGAAAACATTTAAGAATGTATAGCCATAAGTCCATACCTTGAATGGACGATTTCCATAGATGGTTTGACTGTGGCTGGTCCTTAGCGCAGTAAACCTGACCATTCCATCCATTGGTGATAGCCCATGGTTGATACGGCTCCACTGGCAGAAGAGGCTCATGCCTGGGCTCGGTGGGTCCGCTGAGGGTGGGTACCACTGGGACGTCCAGATAGCTGGAGACAGGTTGGTAAGGGTTGGAGGAGTAGCCTTGGTAGAAAGCGAATTCCTTCGCCCTGGACCCTGGGAACTCCTCTCCTGAAACCGATGTGTCCATGTATTTGTCCCCATAGGCAGAAGAGGGTTGCGCGCAGGACTTGACGCTGCCGTGTGACATCCTACACGGGTAATAGCTGCTGCCAAAATATCCATAAGGCAAGGACGCATTTGATGAACTTTGGGCTGCGGAACAGGGGCTGCATTGTTTGACAGCTTCGCCCATGCCAGATACTGGCACCTCGCTCGACGTGTAGGTAGTGCTTGGAGCCAGGGACGTCGGATGCGCCAACAAATTCCTGCACTGATTTGCTGCATAATTGCCTCCTGTGAACCCCTCCATGTTTTTATTGATCTCATCCAAACCGTTATCATACAGAAACATGACTGGTTCAATCCAGCGCGAATGGAGAAGTAATGACGCTGTCATAGCATGCCCTACATCGAGACAACCAGCTCTTTTTAAAAAATCCCCACGACTGAAAAAAGAGATACGGAATCTTGGAGAGTAACCGATACTCACGCGCCTGTGTGGACCTAAAGATCGCAAGGTTATTGGGCAAAGCCAGGCACGTGATATGCAAAGGAGCTGATAAACGTCTAGACTGCAGATAATGCAGCTCCATGCCCAAAATGTTTATACTCTAAAACAATATAGCATTTAGGAGGAAAAAGACTACATGTTTTAAACAAGATGATCCGTTTCGAGATATCATACAGTTAACCATAGGCCTACACTCCATATAGTTGTTATTAATTAATCTATTGGAATGTGTCTGATGTCATTATTGGTTTATAGCCTAGCATTTTGCTGAGGAAACATCACATGGATGGAGACTGACATTTAAATCCCTTTTGTCAAAATGCTGATAAAAACAGTAGAATGGAGATGTGGTGGACGCAGATTTTATGTATGCAGCCATTACGCATTTCAATGTATTAACAGTTATATGGCCAAGGCAGTTTGTACGAAATATGGGTTGATACAAATTTAATTCATTCATTTATATTTTTGTATTTATTTTATTACACCGTGTGAGTATGGAAAATCATTTAAACTACCTTCTAATTGACCAGAATGCGCTGAGCTTGAAAACAACGTGCTGCAAATAGCTTAGAAACAACATGCTGCAAATAGCTTGGAAACAACATGCCGTTAGATACGTTTTTATCCCCCCATTTTTTATATATACACGAAGTAGCATACATTTGGTTTTATATACACGAAGTAGCATACATTTGGTTTTATATACACGAAGTAGCATACATTTGGTTTTATATACACGAAGTAGCATACATTTGGTTTTATATACACGAAGTAGCATACATTTGGTTTTATATACACGAAGTAGCATACATTTGGTTTTATATACACGAAGTAGCATACATTTGGTTTTATATACACGAAGTAGCATACATTTGGTTTTATATACACGAAGTAGCATACATTTGGTTTTATATACACGAAGTAGCATACATTTGGTTTTATATACACGAAGTAGCATACATTTGGTTTCATATACACGAAGTAGCATAAATTTGGTTTTATATACACGAAGTAGCATACATTTGGTTTTATATACACGAAGTAGCATACATTTGGTTTTATATACACGAAGTAGCATACATTTGGTTTTATATACACGAAGTAGCATACATTTGGTTTCATATACACGAAGTAGCATACATTTGGTTTTATAAACACGAAGTAGCATACATCTTGTTTTGAGCTAATAGGAAAATATCAAGGAAGGTGAAACTACATTAAAATGCTTTGGTGGAGAAATATCAGTCATTCAAACTGTAAAGGAAATCAAGAATAGTCTGTGCGTAAAACTCACTGAAATGTAAACCAGGCATGCCACGGCAATATTCTGAAACACACTGCTATTCTAGCTGCTGTTTGGGCTCTTATAGGCTTTATAACCTACCGACAGAAAGCAGCGAGCACACTATTTGGCAGCGAGCTCTTTCACACATGGGCTAGACTGCTGGAGGCCAAGGACAAGGTCAAGTTGAAAGTTAGTTGCAGTCCGTCTAGCCAGAGATGTTGTTGTCATCCAACCACTGACCGTATGGCTTGAATTCCTTCAGGAGAGGTGAGAAAACAAACAACTACATTGTTGAATAAACCCATTGGTGATCTTTTGTCGATGTTTAAAGAAACCTCTGCGCTTATTCAGTAAAGGCCATTGCATTTCTTAGTGACTTGGGGGGTGGGGGATATGTATTCATTTGTCCATGTGAGCTTTTGACAAAGTAGTGAGGAAATTATGTAATTGCAGAAACATGCTGAACATAAAAATGTAAGGGCATCCGACCGGTTTTCGTGTTTACCGACATGGCATTTATCCAGGGGTAATATCACCTGGGTAAAGACAGGCCTGGCAAACTAGGAACTAAACCCCTTCCATTCGCATTTCAGACGTGTAAAACATTAGCAGACAATAGTAAACTGTGGTTTCAAAGAGAAGTTCAACTGTACCATATTTTCAGCTCATTAAGAATGAGAGAAAAATTCTGCTCTCTCATGATTTTTTATGCATGTGGTAAGAGGCTATCTCAGTTAGGCTACAGGCTATTAGAGGAACGAATTGAGCTAATCAATTCGAATCAATGACAAAGTAGCTGTTTGTGAAATTGCATTTCGGCCGAGAAGAAAAAGAAAAACGGAGCTAGACGATATCTTATTTTAAGTTAGAATGAGCAAAATACTATAGGTTACAACATCGCCACTGGCTTTGTCTGTGAGAGAGAACGAACGAATACATTGTACTGAATTTCTTACATTAGACGTAGTTGCGTGGAATATTTTAATAACAATGTATTCGAAATTTTACAAGCAAGAACACCAATACAATAGACCGAGAAGGTGCCTTTTATGGTTAAGGTATTTGCAGGAGAAAATTAGCATTTGGTTGTGACACTGCACCTTAACCTGTATTCTTCATAGCTATTCAACTGCCCACGTTTTCCAAGATACACAGTTACCTGTATTCTTCATAGCTATTCAACTGCCCACGTTTTCCAAGATACACAGTTACCTGTATTCTTCATAGCTATTCAACTGCCCACGTTTTCCAAGATACACAGTTACCTGTATTCTTCATAGCTATTCAACTGCCCACGTTTTCCAAGATACACAGTTACCTGTATTCTTCATAGCTATTCGACTGCCCACGTTTTCCAAGATACACAGTTCCCAATATATATAGCCTGTCCCTGTATGTTTGAGGACACAAATTATACAATTGTGCATATTTATTGAAATCTGTTTCAACGGTTTCGGTCGATGCTGTTAACAAGTTATTTTGGAGGGGATGAGATATATGCCTGTGCTTTAAGCATATACTATACTGTACTATACTGAAGTGTTTCATTCCAAACCTTGGGCGTATTGTCACCCAACCGAGTGGGCAGGAAATATCACAGCCTGCTAAATGGCTGCTAAATTCACAGTCAGAACTCCTTCCCTTCTCTTCGAATGGAGCCGAGTTCAATGAGGCTGGGCTGTGTTATAACATATGTTAGGTCTATGTTATTTAAGCCTATGTTCATGCGGCTATGAGAGAATTCAATAGTCGTGGTGGAGACATTAGCGGCCCTACCGCAGACATCGAAAAAGTGTCATGTAGCTAGTCATAAATAAAGCAATGACGCTGTGCTACTACCAACATCGAACATGGCCAGAACCCCAGTGCAGTGGTGGAGTGGGCCGGTATGGGAAAGGAGGGGATCTAGCCTATACTCCTATCTGCCATGATGGTCACACACTCAGGCTCTTTCTTCTTAGACAAATAATGGCTTGTGGTGCCATAGCCACACACTGGCTCTGGGCGGTGAATTTCGCGGTCAACAATATCGTCAGCTTTTCTATGGGGGACCAGTTAGAGGAGATGTTAATACGCCATGTCGTGGCACAATTTGGTTTCTTATTTGGTAAGCTACTTTAATAAACTGGTAAACATCTGCGTGGACATATAGCGCACATAGTAGAAAGAGGCGATACATTGGACCTATAGCTTTATTAACAAATAATATCTGGGTTCTTGTGTAAATGCGTTCATCACAAGGCGGATAGATCAAGAGGAGATAGTAATCGAGGGTCAAGTAATTTTCAAAGACGCGTTTGACCCGCTGAAATATGAAAAAGGGTCCATAACGTCATAATCGAATGCGGTAGGCTATATAACTTTAGAGAACATCGAGAGAAAATCAAAATATGCAAGTATCTACTACCACATATCTACAACACAAAATCTATGTGTTCGTGTGTGTATAGTGCGTGTGTTATCCTGTGTATGTGCGCGTCTCTTCAGTAGGGCTTCATAGGTGTATTTTTCGTTTCACAAAACAAAACACATAGGTTCACATGATGGTAGAAGTAAATTAAGACATTTTAATAATTAAAATGGGCAATCTATTGTTGGGAAAAATATGATATATTTTGAAGACTTTGAATACTTTAGGAATACTAGTAGCAGCCTTGGATGAGCTTTGGCTTGTGCGAGGCGGAACTGCTCATCTCCTGTAGCGCGAGACAGCTTGTACAAGTACACCCCCTGGACAGGATGCAAGCCTATCCCAGGGCTTTACCCCCCAATCTATCGCGGAGTGCCAAGCAGAGACCCATTGGGTCCCATTTTTACAGTCTTTGGTATGACTCGGCCCGGGATCGAACTCCCAACCTGCCAATCTCAGGGCCGACACTAACCACAAGGCTATTAAGGATTAAATAGGCCCACTAGAAAATAGGCCTAATACTAGAAATACTGTTTCGCGAAGGATATAGACCTTATCAACAACCCTGAATCCGTATACCTCATTATATGCATAGCTATTCGAACGTTTTTTTTTTCTTCAAATAAATTGATGGTCTATTTAAGAACTGAGTTCAGAAAGTGACTAAAACGTGTTCTCAGTGGCCGGTGTAGATGGTAATGTACACATTTTGTTCAATCCAATAAACCGGTTTGAACTGCATTTCTTAAATATGATTGTATTGTTTATTATTTGGCTGTGGCTCATTAAGGATTTCGCTTAATTGCAGCAACCCACTATTTAGATGATAATTGGCCTATAGCCTACTAGCTATAACTTGTCTGAGTATGACCCTTTTGAAGTTATAGAAATAAAATGTTCGTTAAAGGTACATTTTGAAATAGAGACATTTCAGAAATACTAGGCTTTACAACCTTTTACAAAAATATTTTTAATAAAGCCTAACACAAATGTGAATGTCAAACAGCGACGTTCTATGCCAATTGAATAAATACAATTATTAAACTAATAACACAACTACTAACTTAACATAATTATTAAACAATTAATCATAATTATTATTATATTTGACGTCCAAATTGACATTAATGTTGAAGTAGCGGTAAAAGAACTAAAACAATCAGCGAATAACGCGTCCTGTCTGATGAGCGTTGCAGAATTAATTTAATATAAACAATACAGGCTTCTGCTTACTGACTAGTGTGTGTAGCTCGTTCGATAATACAAATACAATGACGTGAAGATACACTTTACGCCTCGTGCCAATTTATAGGAGTGATAGTGAGATTATATTGAAAAATTCCTATATTCCTCAGAATATTGTTTTATTCCATTGAACGAAATCTCTAGAAAGGAAGGTTATATCACAATATAATCCTTTAGCCTATTTCGTCTTTAAAAAGACTGGATCACCTGCTTAGTTTATAAATAGCATATGTAATATACTGTAATTTTCAATGAGTGGACAGCCATTATTGATCCCTGCTCGTCAGAATTTGTTCTGGCATGGGATTTAATTCACTAATAGCAACACACGTAAAATAGTGTTGAATTATTTGTGGAGACAAACCTGGTAAATAATGACCTTAATGCCTAACACTTAGGAGCAAAATCCTTAAATGTCCCTAAAAGTCAATCGCTTCAATGACCTCTGTATGAAAGTAGAATTTTAACAAAAAAAACACAAACTTCGGAATATATTGTGCACGTGGAAGAGAATAGAGTTCCTTATTTATTTCTGGCAGTGGAGTTGGCTGCTGGTCGGGAGAAAACAACCTACAGAGGTGGAAGAGATGTCAGTGGAGTTGGCTGCTGGTCGGTAGACTACAATTTGTAAGTCGCTCTGGATAAGAGCATCTGCTAAATGACTTAAATGTAATGTAAATGTAACCTACAGATGTGTCAGTGGAGTTGGCTGCTGGTCGGTAGACTACAACCTACAGAGGTGTCAGTGGAGTTGGCTGCTGGTCGGGAGAAAACAACCTACAGAGGTGGAAGAGATGTCAGTGGAGTTGGCTGCTGGTCTGTAGACTACAACCTACAGAGGTGTCAGTGGAGTTGGCTGCTGGTCGGTAGACTACAACCTACAGAGGTGTCAGTGGAGTTGGCTGCTGGTCGGTAGACTACAACCTACAGAGGTGTCAGTGGAGTTGGCTGCTGGTCGGGAGAAAACAACCTACAGAGGTGTCAGTGGAGTTGGCTGCTGGTCGGTAGACTACAACCTACAGAGGTGTCAGTGGAGTTGGCTGCTGGTCGGTAGACTACAACCTACAGAGGTGACAGTGGAGTTGGCTGCTGGTCGGTAGACTACAACCTACAGAGGTGTCAGTGGAGTTGGCTGCTGGTCGGTAGACTACAACCTACAGAGGTGGATGAGGTGTCAGTGGAGCTGGCTGCTGGTCGGTAGACTACAACCTACAGAGGTGTCAGTGGAGTTGGCTGCTGGTCGGTAGACTACAACCTACAGAGGTGTCAGTGGAGTTGGCTGCTGGTCGGTAGACTACAACCTACAGAGGTGTCAGTGGAGTTGGCTGCTGGTCGGTAGACTACAACCTACAGAGGTGGATGAGGTGTCAGTGGAGCTGGCTGCTGGTCGGTAGACTACAACCTACAGAGGTGTCAGTGGAGTTGGCTGCTGGTCGGTAGACTACAACCTACAGAGGTGTCAGTGGAGTTGGCTGCTGGTCGGTAGACTACAACCTACAGAGGTTGAAGAGGTGTCAGTGGTTGGCTGCTGGTCGGTAGACTACAACCAACAAATGGCAGTGGAGTTGGCTGCTGGTCGGTAGACTACAACGTACAGAGGTGGAAGAGGTGTCAGTGGAGCTGGCTTCTGGTTGGTAGACTACAACCTACAGAGGTGGAGTAGGCTGCTGGTCGGTAGACTACAACCTACAGAGGTGGAAGAGGTGTCAGTGGAGTTGGCTGCTGGTCGGTAGACTACAACCTACAGCGGTGGAAGAGGTGGCAGTGGAGTTGGCTGCTGGTCGGTAGACTACAACCTACAGAGGTGGAAGAGGACACACTCCTATTCAAGATCACACCATTTAAATTCTCCTTTCTCTAACTGCACTGCATTTGTAGTCACAGGAGATTGAATGCACATCTACCAACATGTGTTAAATAAGAGTTAAGTCCACGACACATACCAGTGACCCCCCCAGCCCCAACCCTCTTCCTGTGACAGTGGGTTCATCTCAGATCGAACCCTATCCCTACTACCTGTGATCAGGGCCAATAGGGATCTGGGGAATATGGTGCCATCTGGGACAGATCCACTCTGTAGAACTCCCAGGCTCTGCAGCTAACCCAGAGACACCCAGAAGAACCTTTCACGTTGGCCTGCCTGGCCTGGTTGCTCTGCTCTATAGGATCTAGGACCAAAGTGGTGCTCTGTTTGTAATAGCTGCCAAGCAGATAACACAGCACTTAGTCTCCAGTGCTTAATGGACTTTTTATGGGCTAGTCTTGTGATCGTGTGACCTATGGCATCCTGGCCTCTCAGTGTCTCTCTTGGTAAACTAGATCAGAAACATGCCGCTCTCTCCTTTGTCTTGGGAGAGAGAGAGTGAAAGAGAATACTACAGTTTTTCTATTTCCATCAGAAACAAGGACCTTCTTGATTTTTGATGACCATTTCACCCCTGAAGAGCCACTTCAATCTACAACATTTTACTGTATCCTGGAAGCGCTTCCCTTCTTGCTTCTATAAGTTTTCTGTTTTTCTGACACGCATTGGAAGGCCTCTCCTACCTCAGGGTTAACTCAGTGTTATATTGGCAAACTTTATAGGAAACGTCTACACTGAGTGTACAAAACATTATGAACACCTGCTTTTTCCATGACACAGACTAGGTCAATTATTGATTCCACTTGTTAAATCCACTTCAAATCCAGTGTAGATGAAGGGGTTGAGACAGGATAAAGAATATTTTTTTAAGCCATGAGAAAACTGACATGAATTGTGTATGAGTGCGATTCAGAGGGTGAATGGGCAAGACAATATATTTAAGTGCCTTTGAACAGGGTATGGTAGTACATGCCAGGTGCACTGGTTTGTGTCAAGAACTGCAACACTGGTGGGTTTTTCCACAGCCAACAGTTTCCTGTGTGTATCAAGAACAGTCCACCATCCAAAGAACATCCAGCCAATTTGACACAACCTTGTGAAGCTTTGGAGTCATGGGCCAGAATTCCTGTGTAACACGTGACACCTTGTAGTTCATGCCTCAACGAATTGAGGCTGTTCTAAGAGCAAAAACAGGGGGGGCAACTCAATATTAGGAAGGTGTTCATAATGTTTGGTATACTCTTGTGTATAAGAACCACTATTGAATTCTATAGGCTTATTACACAACCACCTTCAGCACTCTGGCTCACTCCTCCCCGTCTGGCTGCATAAGGCAGCAATAGAGGCGCTCCACTTCTGGTCTTTGGCCATCTTCTCCTCTGTATGTACAGCACATTGCATTGCATTTTGCTTAATCTATAGGAAGAAGCTATACTGTAACAGCCAGTCAGTTCCTGTGCATGCAGAATTCACACACGCTTATGTTAAAAATCAGGGCCAGTTGTATTATTTAGTTCACAATGTAGCAAAAACATTTGACAAAACAAGCATTTCTTATTGGATAAATTCAGGTAATTTCTTCCCCATTTCAGCCATTTGTTTCAGTTTGGTTCCTAGTGAATATACCCCAGTTTACGCTCTTATTTCCCCAAAAGAAAAAGCAGTCACCTACAGACATGAATGAAAGTATGTGGGACAGTTTAATAAACACACATTAGACATCTTTGCTGGAATACATATTTGTACTGTGATGCAAAACTTTAAAGTGCTTTACCCTCTCTAACGAGGAGCTTAATACAAATATAGAGTGATGTAATTATCTAGATCAGTCTCATCAGGTACCTCGTCTTCCTCCTGCTAACAGACACATCCTCCTGCAAACAGACAGTACAGACACATCCTGCTGCAAACAGACAGTACAGACACATCCTCCTGCTAACAGACAGTACAGACACATCCTCCTGCTAACAGACAGTACAGACACATCCTCCTGCTAAAACAGACAGTACAGACACATCCTCCTGCAAACAGACACATCCTCCTGCTAACAGACAGTACAGACACATACAGACACATCCTCCTGCAAACAGACAGTACAGACATCCTCCTGCAAACAGACAGTACAGACACATCCTCCTGCAAACAGACACATCCTCCTGCTAACAGACAGTACAGACACATCCTCCTGCATACAGACAGTACAGACACATCCTCCTGCTAACAGACAGTACAGACACATCCTCCTGCAAACAGACAGTACAGACACATCCTCCTGGAAACAGACAGTACAGACACATCCTCCTGGAAACAGACAGTACAGACACATCCTCCTGCTAACAGACAGTACAGACACATCCTCCTGCAAACAAACAGTACAGACACATCCTCCTGCAAACAGACAGTACAGACACATCCTCCTGCAAACAGACACATCCTCCTGCAAACAGACAGTACAGACACATCCTCCTGCAAACAGACACATCCTCCTGCAAACAGACACATCCTCCTGCAAACAGACAGTACAGACACATCCTCCTGCAAACAGACAGTACAGACACATCCTCCTGCTAACAGACAGTACAGACACATCCTCCTGCTAACAGACAGTACAGACACATCCTCCTGCTAACAGACAGTACAGACACATCCTCCTGCAAACAGACAGTACAGACACATCCTCCTGCTAACAGACAGTACAGACACATCCTCCTGCAAACAGACAGTACAGACACATCCTCCTGCAAACAGACACATCCTCCTGCAAACAGACAGTACAGACACATCCTCCTGCAAACAGACACCTGTGAAAGGCTTTAGAGTAGTGGGTCAAAAAGCAATCCAATATCACTGGAAGGAAACATACCTATAGTCTCTCCTTTTATTAAACAGTAAAACACATACAAATAAGACAGGAACATTCTATCCCTCCCCATGTCAAGAGTAAATAAACCCAACAGGAAGAGAAAAACAAATCAATGAACAGGATCAACACGTGTGACGTTGCCGTGAGGCGAGTGGCGACTAGAACTAACAATCATCTGAAGTCCCAGTGGTCTATTGTTGACGAGTGTGGTCGTTAACGAGTATAATGCGGGTAATTTCCTTGACAACGCCTGGGTCTGCTTTCCATGACGACGCGTGTTAAGGTAGCACTGATATCGTCATGGTGATAGCTGTAGTGGTTAGTCAGCCTACTGAGTGACAGTGACTTGAGAGCCTCCCCACACCTCAACACATCCACAGTCTTCTAACCAAAGCCATCGAAAACATTATTAGAAAGCTACTTTAACAAAAGGCAGGATCACAGAGGCAACATGACTCCCATCTTACAGACACAGTGTAGTCTAGTACTCTGCTGAGATGATCTGTCACGTCATCACGGCTGGCTGCGCTCTCTTGGCTGTGACCCAATACACACGTCTTGACAAGTCCTGGGGAGAGGGGGGGGGGGGGGGGGGTACTGTTCCCCCACCCCTATTGGCCCTCCTCCTCCTCCTCATCCTCCCGCAGGAACTGGAAGACAGAGGAGAAGTCTTTGCTGGCGTAGCCCCGAGCACACATCATGCGGTATATCTGGTGGGCCAGGGAGCCCAGAGGGACAGGGGTCTTGGTGTTGGTGGCTGTAGTCTGGGCTAGCCCCAGGTCCTGAAGAGGACAAACTCTCATTAGCTCTCTGCCATCGTCGCTTGTTGTACACAGCACAGTTAAAAAAACATGTCAAACGCACATCTCTTTCCAGTTACATGAAAGTTAATACTATTGACAGAGACATTAACTAAAATAAAGTCACAGGAAATTAAAGAGCCCCTGAAGAATCATGTGTCACTCAAACATTTGTGTACTAAACATCTTGAGAGAGAGCGAGAGAGAGCGAGAGAGACACCTTGGCCATGAGTTGGGTCCCGAAGCCTCCCTGGTAGTTGTTTCCAGAGGGGACTCCCTCCATGACACCAGGTACAGGGTTGTAGGTGTCACTGGACCAGCAGCGGCCTGAACTCATGTTCAGGATCTTAGCCAGTAGCTTAGGGTCCAGACCTAGTCTGCCAGGGGCCAGGAAATCACAAGCATTTAAAAAAAATAATATATATATATATTTTACAAGTTTAAGGTGGGTTACTGTTTACTGTGTGTCATTTCTCTGATTGCTGGTTAGTCATAACTACAAGTAAAGGACGAGTCAGAGACAACATGTAGACAGTTGATAGAGTAGGAGCTTCATAAAAATAAGGAGCTTTTCCATTGGATAGTTACTTTAAGAGAGAGTTCCATTGGATAGTTACTTTAAGAGAGAGTTCCATTGGATAGTTACTTTAAGAGAGAGTTCCATTGGATAGTTACTTTAAGAGAGAGTTCCATTGGATAGTTACTTTAAGAGAGAGTTCCATTGGATAGTTACTTTAAGAGAGAGTTCCATTGGATAGTTACTTTGAGAGCGACTATAGTGGTGTTACAGATCTGTACGATACTCACAGCATGGTTCTGTTCATCAAGCGTTAAGTACAACAAGACATTTTGTCAGAGATACGTTCTCTGCTGTGAATGTATTGGGAATACTCAACCTGATGCCAAGGTTCATGGTCTCAGAGGTCCCGATCATGCCTATCGCCAGCAGCATATTGTTGCAGATTTTGGCTGCCTGTAAGAAACAGTCTGCTGGTTACATCCCATGTAGTCACATGTCGTTTTGTAATAATCCACCCATAATGTAGGAATGTAATGTGTGTATCCCCAATGGCACCCTATTCCCTAAAGTGTTTAATTTTTGACCAAGGCCTCGAGGACAGGTAGCCTAACGGTTAAGAGCATTGGGTCAGTAACAAAAAGGTTGCTGGTTTGAATCCCTGCACCGACTTGGTGAAAAGGCACTTAACACAAATTTCTCATGTAGGTTTCTCTGGATAAGAGCGTCTGCTAAATGACCCCACACCATTATTTATTTATAGAAATAAACAAAGAAAATAGGGGGCCATTTGAGACACAGGTCATGTAAATGTGTAGGACTACCTACCTGTCCAGTGCCGACAGCCCCACAGTACACCACGTTGGCTCCCATACAGGTGAGCAGCTCCTGGGCTGCAGTGAACTCCTCCTCTACTCCCCCCACCATGAAGGTCAGCTTCCCCGAGCTGGCAGCCCCCACACCTGGACAGAGGAGGGTGAGATGCACATCCTAAACGTGAGAATATCTGATGAAGACTTGGCTGAAGTGGAAACCTCCTCTACTCCCCCCACCATGAAGGTCAGCTTCCCCGAGCTGGCAGCCCCCACACCTGGACAGAGGAGGGTGAGATGCACATCCTAAACGTGAGAATATCTGATGAAGACTTGGCTGAAGTGGAAACCTCCTCTACTCCCCCCACCATGAAGGTCAGCTTCCCCGCTGGCAGCCCCCACACCTGGACAGAGGAGGGTGAGATGCACATCCTAAACGTGAGAATATCTGATGAAGACTTGGCTGAAGTGGAAACCTCCTCTACTCCCCCCACCATGAAGGTCAGCTTCCCCGAGCTGGCAGCCCCCACACCTGGACAGAGGAGGGTGAGATGCACATCCTAAACGTGAGAATATCTGATGAAGACTTGGCTGAAGTGGAAACCTCCTCTACTCCCCCCACCATGAAGGTCAGCTTCCCCGAGCTGGCAGCCCCCACACCTGGACAGAAGGAGGGTGAGATGCACATCCTAAACGTGAGAATATCTGATGAAGACTTGGCTGAAGTGGAAACCTCCTCTACTCCCCCCACCATGAAGGTCAGCTTCCCCGAGCTGGCAGCCCCCACACCTGGACAGAGGAGGGTGAGATGCACATCCTAAACGTGAGAATATCTGATGAAGACTTGGCTGAAGTGGAAACCTTGTACATTTGGGAGCATTGCACGCACCAGACAAACACACGCCCCGGGCCTTGGGATGGGCTGTGCTTGTAGCTTAGAAAACATGGCGGTTTCACGACAAGTCTGTCAGTCACTGTTGTTACTTCTCAAAACTTATGAGGTAATCACAGAAAGATTGATGCAAATCAACAGAGCACTTTACTAAAACAGCTTGTTCCCTTGTCAAACACCCGCCCTTCTCTCACCAAGTTTGGCTGAGAAAGTAATTCCACATCAAATCAACTGAAATGAAAAAGGAGGCAAGCCCAAGGCTTGTGGATGGTTTCAGTAGCTTCATACTCAGTCCAACATAAGGCTGTGGGGAAAGTAAAGGGAGCTAAACACATTTAGACAAAACAAAGTGGCAGCAAAAAGCTGGCTGAGAGAAAGATGTCTTAAATCCAATGACAAATGTGGGATAACCAGTTAAAATATATTTAAAAAAAAGGGGGGATTATTTTAAACACATTAAAAACTTAAGATACAAAGCCCCAAAATGCATAGATAAAAAAGGCAACTCTTTCATTTCTGTTGCCAAAGCTACAGGCCCTCGGTCTCTGCCATAATAATGGGCAGTGTGTGTGAGACGACTGCATCTCTGCCATGTCACACAGCCTGGGAACCAACACACACACGGAGTCTCTCAGGACATGCATTACAGTGAAAGTCAATGTGTTTGTTGGTGGCTACGTAGCTGGAGTTCTGTGGTCAAACGTTTTCATTCCAGTCAGCACAGTCGTCTTCAACGATAAACATTTCCCAAGGCTTTACGTACAAGTCTAATTGATTTCAATACAAATGTATAAGAAAACAATTGTATTTTTCTGTGTCGTAATGGACTGGATTTGGGACTAGGTTATTGAATGATGACTACGCTGACAGAGCAGGGGCGCGTTCCAAAATAGAACCCTACTCCCCTATATTGTGCACTACTTTTAACGAGCTCCCTGTGGGCTCTGGTCAACAGTAGTGTACTATATAGGGCTCTGGTCAACAGTAGTGTACAATATAGGTAACTGGGCTCTGGTCAACAGTAGTGCACTATATAGGGGACAGGGGCCCATTTGGGCTGCATCCCAGGTTGTGGCTTTCCTATTATTGCTCCAGAAAACAAGGCATTCCTTCCAACAAGGAGTCTGCTGCCAAACCTCTCTGACGCACTGTGGGTTCTGGCTGGAAGAGGCAACACATGAAGGACAGAGAACCAGAGGTCTCTCAAAAGCACAGGGAAACAGCCTGAGTTTACACCATCTCTCACAAAGTAAGTCTGGATTGGAGAAGGGACTCTGGATACATCCAAACTGGGCTACAGCAAAGCTCCTTGCTGGATTCAGAACAAGCAGAGTTGGAAGTTCTGAACATGATGTGTCTCCTGATCAAAGGCTCAAGTCTTGGTTCCAGTACCATCATCTGGGTAACAATGACAAGTCTCATCGCATTCCAGCACAGTATCAAGGTAGTAACACGCTCCAATACTGGACTCTAACCAAACACACACCTCCGTGACCTGCAGCCACCCAAGTTCAACGTGGGAAGCTAGACAGCCTTAATCCATGAGCACTGCCACAGGAAGGATGCATATAAATCATTACTAATCTTTAGGGCCTGGTGGTAAAATATGCCAACATCAACTCAAAGTGGCTTTCCTCAAGTTAAAAGGCGGAGTTCAAACAAACAGTGTGTGTAGTGTGTGTTTCCCCTGAAGACTGATTTTACAGCTTGGAGCCTTTCTGAAGGTCAGTGTGCATCTACCCTGAAGACTGTGATAGTGTTTTACAGCTTGGAGGTCAGTATGGCTCTTCCCCATTTTCCCTAACCCCCCCCCAGTGTCTGAACGCCAAACCGTAACCTATTCCCTATTTAGTGCACAACTTTTGACCAGGGCCCATAAGGAACTGCTCCTCTTTATGACCCAGTCTGTCAGGTAGGTCCTCCTCCGCCTCTTTATGACCTAGTCTGTCAGGTAGGTCCTCCTCCGCCTCCTCCTCCTCTTTATGACCCAGTCTGTCAGGTAGGTCCTCCTCCGCCTCTTTATGACCCAGTCTGTCAGGTAGGTCCTCCTCCTCCTCCTCTTTATGACCCAGTCTGTCAGGTAGGTCCTCCTCCTCCTCTTTATGACCCAGTCTGTCAGGTAGGTCCTCCTCCTCTTTATGACCCAGTCTGTCAGGTAGGTCCTCCTCCGCCTCCTCCTCCTCTTTATGACCTAGTCTGTCAGGTAGGTCCTCCTCCGCCTCCTCCTCCTCTTTATGACCTAGTCTGTCAGGTAGGTCCTCCGCCTCTTTATGACCCAGTCTGTCAGGTAGGTCCTCCTCCGCCTCCTCCTCCTCTTTATGACCTAGTCTGTCAGGTAGGTCCTCCTCCTCCTCCTCCTCCTCTTTATGACCCAGTCTGTCAGGTAGGTCCTCCTCCGCCTCCTCCTCCTCTTTATGACCTAGTCTGTCAGGTAGGTCCTCCTCCTCCTCCTCATGACCCAGGCTGTCAGGTAGGTCCTCCTCCTCCTCCACCTCCTCCTCCTCCTCTTTATGACCCAGGCTGTCAGGTAGGTCCTCCTCCTCCTCTTCATGACCCAGTCTGTCAGGTAGGTCCTCCTCCTCCTCTTCATGACCCAGGCTGTCAGGTAGGTCCTCCTCCGCCTCCTCCTCCTCTTCATGACCCAGTCTGTCAGGTAGGTCCTCCTCCGCCTCCTCTTTATGACCTAGTCTGTCAGGTAGGTCCTCCTCATGACCCAGGCTGTCAGGTAGGTCCTCCTCCGCCTCCTCCTCCTCTTTATGACCCAGGCTGTCAGGTAGGTCCTCCTCCTCCTCTTTATGACCCAGGCTGTCAGGTAGGTCCTCCTCCGCCTCCTCCTCCTCTTTATGACCCAGGCTGTCAGGTAGGTCCTCCTCATCCTCTTTATGACCCAGGCTGTCAGGTAGGTCCTCCTCATCCTCTTCATGACCCAGGCTGTCAGGTAGGTCCTCCTCATGACCCAGGCTGTCAGGTAGGTCCTCCTCCGCCTCCTCCTCCTCTTTATGACCCAGGCTGTCAGGTAGGTCCTCCTCATCCTCTTTATGACCCAGGCTGTCAGGTAGGTCCTCCTCATCCTCTTCATGACCCAGGCTGTCAGGTAGGTCCTCCTCCTCCTCCTCCTCATGACCCAGGCTGTCAGGTAGGTCCTCCTCCTCCTCTTTATGACCCAGGCTGTCAGGTAGGTCCTCCTCCTCCTCCTCTTCATGACCCAGGCTGTCAGGTAGGTACTCCTCCTCCTCCTCTTCATGACCCAGGCTGTCAGGTAGGTACTCATCCTCCTCCTCTTCATGACCCAGTCTGTCAGGTAGGTACTCCTCCTCTTTATGACCCAGTCTGTCAGGTAGGTACTCCTCCTCTTTATGACCCAGTCTGTCAGGTAGGTACTCCTCCTCTTTATGACCCAGTCTGTCAGGTAGGTCCTCCTCCTCCTCCTCCTCTTCATGACCCAGGCTGTCAGGTAGGTACTCCTCCTCCTCCTCCTCTTCATGACCCAGGCTGTCAGGTAGTTCCTCCTCCTCTTTATGACCCAGTCTGTCAGGTAGGTACTCATCCTCTTTATGACCCAGGCTGTCAGGTAGGTACTCATCCTCTTTATGACCCAGGCTGTCAGGTAGGTACTCATCCTCTTCATGACCCAGTCTGTCAGGTAGTTCCTCCTCCTCTTCATGACCCAGTCTGTCAGGTAGGTACTCATCCTCTTCATGACCCAGTCTGTCAGGTAGGTCCTCCTCCTCTTCATGACCCAGGCTGTCAGGTAGGTCCTCCTCCTCCTCTTCATGACCCAGGCTGTCAGGTAGGTCCTCCTCCTCCTCTTCATGACCCAGGCTGTCAGGTAGGTCCTCCTCCTCCTCTTCATGACCCAGGCTGTCAGGTAGGTCCTCCTCCTCTTCATGACCCAGGCTGTCAGGTAGGTAAGGTACTCCTCTTTACTACCCAGACTGAACCATCAATAGGATAAGGAGAGAGACTGAATGGATTCACCATTTTGTCAGACATGAAAGGAAATGATCCAGTGTCGGCCATTTTAACCTGAACCAAGGCCCACATGGGAGTCTGCTGTCCTGGGTAGAGTCACCAGGTTGTCAGAAGAAATACAGATCAGTCCTCCTCCCAGTGGAATTCACAGATACACACGTGTGGCAACAGAGACATGAGTACACATATGATCATGACGGAGATGTTTCTCTTTATATAACTTGGTCAAATGGTTTGTAGTAAAAAAAAAGTTTAATTGTTGTGAAGTTGTGCTATGAGAGAGAGATGCACTGGTCGTAGACTTTAAAAAACACATTTTCAGAAAAGAAGGGTCAGAAATAGTTTTTTGAGCTGCTGGGATCTGAGAGCGGAGCGTTTGGATGGAAGGGTCATCGGATCAAACTCCAGATGCTGGGATCTTAAATAATCCACATCATGGGCCACAAATGTGCTAGAGAGAGCAATCTACTAAATCTGGTCCATTTCAACAATTAGGGAGTGGAGAGGCTGGTCCTCTCAGATTGCAGCAGAGACCCCCAAGGCAATACTGCATCCCAAATGTCAGCATAGTCCTATGGGTCAAAAGTAGCGCACTATATTTACATAAGTTTTGTTATTTAACTAGGAAATTCAGGTAAGAACAAATTCTTATTTACAATGACGGCCTACCCAGACGACCCTGGGCCAATTGTGCGCCGCGTTATGGGACTCCCAATCACGGCCGGATGTGATACAGCCTGGATTTGAACCAGGGACCGTAGTGATGCCTTTTGCACTGAGAAGCAGTGCCTTAGACTGCTGAGCCATTCAGGAGCCCTATATAGGGAAGAGTGCCATTTGGAATGCAGTCTGTATTAGTCCTTACCTCCTGACACAGGTGCGTCCATAAAAACTGCCCCCATCTTCTCTGCGGCCACAGCCATCTCCTTGGAAACGGCTGGGTCGATGGTGCTGGAGTCGATGAGTAGCGAGCCTTTCTTAACCTTCCTGTAGAACAGTAAAGTACCCACCTTATAATTTAAAACAGCAGTCTGAAGGGTTTCTGTTAAAGACAGATAGCTAAGTGACTTGATTCTTGTATTAGGACTCTGGTCAAAAGTAGTGCACTATAAAGGGAGCCATTTGGGACATAACCAGTGAGTAATCGAGAGCGAGGGATCTTACTTGAGGATACCGTTGGGCCCAGTGTAAACCTCGATGACGTTGGGACTGGAGGGCAGCATGGTGACGACGCGGTCTGCCTGGTCTGCCACCTCCGCAGGGTTATCCACAATCTGACAAAACAGGGCTTTATTCATTAGGGCACGCCGTAGCAAAATGTTTCAAATACAAAAACGAGTGTTTCCTATTGGACAAGTTCAGGTAGCCCCTCCCTGTTTTAGTCTGTTGGTGCCTAATGAATAAGCTACACCCCAGGCAAGCGCAACCATTAGGATTCAATTAAGAAGTAGTTTGTCAATGACGAGAGTAAAATGTTATGATGGACTCAGTTTGTTTGGACACTCATTTAAGTGGTTTCACCCATCTACAATAGACTGTTTTAGTCGTGGTATTTTGTGTGTGTTTTTGGAGCACCTACCAGCTGACATCACATCAGAGAGCTATGACATGCCATCAGCCGGCGCATTTCGCTCAATGCACTGACATTAGCAAACAAGCAAGATAGTTTTTGTTGTTGTCCCACCTGGGCACCCAACTCTTGCAGTTCTTTGCAGGACTCAGGGAAGACGTCAGTGGCGATGACGGGGTATCCGTGCTTCAGTAGGTTCTTGGCCATGGGTTTTCCCATGTTCCCCAGGCCGATGAAACCCACCTGGGTCTTAGAGGCCATGGACCTGCTGGAGACTGGGAGGTACAAGGGTGTATTCATCAGTGCAAACCAGTGCAAAACATTACAACAAAAACTAGTGTTTCTTATTGGACAAGTTCAGGTAGGCCTGGGTCCCTCCCTTTTTGGTTCCTAATACACCCCAGGAACAACTTGTATTAAGACTAGACTACTACCCGAAGCCTTTTGTTATCCTTTCAGCCAAGCTGAGACGGCTCTAATACAGCTTTTCTGTGTAGGCCTTCACTACAAAAATACATTGTCAGAATGTGAAAAACTATAGTCTCTTGCAAAATGCTGTTAAAAGGCTCCCTAGTCCATTGGAACAGCCAGGACACTTCTAATCGAGGCCTTGCCGTTCTGTTTCAATGAAATCCAAACATAACACAGCCCTATCAATAGTTACCCAAGACCTGTATAGTACATTGCAGTGGGTAATGTCAGAGGCAAGCTTGATAAAAACTAAATACGACCCAAGGAAAGTTGGCCAGACATTTCTACTTTGATTCCAGACATTCATCTTTTCCTGAGAATGAATTTAATTTCAAATCCTAAACCATTTGATATGAAAACCCACTGCAGCCCTTGTAGTGCCAGTCAAGCTGATGCGAACACAATAATTACATATCAAAGCAGTAAACAGGTAGTGAACTCATTCACCATTTCCTATAAAAACATGTATGAAGGCTGAAAGTAGAGATGTGTTAGCCAAAGGGCATCTTATAAATAAACTGTGGTGTGTAAATGTGAGAGAAGAAGGGGGGGCATTCAGGCTACAAGTCTCTCACATGGCTGGCTCTCCCAGCCAATCTTCATAGTGGCTTCAGTGGAAAGAGACACCTGACCTGCCACTGTTGGACTGACGCCGCGTTCACTTGTTAGTTGGAACTAGGAAACTCCGAAATTTACAACTTGCTAACTGATTTTAGTCATACACGTGCCACATTCAAGAATCAGCAAGTTGTAAATGCCAGAGTTCCGACTAGCATTTGAACGTGGGACAAGGATACTACCAGACACACACACACTCAAAACTACAGCACACAAAACCCCATGGCTGCGTCTCAATAATCTCTACTTCCTCCTGAACTGTGACCTCCCACAAATGTAAAGGCATTAGAATGGTGTAGGCCTGGGCTAGAGGGAGTTTCCATGTACCAGTCAATTCCATGAAGGGACGTGAACCAGAGCGTACGTCGAGAGATTGTTGGGACCCAACCCCGGTCTTGTGTGGTAGACCTACTGCCAATGCAATGAAGGTCACTGGCCCTTAATCATGACTCAGTTCCATTCCACAGAGTCATTGGAGAAAGGGGTCTTCTGTATGGGGGAGTTTTGTTATGCTCTCCGACACTCAGTCTGAACATGAACACGCATCGCTTGCGGTATGGTTTTGGAAGCATAAAGGTTATTTCATATCAATGAGAAAATATACTTTTTTTTTAAGGATACATTTACACACACCTTCATAAAAGGTTAGTGTTCCAAAATAACCAGATCTCCATGTTGCAGCTCTTTTGAACAGAAGACGGACAGAAGACAGGCGACCACCTACGCCAATTAGCCATCTAGCATTCTCCGAACACCTGTATGCAAACCTGCTACATCAAGAGCATCTTTTTTAGATTTAGGATTCTGTCTCCCTGATGTAAGGGCTATGCTTCAAAAGCCACAATTATTGTTTTGCAAGCGATAATTAACATTTCTAAACGTGAAAACAGTGTTGGATTGTAGTTGACACAAGCCAGTCGTGGGCGAAGCTAACCACATAAAACTGTAGGGAGAATGCCGCCTAGAGTTTGAGAGCTAGGAGGTCATGTTTTTCACAAGGCTGGTTATCAAGGTTGAGCTACCGGCAAGGACAGTAGGCTGGGTTATCAAGGTAAGGGTTGAGCTACCAGCGAGGACAGTAGGCTGGGTTATCAAGGCAAGGGTTGAGCTACCGGCAAGGACAGTAGGTTGGGTTATCAAGGTAAGGGTTGAGCTACCGGCGAGGACAGTAGGTTGGGTTATCAAGGTAAGGGTTGAGCTACCGGCGAGGACAGTAGGTTGGGTTATCAAGGTAAGGGTTGAGCTACCGGCGAGGACAGTAGGTTGGGTTATCAAGGTAAGGGTTGAGCTACCGGCGAGGACAGTAGGTTGGGTTATCAAGGTAAGGGTTGAGCTACCGGCGAGGACAGTAGGTTGGGTTATCAAGGTAAGGGTTGAGCTACCGGCGAGGACAGTAGGTTGGGTTATCAAGGTAAGGGTTGAGCTACCGGCAAGGACAGTAGGTTGGGTTATCAAGGTAAGGGTTGAGCTACCGGCGAGGACAGTAGGTTGGGTTATCAAGGTAAGGGTTGAGCTACCGGCGAGGACAGTAGGTTGGGTTATCAAGGTAAGGGTTGAGCTACCGGCGAGGACAGTAGGTTGGGTTATCAAGGTAAGGGTTGAGCTACCAGCGAGGACAGTAGGTTGGGTTATCAAGGTAAGGGTTGAGCTACCGGCAAGGACAGTAGGTTGGGTTATCAAGGTAAGGGTTGAGCTACCAGCGAGGACAGTAGGCTGGGTTATCAAGGTAAGGGTTGAGCTACCGGCAAGGACAGTAGGTTGGGTTATCAAGGTAAGGGTTGAGCTACCGGCGAGGACAGTAGGTTGGGTTATCAAGGTAAGGGTTGAGCTACCGGCGAGGACAGTAGGTTGGGTTATCAAGGTAAGGGTTGAGCTACCGGCGAGGACAGTAGGCTGGGTTATCAAGGTAAGGGTTGAGCTACCAGCGAGGACAGTAGGCTGGGTTATCAAGGTAAGGGTTGAGCTACCGGCAAGGACAGTAGGTTGGGTTATCAAGGTAAGGGTTGAGCTACCGGCGAGGACAGTAGGTTGGGTTATCAAGGTAAGAGTTGAGCTACCGGCAAGGACAGTAGGTTGGGTTATCAAGGTAAGGGTTGAGCTACCGGCGAGGACAGTAGGCTGGGTTATCAAGGTAAGGGTTGAGCTACCGGCGAGGACAGTAGGCTGGGTTATCAAGGTAAGGGTTGAGCTACCAGCGAGGACAGTAGGTTGGGTTATCAAGGTAAGAGTTGAGCTACCGGCGAGGACAGTAGGCTGTGTTATCAAGGTTATCCAAGGTAGGGGGTTATCAAGGCAAGGGTTGAGCTACCAGCGAAGGACAGTAGGTTGGGTTATCAAGGTTGAGCTACCGGCGAGGACAGTAGGCTGGGTTATCAAGGTAAGGGTTGAGCTACCGGCGAGGACAGTAGGTTGGGTTATCAAGGTAAGGGTTGAGCTACCAGCGAGGACAGTAGGTTGGGTTATCAAGGTAAGGGTTGAGCTACCAGCGAGGACAGTAGGCTGGGTTATCAAGGTAAGGGTTGAGCTACCGGCAAGGACAGTAGGTTGGGTTATCAAGGTTGAGCTACCGGCGAGGACAGTAGGCTGGGTTATCAAGGTAAGGGTTGAGCTACCGGCGAGGACAGTAGGCTGGGTTATCAAGGTAAGGGTTGAGCTACCAGCGAGGACAGTAGGTTGGGTTTCAAGGTAAGGGTTAAGCTACCTTGAGGACAGTAGGGGCACAGCACTGGTATGAGAAGAGATGTAATAGAAACATGCAGCAGAACAGACAAGCTATAGCTGGGCTACATCTCAATGATCTGTACTGGCCTCACTCCCCTGCTTTTCCTTTCCTTACATTGTGCATGAGAGCTGGTTGATAAGCTGAAGCAGTGGTTCCCAACCTGGGGGTACTAGGACCCCTGGGGGTACTTGGTCTATTGGTAAAAGGCACATGGGGGACGAGGGACTTTAGGGGTACCCCAGGGATTAGTAAAATACAGTAGCTGGAAAAGGTTGGGAACCACTGAGCTAAAAGCTATTACTAGAAACACGGAGGAGTCTAACAAACGCGTGTACTGTACAGCATGCGTGGCATTATAATTGACAATATTTGTGCAAACAATCACCCTATTCAATACAGAACTCGCTTGGCTAATCGACTGACTTGCTGACAAGAGCTGTGGGAATTGACTTGACCCTGAACTTGTTACTTGTGCGAGATGCACACGGACACACCTTTGATTAGAACATTTGCTGGTGTTGGCTATCGGTCGTCTTGATAAACAACAAATGTTTCGATCAACCAACGTCCCATGACTTTAGCTAGCTCTTATAGCTAGCTAGCCATTTCAGCAAACTAACTAACGTTAGCAGAAGTGAACGAGCCACAACAGCCAATGCTAATCAACTATTGTTCAACGTTGATTTTTCACGCAGCGGTGCCTTTCGTGACATAGACGGGAATGGTCATCAAACAGGTCCTCAACATTGATGGTAGACATATTTTTGTTATATTTTTAAACTCCTTACCCAAAGTAAAGTCTACATGTTTGAGGCTCCTTCCCCATAGGTTCCGAGACCCCCTTAAAACAGCGGCCATGTTTCTTTCCTTTCTGACCACGGATTCAGCGTGACATAATTGGGTGGGTTGTAAATGAAACGTTTTCTGCCCAATCACAAAGCCGCTTACCCAGGTTTATTTGCGATGAGAAACAGTGGGGGCGGGACATCTGAACTGCATGGACTTGAAGGACATGGCTGATTTCATAAATATAGCACTGAAATGCACAATCAGAAGTTAATAACACAATTTCAATGGTCTGCTCAGGCGGTGGAAACGCGTTTTCAATAGCTCAACCCTAAAGAAACCTAACGTTATCAGCAAATACAAGCATTTCGCCACACCCGCAATAACATCTGCTAAACGCGTGTATGCGACTAATAAAAATAAGATTTGAAATAAACTATATAATAACGGCATAGGGGGCATACTGTATTGTATCGTAATACGCCAATCATGTCACATACAGTCTTTGGCAGTCAGGGTTTCCCTAAATATGTCCATTTTGATCGAGTTATATTATATTATGGAAGAACAGTATCTGGGGTAGCGGAATATTATGGGGAGCCGTATCTGAATTTGGAACAGTTTGCTATATTATGGAACACTATCTTATAGGAGGAATTTGTTATTTCAGCAATACGGCCCGAGAGGGTGTGGTATATGGCCAACATACCAGGGCTAAGGGCTGTTCTTATGCAAGATGCAAAGCAGGTGCCAAATTGCTATTTATTATAATATGGTTACCAACGTCATTAGTGCAGTAAAAATACATGTTTTGTCATACCCCTGGTATAAGGTCTGTTATAAACATGGTTCGAGCCCTGAAGGCTGATTGCCTGACAGCTGTGGTCTCCCGAGTGGCGCAACGGTCTAAGGCACTCCCTGGTTCGAATCCAGGCTGTATCTCATCCGGCCGTGATTGGGAGTCCCATAGGGTGGCGCACAATTGGCCCAGCGTCGTCTGGGTTTGGCCGGGGTAGGCTGTCATTGTAAATAAGAATCTGTTCTTACCTGACTTGTCTAGTTAAATAAAGGTTACATTTAAAAATAGATATCAAATAGCTCGAATCCTCGAGCTGACAATGTAAAAATCTGTCGTTCTGCCCCTGAACAAGGCAGTTAACCCACGGTTCCTAGGCTGTCATTGTAAATAAGAACTTGTTCTTAAACTGACTTGCCTAGTTAAATAAAGGTTTTTAAAAAATGGCCCAAATATATTGACATCTACCATTTTGAAGGGTCCCACTCAAATTTCAGAGTTTCATTCCTGTAACAGAAAGTGAGTCAAATATCTATTCATTGTGCCATTCGTTATTTTAGCAACACGTTGTTAACAATTTGTTACATTGTAACAAGTTTGGAATTCCCACATGACAAATAACGGTATTTCTCCGGAAGTGATGTAGCTAATGTTGTTATTCTATTCCAGGAAGAGCGGACGGGGATTACGTTTAACATCGAGCAACTGCGTCAATAACAGTTTTGACGAATATCTTTGGTTTTCCTCAACTCTTCAGCATGGCAAATGGGTATGTTATCATATTATGTGCTCTTGTCGATAAAAAAGAAGAACTATTGAAAAATGTATTCGTCTTGCCCTGGTAACTTGATATGCAAGCTAACGAACTAACTGGCTAGCTAACTAGCCAAACCAAAGGGTCCCTGACAAAGCCAGGGCAGCAAACACATAACTAGCTAACTAGCTAGGTGGGTGGACGGACAACTCACGCTATCTTGGGAGGACATAGTACAAAGTTGGCTGAAGTCTTTGCCCCGTATCACGTTTTCCAGAATAGTCATTCATCTCTGTTAATGCTAGCTAGATACATAGTTAGCTAGATACATAGCCTAGCTATTGTTCCTATAGCTAGGCTATCTTTAAGGAGTTAGCTAGCAATATGTTAGATTACTAGCCTAAACAAGCACTTTACAGAGGATGCCATTTTAACTACACGATTTAGCTCGGCCTTTTTCTTTGTTTTGCCACATGTCCATATTTATGTCTGGAAGCCATATGATACTTGCCCAGTTAATTCTAATGCCAAAACATTAAATAACGTCAGCTAGCCCTAAAGTTACATCATTGTGTAATTTAATTTGGCTCTAACACTCTCACTGACACACGCACTGGGTTGTCAACAGTTCAGATAAAGATGCTATCAACCTGTAAAACCAAACCAGGTAGGTTCATGTCATTCATCACAATCCATATAATAAATGTATAATTATACCTATTTTTTTTTAGGTCACACACATTTGGCATGTCGATCAATGCTCTGCTATTGTATCATTTGGAAATGTTTTAGTACGAGCCTGTTTTTAACATGATTTAGTATGAGAATAAGTGGTGTGTGTTACTGGTGTGTTTTGTCTAGATTACAACCCCTGGCTTGTGTTTTCTTTCTCTATTTACTAATGTTGTCTTAGTTACTTCTCTTGTGCACCATTTTCCTGAACACGTCACTGTGACTGAACAGAGAGACTGGAAATTCCTGCTCATCTTGTCTGATCTTTAGGCCTCTATGTAGTGTTGTGGTGTTTCTCTTGTCATGATGTGTGTGTTTTTTTTTCTCCGATTTATTTTTATCCCAGCCCCAAATTGGGTGCTTTGGCTCTTGGTAGGCCATCATTGTAAGTTAGAATTTGTTCTTAAGTGACTTGCCTAGTTAAATAAAATAAAAAAGCCCACATGTCTTTATAAGACTTTTAGCGAGACTTCAGTGATATACCTTTTATCTGTTGAGAATGAGATCGTTGACAGCATTTTTTGCACAAGTCCTTTGACTGTTAACTTCTTTCTCATTGCAACAGGGTGGAATGTAGAATCTCTTATCTTGTTTCAGGGAAAATGCTGACAGATGTTGTGGCCAGAGGAATTGATCAGCACATTTAGGCGACAGTTTAGGCCAGACTAAACCTATACCCTTTATAGTTCACTATATGGGGAATAGCATTTGGACATTAAACGCTCTCTCACTGTGGTCGCTGATCAAGTCCTTTGTCTAAATATACCGACAACATTTAGTTTGGTTCTTTCCTCGGAGGTCTCAGTGGATGAAACAACTGGAGGCCGTATCTGGATTACTAAATAAGAACCGTCTGAATGAGATGGCATCCTTGCTGCTTTCTGTGAACCAACCACACTGCAAAGCTAAACACAGGAAGAACACCGTCCTAACCAATTTGATTTGCATTTTTAGATAAGACCTTTGTTGTTGGTACATTTAGATTACATTTGACATTTTAGTGACTAAGCAGACACTCTTATCCAGATCGACTTATGATGTTGGTATGTTAAACTTTCTGCTTGTTCAGTCATTGACTTCATAGTTTAGTGAAGAGCTGGGGAGCAGACCGTAACAGACCAACCCTTGTCAACTCTAGTCAGGGATGATGAGCGTGTCATAGTCATGCACACCATAGCAACAACAGTAGTCATATTCACCACGGCAACAACAGTAGTCATATTCACCACGGCAACAACGGAAGTCATATTCACCACGGCAACAACGGTAGTCATATTCACCACGGCCGGGAACAGTAGTCATTTTCACCACGGCAGCAACAGTGGTCGCGCACGCCACGGGAACAACTACATGGACAAGATTGATGACGGCATTTCTGGTCCGGGATGAGCCTATAAGACAGCTACTAGAGATGAATATCTTTATGACAGACTAATGAGCCGTAACTGAATGTACCGGGCTAATAGGCCCACTGTCATCTGCCCTTCTGGAGACTGAGCTTTGTTTAGAAATATTAAGACACTCCAGCTTTAAAAGAAGACATACGGTTGAAACGTCTCAGCTTTAAAAATATATTTTTTTAAAGAACACCATGAATTGAAAACCTTGTTGCAGTTATTTGTAGAAGATGCTGTCACCTTTCCTTTTTTTGGAATACAGGACCTCTGTTGTCCTTCTCTTCCCATGCAGCCTGTGCTGAGTGACCCATGTCTCTCTGTTGTCCTCCTTCTCTTCCCATGCAGCCTGTGCTGAGTGACCCATGCCTCTCTGTTGTCCTCCTTCTCTTCCCATGCAGCCTGTGCTGAGTGACCCATGCCTCTTAGTTGTCCTCCTTCTCTTCCCATGCAGCCTGTGCTGAGTGACCCATGCCTCTCTGTTGTCCTCCTTCTCTTCCCATGCAGCCTGTGCTGAGTGACCCATGCCTCTCTGCTGTCCTTCTCTTCCCATGCAGCCTGTGCTGAGTGACCCATGCCTCTCTGTTGTCCTCCTTCTCTTCCCATGCAGCCTGTGCTGAGTGACCGATGACTCTCTTCCTGGACGGGACATCAGTAGGCAGTGCCATGGACACGTCAAACTTTGCACACGTCATCTTCCAGAACGTGGGGAAGAGCTACCTGCCCCACGCCGCTCTAGAGTGTCACTACACTCTCACCCAGTTCATCAAACCACACCAGAAGGACTGGGTTGGCATATTCAAGGTGAGTCCGTCCTCTCTCCTTCCTCTCCCATGCGTCTCTTTTTAAGGTGGACTCGGTAAAATAGTGTACATCACACAGGGTTACTTTCAGCTTACAGAAATCAAACACAATTCCAAATCTGCCATTATTTAGCTCCTCCCAATTAGCCTATAGTGTCATTGCGTTTATGCTATCATGCCAAAACCTTGTCACGCCAAACATTTTTTCCACAGCGATGGAGTTGGCAAGAGCACGAACAGATCTGGGACCAGGCTAGTTCCCAATGCGTTCCATTGTGTTAGTCTGGTCAGTTGTGGTATGTTATTGTTGAAGCCTGTAAGCAGGAAGTACCCCTGGCCACACTGTGTAGAATAATAATGTCATGTTGCTTATTCATCTGCCCATAACAGGTCAATTCTATTTTAAAGGACCAAGGGCATCTGTCTTCCAAACTTGATTACACTTCTAGAGTGGGAACCTGGACACCTACTGACCTATAATTCCTATCTGGCCCAATCCACTCGCTGTGAGCAAGCATATTAGAATTGTTGTGTGTCCCTAATAGTTACCTATCCCCTTTTATAGGCACTACTTTTGGTCAGGCTCCACATGGCTCTGGTAAACAATAGTGCACTGTATAGGGTACCATTTAGCACTTAACTGAACTCTCAAGACTCCTGGTTTATCTGAGAGGTTTTGCTTTACTCATGTAAAAAAAAGTAAGTGTTTTTTAAAAGTAAGGTAACCATGTCCTGTAACCACTGTGTTTGAGTGCATTCTCAGTATGAAAAGTGAGGTTGGCAGAGCAGAAGGGGGGGTCTTTTTGTCCTGCTCTGCAGACTGGCGTGTTCCAGATGGATCTGGTTATAGGAGCACAGTAAATCCAATGCACTGGCAGGTATTGATTTGAGCCACTTCTGTAGTGAAAGATAGCGGGCAGAGTGGGGCTGGGCGAGGGCCTCATCCAGCAGGAGACCAGCAGCAGGAATGCTACTATAAAGGAGATGTGGAACTGATGAGAGGTGGTCTGTATGTCTGGGCTCACATCTCATCAGATCAAAGCAGCAGTCTGTTTCTGTTTTCTCTCTATGTGGGCTGGATTGAATGCAGTTCAACACACACACACACACACACACACACACGATTGCTTCTGTTTCTCTGTAGTTTTATGGCACTGCAGATTTTATTTTTATTTTTATCAGAGCGTATGGCAGAAGCCTTCAGTAAAAAGTGACTTTCAGTGTCATATAATTATATCTAATTGAACGGATAAAATGATTAAGTTTGAGTTTAAACCAGAACCATAAACTGGTTCCATAAAAGCAGAACACAAGTTTCTTTTAAACATGAACCTGCTGTTTAATCTGTGAAGTGTAGCATGGCAGAGAGGACAAGCTCCAGTCAGTCTTGTTGTTATATTGGGACTGAGACTGTCCCAAATGGCACCCTGTTCCCTATATAGGGCACTATTTTAGAGCACTATGTAGGGGATCGTGTGTAATTTGGGACGCAGCGTCCGACACAAGGGGGAGGATCAGGGAACATCTGGGAATTTGTTTGAAATATTGGAGTCGTGGATTTGATTGGAGTGTTGTCTGATGGCGATGTCATACCACAGCACCTAACTGCAGCAGTGGTGCAAGTTCTCCCAAACCACAAACACGCTAATTCACCAAGGTGGAAAAAGCAGAGCAGTGTGGAACATAAATCGTGTAAATGTTCCCGGGCGTGTTGACAGACAGGAGGCTGGGGTGCCAAGCTGAGCTCCAGGCAGCACTCACAGGAGGACAGATACCTGGACCATGACTCACTCTCTCTCTGTGGGAAGGGAAGAACACTGCTGCTACCTAACTTGAGGACCAAACTGAAGTGACGAGGAAATCCAGCCACTCTTGGAGGACAGTGGAAGTAGATAAAAATGATTAAGGCCTCATACCAAAACACACAGATTATTTTTATCAAATTATACTTCACTCACTGTCCCCAGAGCTGTGCTGTGTGGTGCAGCTTCACGGTTGGGTCCAATACCTCAGCCTGTAAGGTGCTATCGCCCCCTAGTGACTTGGAGCTGCTATCGCCTCATAACGGATGAACTCAGATAAACATTTTGTCTTTATCTTTCAGCCTGAAATGGTTTCCTGTCCTTGTCTTTTTCTCTTCATCTGCACTGATCTGATAAGTCATGATAGGGTAGAGCAATAGGGTGTTAAAACTATACTGGGTGTGTAGGGCGGCAGGTTTCCTAGCGGTTAGAGCGCTGGGCCACGAACTGAAAGGATGTTTTTCCATGATTTAACCTAGTTTCTCAGAACATTTGAACATGTACATGTACCTAGGCTATGCAAACCAATAGTTGTGTACAACAAATGTCATAATTGCACGGTACCACTCGCCAAGATAAACAAAACGTTTCATCCAACCATTTATTTAGCATCAGCAGCAGAGCAGTGGGGGACAGACAGACTCTTGTTAGGCAGCACCGTGTCTTCTGCCTGTTCTATCTGACTATGGCTCTTTGATGTTGGAATGGTTGCTTTGAGTTGTGCTCTGAGCGCACACACACAAACCGTGATAGAGGAGTGCCGGGACAGGCAAACCCATCCTTTATAATTATCCTGTCGTAGAGCACAGCCCCGCTGCCTGATTCACGATCCACTTGTCCTACCTGTTTGATTGATACAGTGTGATAGTCCTGTCGAGGGGGAGCTCTTACATCGCGCCGCCCCATGCTACAGAAACAGGAGATGGGCTCCTGCCTTGGACTAGGCTATATGCTAACAAACATGGCAAACAAGAACGCCTTCAACTGTTGCAGCAGTGTACTATGCTAGCTACTAGTCCCTAATCTGCAGCGTACTGTGCTAGCTACTCATCCCTAACCTGCAGCTTACTATGCTAGCTACTAGTCCCTAATCTGCAGCATACTGTGCTAGCTACTAGTCCCTAATCTGCAGCGTACTGTGCTAGCTACTCATCCCTAACCTGCAGCTTACTATGCTAGCTACTAGTCCCTAATCTGCAGCGTACTGTGCTAGCTACTCATCCCTAACCTGCAGCTTACTATGCTAGCTACTAGTCCCTAATCTGCAGCGTACTATGCTAGCTACTGGTCCCTAACCTGCAGCTTACTATGCTAGTCCCTAACCTGCAGCTTACTATGCTAGTCCCTAACCTACAGCGTACTATGCTAGCTACTGGTCCCTAACCTGTAGCGTACTATGCTAGCTACTAGTCCCTAACCTGCAGGGTACTGTGCTAGCTACCAGTCCCTAACCTGCAGTGTACTGTGCTAGCTACTAGTCCATAACCTGCAGCTTACTATGCTAGCTACTAGTCCCTAACCTGCAGGGTACTGTGCTAGCTACCAGTCCCTAACCTGCAGCGTACTGTGCTAGCTACTAGTCCCTAACCTGCAGCTTACTATGCTAGCTGCTAGTCCCTAACCTGCAGTTTACTATGCTAGCTGCTAGTCCCTAACCTGCAGTTTACTATGCTAGCTGCTAGTCCCTAACCTGCAGTTTACTATGCTAGCTGCTAGTCCCTAACCTGCAGTTTACTATGCTAGCTACTAGTCCCTAACCTGCAGTTTACTATGCTAGCTACTGGTCCCTAACCTGCAGCTTACTATGCTAGTCCCTAACCTGCAGTTTACTATGCTAGCTGCTAGTCCCTAACCTGCAGTTTACTATGCTAGCTGCTAGTCCCTAACCTGCAGTTTACTATGCTAGCTGCTAGTCCCTAACCTGCAGTTTACTATGCTAGCTACTAGTCCCTAACCTGCAACTTGCTGAAGAACAGTGTGCTGGCATTACGTGGTGTGTTTTATGGGAAGTATTTTAAGCATGTTGGCATAATGTTTTTTGTTAAGAATGTGTTTTGCATGTTTAAAGGGTATAATTAGCTTAGCTCTTGGATCAGCTAAATGGCTTTGGTCTGTTGTGGGAACTCAAGATTCTCACTTTGTGCACGCTATTGTTATACCAACCTATCCCGCCAATAGACCTATTGGATTAAGCCTACGTTTCCAGCATGATTAGACCCATGTATGCACGCGGTATCCACTCCTCTCCCGGTTGTAAATGTGGCTGCTTACAGGGCAGACTAGGCCCTCTGGTCCTGTGAAAGGTGCTTTAGTCCAGTCCTGAGAGTCTCTTCAGCCCCTGACTCTCACCTCTCTCACAACTAATGAGTGTTACTGCAGTAAAGCCTACTTCTATTGGCCTTCCTTCATTCTGTAATGACAGTCACTAACTATGTGCCTGCTTTAATAACTTCCTGTTCTTTACGGCTGGAAGTGGGAACGCCCCCCAGGGACAACTACCCAGGGTACTCTCAACAACACTGGCATCATTATAGCGTAGCACAGGAGCATCTGTAACACACACACACAGCAATGATGCGGTAGTGGGGAAAAACAAGCTGGTCAGACGGATGGAAGGAGCACGCTGACCATATGTAAACAAACTGTGAGAGAATTTCCGTTGGGGAGAGATTTTGTTTTTGCTTACATAAAGTCTCATTGGTTAGATTAAAGTTTTGGTGTTGTCTGTATCATAGTTTGACCGACCAGGCCAGCACTGAGCCTGTAGTCTAGACCTGGAACCCCAGGCAGCACTGAGCCTGTAGCCTGGACCTGGAACCCCAGGCAGCACTGAGCCTGTAGTCTAGACCTGGAACCCCAGGCAGCACTGAGCCTGTAGTCTAGACCTGGAACCTCAGGCAGCACTGAGCCTGTAGCCTAGACCTGGAACCCCAGGCAGCACTGAGCCTGTAGCCTAGACCTGGAACCCCAGGCAGCACTGAGCCTGTAGCCTGGACCTGGAACCCCAGGCAGCACTGAGCCTGTAGTCTAGACCTGGAATCCCAGGCAGCACTGAGCCTGTAGCCTAGACCTGGAACCCCAGGCAGCACTGAGCCTGTAGCCTAGACCTGGAACCCCAGGCAGCACTGAGCCTGTAGCCTAGACCTGGAACCCCAGGCAGCACTGAGCCTGTAGCCTAGACCTGGAACCCCAGGCAGCAGCACTGAGCCTGTAGCCTAGACCTGGAACCCCAGGCAGCACTGAGCCTGTAGCCTAGACCTGGAACCCCAGGCAGCACTGAGCCTGTAGTCTAGACCTGGAACCCCAGGCAGCACTGAGCCTGTAGTCTAGACCTGGAACCCCAGGCAGCACTGAGCCTGTAGCCTAGACCTGGAACCCCAGGCAGCACTGAGCCTGTAGCCTAGACCTGGAACCCCAGGCAGCACTGAGCCTGTAGTCTAGACCTGGAACCCCAGGCAGCACTGAGCCTGTAGCCTAGACCTGGAACCCCAGGCAGCACTGAGCCTGTAGCCTAGACCTGGAACCCCAGGCAGCACTGAGCCTGTAGTCTAGACCTGGAACCCCAGGCAGCACTGAGCCTGTAGCCTAGACCTGGAACCCCAGGCAGCACTGAGCCTGTAGTCTAGACCTGGAACCCCAGGCAGCACTGTGATTCTGATTTGGTTTGACAGTTTTATGACCCTGGGCTGACATTCTGGATGTATTTTCTGTACTTCCTGTCACCAGCCATCAGTTAACACATAACATTCATATAATTCCATCTTGGTTTCCATTTTGATGTATAACATGTTCCCCTATTTTCCCCTTCCTGTTTGAGGTGAGCTGTTGCCACTGTTCCGCAGCGGAGCATGTTGACGAGGCCGGGCCTCATTATAGTCCACACACGATACGTGGCACGCAGGAATATAGGAATGTTGAAACCATCCCCCATTTTCACCTTTAAAACCGTCACCTAACCTAGAGCCTAAGTGGTGTTTACGTTTTCATATTGCAAAGGGTTTTCATGATTGTGGCCCATATCGACACCATATAGGACCATTCCTCTACATTGTGGTAGCTCCATATTGGCTAATAAAAGCGTGAGCTGGCGTACAACCAGAGAAAATGATTTAGTGTAGAGGTGCTGACTAACGGCGAATAAACTTTAAGCTATAAAAAATACATAGTCACACGCTCTCTATATAAACTCTGAGTGGTTTATTGGTTAAAACAGCAACGTTTCGCCATCGCTGTGCCTTCTTTAGGGTGGCTACAATGCCACTGTGTCCTGTGTAGGCAGGATACTGTTTCACAGCTTTGGGTGGTTTCTCTGTCCACCAACCTGCTCCATTATTACTGGAGTTATGTCCCAAATGGTACCCTGTTCCCTATGTAGTGCACAAGGTAGTTTGATGTAGTGCACTCTGTCGTGAATAGGGTGCCATGTTTAGGTCCAACCTGTGTGTGATGTGGTGCATTGTGTCCACCCCCCCCCCCACTCCTCTGTGTTGCAGGTTGGATGGAGCACAGCGAGGGACTATTACACATTCTTGTGGTGTCCTGTTCCTGAGGACCACACTGAGGGCACTGCCATCCACAGAGCCGTGGTGTTTCAAGGTGTGATTTGGGACCACTGACTGCGCCGTGGTTTTATACAACTTTGACACTTTTTCTAACCTCAAGTCAAGAGGCCTTTTGCACCTCAGAGAGCTGTTAAGACTTTTATACCAACACAGTCAAATATGGAACTCTACCCATTAAGGGATTTGTTGTTTTGGTGTTAACAAGATGGTTTTCATTGTGTTCATTGTGTTCTTTATGAATAGGTAGACTGGGACTGGGACCAGAAAAGGGTTTTGCTTAAGGTTGAAACTGAGATCCTGAGCATTTGTTTTATGTTTTAAATCACAATGAACATGATTATGTAGATGGGGGGGGTCATAGTTCAGCTCTACTCTGAGTGGCTTGACTTTGACATTTGAGTCATTTAGCAGACACTCTTATTCAGAGCGACTTACAGGGGCAATTAGAGTTAAGTGCCTTGCTCAAGGATTCAAACCAGCAACCTTTCTGTTACTGGCCCAACAGTCGTAACTGCTAGGCTACTTGCTACCTGATATGACCCTAGATACCTAGGTCCCGTCCAGAATGACCCACTAGCCCTAGACTGATTGTGATGATGGTTGTTGTGTTCCTCCCTCAGGATACTACGTGCCCAACGATGATGGGGAGTTCTACCAGTTCTGCTATGTGACCCACAAGGGGGAGATCCGAGGGGCCAGCACGCCCTTCCTGTTCCGGGCTCAGAGCCCCTCAGAGGACGAGCTGCTGACCGTGGAGGATGAGTGCAACTCGGACATCCTGGTGGTGACCACCAGGACCGGATACCTGGAGGTATGTCAGAGAGAGAGAACAAAGCTCTGCAACGATACACACACACACACACCTCAATGTTTTCTCTTTGTCCCTGCAGCAAAAGATGGAGGAGGCCCACAGAGAGAAGGAGGAGCTGGTTCAGACCATGAGCCTCCTGCAGAATGAGAAGGCGCAGCTGGAGGAGGAGAAGGGGAGACTGCATAAAGAGTGTGAGCAGGAGAAAGAGAAGTTTGCCCAACTGAGACGAGAGACCCAGGTGAGAACAACTCCTGGCAGGTAGAGCAAAACGTAGCAAAACCATTTTAAACGGACAACAATGAGTGTTCTTACTGGTCAAGTTCAGTTTGTTCCTCACTCATTTCCAAACCATTTTTTCTCTGCTGTGTCCACTGAATACACGACCCTGGTGGCAGTTGTCCTGAAACGTCTCCCTCTAGCCTGTCTCTCAGTATCCCCCAGTGTGCCACACACACATCCTTCCACCTCTAACCATTAGAAAGAAAGAAAGAAGTTGACAGTAATAATCTTGAGTGTGATCACTGTTCAACACCAGATATTTAATACTTTGACATGTATCTTTAAAACATTGTGTTAATGATAACTCATAGAACTATTCCGTTCCATAAAGTTGCTGGTTTTGAAAATGGCTTTGAGATGAAAACATAATTACACATTTGGTGGCTGTTAATTTTACGACAACACTTTTTATATGGTTTTTTATGTGCTGCGAAAAAAATGATTCCAAAATTCGGCTCATAAACTTACAGTAGAAACAAATTCCAAATCTGCTGCAATGCCTTTTGGAGCAGTCGTTGTGCAGGCCTGTACTTACGACAAAGCAAACTTCCCCTCCAGCCTCAGAGAACAATAACACGCCAGATTGAAATGGATGATTTGTGGCCAGATGATTTTGCATCTCAGAAGTAGTATTTATTTGTTTCCTCCTCCGCTCACAGCCACTCTGTTAGTATTGGATTTACAGGGTGTCTGTGTGTGTTTGGGAGATTTGAATCCATAAAGGCCTGGCAGTGTCTCAGTGTTTGACACAGACGGGACTGGCTGGGAAATGGCTGGGATTTCCTCCAGCAGCCGCCTGTCTGTCACAGCACTGAGGGTTTGTTCTTGTTGTACTTTAGAGACAGGAAGTGATTCAATTGAAGACGTTGCAGATATATGTCCTGACATGGTTCCCTATTCTAATCTACATGACAGAGAAGCATGTCTGTTCTGTGTCACATATTTCTATCTCAACGTTAGGAATGACAAACCAACAACATTCTTTAGGGAAACTAGTTGATGATAGAAGAGAATCTCACTGTCTCAGGTTCTCACAACTTGTCTCCTGCTCTCTGGTTTGCCGGGTAAAAAGGGACACAAAACATACATTTTTAAGTTTAGTACAAGTTACTAACTCCCTCCCTTTCTCTCTGTCCCCAGGAGGTGCAGGTGTCGTGCCAGGCCCTGCAGGAGGAGAGAGAGGAGGTGAAAAGGAGGCTGGAGGAAGCCACAGCCAGGGTCCTGCAGTTGGAGGATGACCTGATAAGAGTCACCCAGAAGGGCCTGCAGAAAGAGACAGAGCTGGACAGCCTGAAGGACCGAGTGAAGAAGCTGACTCTGGAGAAGGACGGCCTGGAGTCACACCAGAAGGATGAGAAGGATGAGAAGGAGCTCTACAAGGTCTCATTCACTCACTCACTCACTCACTCACTCACTCACTCACGTGTCATGTGACTGGCTGTGAAGGATCATAACAAGGGTTACAAGATTCCAAAACTCCCAGGTTTTCCATAAATCCTCTGCTCGGACGATTCCAGATTTCCTGCAACCGGGATTTATGAAAAGCCTGGGAATTTTGGAAAAATGACTGGAATCATACCAGAGATGTCTTTTAGACTATAGTCACCACTTCTCTCAGTCCAGGTAATCTGACCACTTCTCTCAGTCCAGATAATCTCACCACTTCTCTCAATCCAGATAATCTCACCACTTCTCTCAGTCCAGATAATCTCACCACTTCTCTCAGTCCAGATAATCTCACCACTTCTGTCAGTCCAGATAATCCCATTAGTGTATGTAGCTGCTGTTTCCCTGCTCAGTGGGATCCCACAGTGTTCTGGCTGAACAGGGAATGGTCTGTTCCGGCCCCCTTCCGCCTGGTACTCGCCTGCTGTTTCTGGGGAGTTCAGTAGTGGTGGTTTTGGTGACTGGTGTGTACAGCTCAGGAACTAGGAGTGGAACACACACAGGCACGCTGTCGCCACGGCAGCACCAGTGAAAGCTGCACCTCATTTAGTGTCCCAATTGGCATCCTATTCCCTTTATAGTGCACTACTTTTGACCAGAGCCCTATGACCCCTGGTCAAAAGTAGTGCACTACATAGTGAATAGGGGGCCATTTTGGTGGCGTCACACAGAGTGGGACTGCAGGGTAGTTTAATGAGCCCACCTCAATCTCTGTGTTGTAATTAAGGTTATGCTGCATTTCTTTTCGGAGTCAGAAACGCTGCTGGCTACATGTTGATGAAGGATGCTGATTAATATCGCACAGAGGGGTGTCTGGAACACCAGGCGGAAACACAGCCCTTTTTAATGATTCCTTTTGTATACCAACCCCCTACATTGTCCGTCTTTCTGGGACCATTTGAAATGTTTGGATCCTTTCTGATTGTAATGTGATTAGCTATTTTAAAATATTTGTTTGCGGTTCTAGATCCACCTGAAGAAGCGTGAGCTGGAGAACACTAAGCTGAGTGCAGAGCTGCAGATGCTGAAGGCTGTGGATGTAAACAAGGAGAACACCATCGCTCAGTTCAAAGAGGAGGTGGGACGCCTCCGCTCCTGCCTCACTGAGAAGGAGAAACAACACCAGGAGGTCCTGGCCCAGGCCTCCCCCTTGGTAAGAATCATGATCTTATCATGGCAACCTCCCAGATCCCTACTTTGGACCAGTGCACTATATAGATGGTAGGGAATATGGACCGCACACATACAAGAGACTAGAGGCAACACCAAAGCCGCAGAGCAGCACCCATGGAGCCGTCCTTGCTCAAAGGCACAACGGCAGTGGGTAGACTGGGGGTTCGAACTCACAAAAAATGTTAATTCCGAGTGTATGATTTGTTCATCCATACCTGTGTATATGTGAGAGAGAGAGATGTGTATGTACTGACCTTTATACCTGTGCATGTATTGATCTCTCTGCCTGGTGTCCCTGTGCATGTATTGACCTCTCTGCCTGGTGTCCCTGTGCATGTATTGACCTCTCCCCCCTGGTGTCCCTGTGCATGTATTGACCTCTCACCCCTGGTGTCCCTGTGCATGTATTGACCTCTCCCCCCTGGTGTCCCTGTGCATGTATTGACCTCTCTCCCCTGGTGTCCCTGTGCATGTATTGACCTCTCTCCCCTGGTGTCCCTGTGCATGTATTGACCTCTCTCCCCTGGTGTCCCTGTGCATGTATTGACCTCTCTGCCTGGTGTCCCTGTGCATGTATTGACCTCTCTGCCTGGTGTCCCTGTGCATGTATTGACCTCTCTGCCTGGTGTCCCTGTGCATGTATTGACCTCTCTGCCTGGTGTCCCTGTGCATGTATTGACCTCTCTGCCTGGTGTCCCTGTGCATGTATTGACCTCTCTGCCTGGTGTCCCTGTGCATGTATTGACCTCTCTGCCTGGTGTCCCTGTGCATGTATTGACCTCTCTCCCCTGGTGTCCCTGTGCATGTATTGACCTCTCTGCCTGGTGTCCCTGTGCATGTACTGACCTCTCTCCCCTGGTGTCCCTGTGCATGTATTGACCTCTCTCCCTGGTGTCCCTGTGCATGTATTGACCTCTCTCCCCTGGTGTCCCTGTGCATGTATTGACCTCTCTCCCTGGTGTCCCTGTGTATGTATTGACCTCTCTCCCTGGTGTCCCTGTGTATGTATTGACCTCTCTCTCCCTGGTGTCCCTGTGCATGTACTGACCTCTCTCCCCTGGTGTCCCTGTGCATGTATTGACCTCTCTGCCTGGTGTCCCTGTGCATGTATTGACCTCTCTGCCTGGTGTCCCTGTGCATGTATTGACCTCTCTCCCCTGGTGTCCCTGTGTATGTATTGACCTCTCTCCCCTGGTGTCCCTGTGCATGTATTGACCTCTCTGCCTGGTGTCCCTGTGCATGTATTGACCTCTCTGCCTGATGTCCCTGTGCATGTATTGACCTCTCTCCCCTGGTGTCCCTGTGCATGTATCTACCTCTCTCCCTGGTGTCCCTGTGCAGAGTGAGCTGAAGGCCATGAAGGAACAGCTTCGTCAGAAGGAAGAGCAGCTTCAGGCCAAACAGCAGCAGGCCTCCATGTTGTCTGCTGAGCTGAGGGACGCGTCCAGCGCCCGCGACCGCACCATGGCTGACCTGTACCGCATGAGGCTGGAGACAGACGCCCTGCAGCAGGGGAAGCAGGAGGCCCTGGCCCAGTGTAGCCGTCTGGAGGGCCTGGTGAAACAGATGAAGGATGACGCCCAGCAGGAGGCGGTAAGGAGGATGCTTGATTTCAATGCATTTGGTTGCGTCCCCAAATGGCTCCCTATGTAGCGCTCTTCTTTTGACCAGGAGCCATAGGGCTGTTTGGATTTGGGATGTATACTTAGTTTGCACTCGATTTAGCTTGGAGATTGAACTTTTGGGACGATTCCATTTGTCCCGTTCTACTGGACAAACTAAATCAAGTGCAGCTGATATATTTGACAGACTAGTGTCCTGTCCAGGAGGTGTCCTGGTACATCACTCTGCCTCACTACAGAAACAGGAGATAGACTAGTGTCCTGTCCAGGAAGTGTACAGGTACATCAAGTAACCTCACTACAGAAACAGGAGACAGACTAGTGTCCTGTCCAGGAAGTGTACAGGTACATCACGCTGCCTCACTACAGAAACAGGAGATAGACTAGTGTCCTGTCCAGGAAGTGTCCAGGTACATCAAGTAACCTCACTACAGAAACAGGAGATAGACTAGTGTCCTGTCCAGGAGGTGTCCAGGTACATCACTCTGCCTCACTACAGAAACAGGAGATAGACTAGTGTCCTGTCCAGGAAGTGTACAGGTACATCATTTAATCTCACTCTAAAAACAACTGGTAACTAATCTCCTGTGCTGGATCGGACAAGGTTTACTTGCTCCAATATTGGACAGGTCTGATGTTAACATGAAGTGGCCATCTCTGTTCTCACTGTCCCCCTGTGTGTTGTGTTGTGGGAGCAGCAGGCTAAGTCTGAGGTGTGCAGGGTGGAGGATGAGGCAGGGGCTGACCCAGCCACCGTGGCTGAGCTGCAGAGAGAGGTGGAGGATGAGGCTGACCCAGCCACCGTGGCTGAGCTGCAGAGAGAGGTGGAGGACCTGAAGCTCCGGCTGCACATGGCTGCAGAACACTACAAAGAGAAGTACAAGGAGTGTCAGAGGCTGCAGAGACAGGTGGTCAAGCTCTCTGAACAACCTGGGGTGAGTGACACACACAGGCATGGATACACAGACACACACAGGCATGGATACACAGACACACACAGGCATGGATACACAGACACCCACAGGCATGGATACACAGACACACACAGGCATGGATACACAGACACGCACACAGGCACGGATACACAGACACACACAGACATGGATACACAGACACACACAGGCATGGATACACAGACACACACAGGCATGGATACACAGACATGCACACACAGGCATGGATACACAGACACGCACAGGCATGGATACACAGACACGCACACACAGGCATGGATACACAGACACGCACAGGCATGGATACACAGACACACACAGGCATGGATACACAGACACGCACACACAGACATGGATACACAGGCATGGATACACAGACACGCACACACAGGCATGGATACACAGACATGGATACACAGGCATGGATACACAGACACGCACGCACAGGCATGGATACACAGACACGCACACACAGGCATGGATACACAGACACACACACACAGGCATGGATATACACACACACACACAGGCATGGATACACAGACACACACACACACAGGCATGGATACACAGACACGCACACACAGGCATGGATACACAGACACACGCACACACAGGCATGGATACACAGACACACGCACACACAGGCATGGATACACAGACACACACACAGGCATGGATACACAGACACGCACACAGGCATGGATACACAGACACGCACACAGGCATGGATACACAGACACGCACGCACAGGCATGGATACACAGACACGCACACACAGGCATGGATACACAGACACACACACACAGGCATGGATATACACACACACACACACACAGGCATGGATACACAGACACACACACACACAGGCATGGATACACAGACACGCACACACAGGCATGGATACACAGACACACGCACACACAGGCATGGATACACAGACACGCACACACAGGCATGGATACACAGACACGCACGCACAGGCATGGATACACAGACACGCACACACAGGCATGGATACACAGACACACACACACAGGCATGGATATACACACACACACACAGGCATGGATACACAGACACACACACACACAGGCATGGATACACAGACACGCACACACAGGCATGGATACACAGACACACGCACACACAGGCATGGATACACAGACACACGCACACACAGGCATGGATACACAGACACTCACAGGCATGGATACACAGACACGACAGGCATGGATACACAGACACGCACGCACAGGCATGGATACACAGACACCCACACACAGGCATGGATACACAGACACACACACACAGGCATGGATACACACACACACACAGGCATGGATACACAGACACACACACACACAGGCATGGATACACAGACACGCACACACAGGCATGGATACACAGACACACGCACACACAGGCATGGATACACAGACACGCACACACAGGCATGGATACACAGACACGCACGCACAGGCATGGATACACAGACACGCACACACAGGCATGGATACACAGACACGCACACACAGGCACGGATACATGCACACACACACACACACACCAACATGTGTCTTCATATTGTTTGTGTCTAGGAACTGAGGAAGAACCCAGCAGCTGAGACCATGGCCGTCCCTCTGTCTGTCAGTCCAGACATCTCTGTTCCAGGTACACACACATTCCCCTCACATATTACTACCAGTGACAAACCCTGAATTAAAACATGTTGTAAACCTGTCAGGTCTGGTTTACATGCTAAATGTTTGATTTAAAATCAATTGAACAGAGTTGAATTAGGGGTCAAAATAAGACTTCCATCAGACAAGATGTGCATTTGATCCCAGAGGACAAGACTTTCTTGGTCCTTGATGTTAAACCTATTGATGGGTCAGTAACGGTCTGTCCTGTGTGTCCCCAGGGAGTCCAGGTTCTGCTGACCCCATGCTGGAGGCCATCATCCAGGAGAAACTCAAAGGTTTCAGCAGAGAGGCATCCGACAGGAGCGACAAGTACAGGAAATGCAAACAGATGCTGAGTGTAAGAACTCTTCTTGGCTTCCTGTCTGCTGTGTTCCTCATCATATTGTCACCAGTTCTTGCATAGTCGACCAGAGCAACCAATCAATCTAAAAATATATCAATCATAAAGTGTAGAAAGAGAACACTGTTTCCCCAAAGGTGACAGTTTTTCCTCACTTCCAAGAGGTTCTGCTTTGAATAGGAACAGTCGGTGAGGAGAAGGAGGAGAAGGAGAGTAGCTACATGTTGTGACCAGAGTGTTGTTGTCTCTCTAGGAGAAGGAGAGTAGCTACATGTTGTGACCAGAGTGTTGTTGTCTCTCTAGGAGGAGAAGGAGAGTAGCTACATGTTGTGACCAGAGTGTTGTCTCTCTAGGAGAAGGAGATTAGCTACATGTTGTGACCAGAGTGTTGTCTCTCTAGGAGGAGAAGGAGAGTAGCTACATGTTGTGACCAGAGTGTTGTCTCTCTAGGAGAAGGAGATTAGCTACATGTTGTGACCAGAGTGTTGTCTCTCTAGGAGGAGAAGGAGAGTAGCTACATGTTGTGACCAGAGTGTTGTTGTCTCTCTAGGAGGAGAAGGAGCGTAGCTGCATGTTTGCTGATGAGCTGGCCAAGATGGAGGTGAAGCTGAAGGAGCAGCTGAAGACCAACGGCAGCCTGAAGCTGCAGCTGGCAGCCGAGGAGGACCGCTATAAGGTACATTGTAGAGCAGTACTACAGACAGGTCTGAGATCAGCCGAGGAGGACCGCTATAAGGTACATTGTAGAGCAGTACTACAGACAGGTCTGAGATCAGCCGAGGAGGACCGCTATAAGGTACATTGTAGAGCAGTACTACAGACAGGTCTGAAATCACCAGAGGAGGATCATATATTGCCAGTTGAGCTTGTTTCCTCTGACCAGGCTAGGAGAATCACTACCAGGTCAGTGTAGAGTAGGGTTACAGACAGGTCTGGGACCAGGCTAGGAGAATCACTACCAGGTCAGTATAGAGTAGGGTTACAGACAGGTCTGGGATCAGGCTAGGAGAATCACTACCAGGTCTCTGTAGAGTAGGGTTACAGACAGGTCTGGGACCAGGCTAGGAGAATCACTACCAGGTCAGTGTAGAGTAGGGTTACAGACAGGTTTGGGATCAGGCTAGGAGAATCACTACCAGGTCAGTGTAGAGTAGGGTTACAGACAGGTCTGGGATCAGGCTAGGAGAATCACTACCAGGTCAGTATAGGGTAGGGTTACAGACAGGTCTGGGACCAGGCTAGGAGAATCACTACCAGGTCAGTATAGGGTTACAGACAGGTCTGGGATCAGGCTAGGAGGATCACTACCAGGTCAGTATAGAGTAGGGTTACAGACAGGTCTGGGATCAGGCTAGGAGAATCACTACCAGGTCAGTGTAGAGTAGGGTTACAGACAGGTCTGGGATCAGGCTAGGAGGATCACTACCAGGTCAGTATAGAGTAGGGTTACAGACAGGTCTGGGATCAGGCTAGGAGGATCACTACCAGGTCAGTATAGAGTAGGGTTACAGACAGGTCTGGGATCAGGCTAGGAGAATCACTACCAGGTCAGTGTAGAGTAGGGTTACAGACAGGTCTGGGATCAGGCTAGGAGAATCACTACCAGGTCAGTGTAGAGTAGGGTTACAGACAGGTCTGGGATCAGGCTAGGAGAATCACTACCAGGTCAGTGTAGAGTAGGGTTACAGACAGGTCTGGGATCAGGCTAGGAGAATCACTACCAGGTCTGTGTAGAGTAGGGTTACAGACAGATCTGGGATCAGGCTAGGAGAATCACTACCAGGTCAGTATAGAGTAGGGTTACAGACAGATCTGGGATCAGGCTAGGAGAATCACTACCAGGTCAGTGTAGGGTAGGGTTACAGACAGATCTGGGATCAGGCTAGGAGAATCACTACCAGGTCCGTGTAGGGTAGGGTTACAGACAGATCTGGGATCAGGCTAGGAGAATCACTACCAGGTCCGTGTAGGGTAGGGTTACAGACAGGTCTGGGATCAGGCTAGGAGAATCACTACCAGGTCAGGGTAGGGTTACAGACAGGTCTGGGATCAGGCTAGGAGAATCACTACCAGGTCCGTGTAGAACAGGACTCTCCTACTCCAGTCCCGGAGAGCTAGATAGTTCAAGTGATGAGAAGCCTGGTCCCAGATCAGAATGTTTTATCCAACCTCCTCTCCCTATCATTGTCATGCCATGATATAGCCTGGTCCCAGATCTGGATGTGATAGTGATGTAGCCATCTCCTCTGACTTATCATAGTCATGCCAAAGCACACACATTTCTGGGACCAGGCTAGAATCAGAGCAGATAAATAGATATCAGTCCAGTTGAAGGCCACCAGGGACAGTTGTGTTGATGGGCAGAGCCCGTCCAGAGGAAGGCCACCTCCAGGGACAGTTGTGTTGATGGGCAGAGCCCGTCCAGAGGAAGGCCACCTCCAGGGACAGTTGTGTTGATGGACAGAGCCCGTCCAGAGGAAGGCCAACTCCAGGGACAGTTGTGTTGATGGACAGAGCCCGTCCAGAGGAAGGCCACCTCCAGGGACAGTTGTGTTGATGGGCAGAGGAAGGCCACCTCCAGGGACAGTTGTGTTGATGGACAGAGCCCGTCCAGAGGAAGGCCACCTCCAGGGACAGTTGTGTTGATGGGCAGAGCCCGTCCAGAGGAAGGCCACCTCCAGGGACAGTTGTGTTGATGGACAGAGCCCGTCCAGAGGAAGGCCAACTCCAGGGACAGTTGTGTTGATGGACAGAGCCCGTCCAGAGGAAGGCCACCTCCAGGGACAGTTGTGTTGATGGGCAGAGCCCGTCCAGAGGAAGGCCACCTCCAGGGACAGTTGTGTTGATGGGCAGAGCCCGTCCAGAGGAAGGCCACCTCCAGGGACAGTTGTGTTGATGGGCAGAGCCCGTCCAGAGGAAGGCCACCTCCAGGGACAGTTGTGTTGATGGGCAGAGCCCGTCCAGAGGAAGGCCACCTCCAGGGACAGTTGTGTTGATGGGCAGAGCCCGTCCAGAGGAAGGCCACCTCCAGGGACAGTTGTGTTGATGGGCAGAGGAAGGCCACCTCCAGGGACAGTTGTGTTGATGGGCAGAGCCCGTCCAGAGGAAGGCCACCTCCAGGGACAGTTGTGTTGATGGGCAGAGCCCGTCCAGAGGAAGGCCAACTCCAGGGACAGTTGTGTTGATGGACAGAGCCCGTCCAGAGGAAGGCCACCTCCAGGGACAGTTGTGTTGATAGGCAGAGCCCGTCCAGAGGAAGGCCAACTCCAGGGACAGTTGTGTTGATGGACAGAGCCCGTCCAGAGGAAGGCCAACTCCAGGGACAGTTGTGTTGATGGGCAGAGCCCGTCCAGAGGAAGGCCACCTCCAGGGACAGTTGTGTTGATGGACAGAGCCCGTCCAGAGGAAGGCCACCTCCAGGGACAGTTGTGTTGATGGGCAGAGGAAGGCCAACTCCAGGGACAGTTGTGTTGATGGGCAGAGCCACCTCCAGGGACAGTTGTGTTGATGGGCAGAGGAAGGCCAACTCCAGGGACAGTTGTGTTGATGGACAGAGGAAGGCCACCTCCAGGGACAGTTGTGTTGATGGACAGAGGAAGGCCACCTCCAGGGACAGTTGTGTTGATGGGCAGAGGAAGGCCAACTCCAGGGACAGTTGTGTTGATGGACAGAGGAAGGCCACCTCCAGGGACAGTTGTGTTGATGGGCAGAGGAAGGCCAACTCCAGGGACAGTTGTGTTGATGGGCAGAGCCCGTCCAGAGGAAGGCCACCTCCAGGGACAGTTGTGTTGATGGACAGAGCCCGTCCAGAGGAAGGCCACCTCCAGGGACAGTTGTGTTGATGGGCAGAGCCCGTCCAGAGGAAGGCCAACTCCAGGGACAGTTGTGTTGATGGGCAGAGCCCGTCCAGAGGAAGGCCACCTCCAGGGACAGTTGTGTTGATGGGCAGAGCCCGTCAGAGGAAGGCCACCTCCAGGGACAGTTGTGTTGATGGGCAGAGCCCGTCCAGAGGAAGGCCACCTCCAGGGACAGTTGTGTTGATGGGCAGAGCCCGTCCAGAGGAAGGCCACCTCCAGGGACAGTTGTGTTGATGGGCAGAGCCCGTCCAGAGGAAGGCCACCTCCAGGGACAGTTGTGTTGATGGGCAGAGCCCGTCCAGAGGAAGGCCACCTCCAGGGACAGTTGTGTTGATGGGCAGAGCCGTCCAGAGGAAGGCCACCTCCAGGGACAGTTGTGTTGATGGGCAGAGCCCGTCCAGAGGAAGGCCAACTCCAGGGACAGTTGTGTTGATGGGCAGAGGAAGGCCAACTCCAGGGACAGTTGTGTTGATGGGCAGAGCCCGTCCAGAGGAAGGCCACCTCCAGGGACAGTTGTGTTGATGGGCAGAGGAAGGCCACCTCCAGGGACAGTTGTGTTGATGGGCAGAGCCCGTCCAGAGGAAGGCCACCTCCAGGGACAGTTGTGTTGATGGACAGAGCCCGTCCAGAGGAAGGCCACCTCCAGGGACAGTTGTGTTGATGGGCAGAGCCCGTCCAGAGGAAGGCCAACTCCAGGGACAGTTGTGTTGATGGACAGAGCCCGTCCAGAGGAAGGCCACCTCCAGGGACAGTTGTGTTGATGGGCAGAGCCCGTCCAGAGGAAGGCCACCTCCAGGGACAGTTGTGTTGATGGGCAGAGCCCGTCCAGAGGAAGGCCAACTCCAGGGACAGTTGTGTTGATGGACAGAGCCCGTCCAGAGGAAGGCCAACTCCAGGGACAGTTGTGTTGATGGGCAGAGCCCGTCCAGAGGAAGGCCAACTCCAGGGACAGTTGTGTTGATGGACAGAGCCCGTCCAGAGGAAGGCCAACTCCAGGGACAGTTGTGTTGATGGACAGAGCCCGTCCAGAGGAAGGCCAACTCCAGGGACAGTTGTGTTGATGGACAGAGCCCGTCCAGAGGAAGGCCAACTCCAGGGACAGTTGTGTTGATGGACAGAGCCCGTCCAGAGGAAGGCCAACTCCAGGGACAGTTGTGTTGATGGACAGAGCCCGTCCAGAGGAAGGCCAACTCCAGGGACAGTTGTGTTGATGGGCAGAGCCCGTCCAGAGGAAGGCCACCTCCAGGGACAGTTGTGTTGATGGGCAGAGGAAGGCCAACTCCAGAGACAGTTGTGTTGATGGGCAGAGCCCGTCCAGAGGAAGGCCAACTCCAGGGACAGTTGTGTTGATGGACAGAGCCCGTCCAGAGGAAGGCCACCTCCAGGGACAGTTGTGTTGATGGGCAGAGGAAGGCCAACTCCAGGGACAGTTGTGTTGATGGGCAGAGCCCGTCCAGAGGAAGGCCACCTCCAAGGACAGTTGTGTTGATGGGCAGAGGAAGGCCAACTCCAGGGACAGTTGTGTTGATGGGCAGAGCCCGTCCAGAGGAAGGCCACCTCCAGGGACAGTTGTGTTGATGGGCAGAGCCCGTCCAGAGGAAGGCCACCTCCAGGGACAGTTGTGTTGATGGACAGAGCCCGTCCAGAGGAAGGCCAACTCCAGGGACAGTTGTGTTGATGGGCAGAGGAAGGCCAAGTCCAGGGACAGTTGTGTTGATGGGCAGAGGAAGGCCAACTCCAGGGACAGTTGTGTTGATGGGCAGAGCCCGTCCAGAGGAAGGCCAACTCCAGGGACAGTTGTGTTGATGGACAGAGCCCGTCCAGAGGAAGGCCACCTCCAGGGACAGTTGTGTTGATGGGCAGAGCCCGTCCAGAGGAAGGCCACCTCCAGGGACAGTTGTGTTGATGGGCAGAGCCCGTCCAGAGGAAGGCCACCTCCAGGGACAGTTGTGTTGATGGACAGAGCCCGTCCAGAGGAAGGCCACCTCCAGGGACAGTTGTGTTGATGGACAGAGCCCGTCCAGAGGAAGGCCACCTCCAGGGACAGTTGTGTTGATGGACAGAGCCCGTCCAGAGGAAGGCCAACTCCAGGGACAGTTGTGTTGATGGACAGAGCCCGTCCAGAGGAAGGCCACCTCCAGGGACAGTTGTGTTGATGGGCAGAGGAAGGCCAACTCCAGGGACAGTTGTGTTGATGGACAGAGCCCGTCCAGAGGAAGGCCACCTCCAGGGACAGTTGTGTTGATGGGCAGAGCCCGTCCAGAGGAAGGCTTTATTATTGTTTATGTGAGTTCTGGAGACCGCCAGGTTCGGACTCTGAAGTTGTCCCAAATGGGACCCTATCCTTGTATAGTGCACTAGACCTGTAGGGCTTTGGACAACAGTATTGCACTATATAGAGAATAGTGTGCCGTTTGGGAGGGGACCGGGTTGGACTCTGAGGACTCCTGTTGCCTGACTAATGCAGGAGTTGGCTTTGTTCAGTGTCTCTGTGGAATTCAAACGGCATGTTCTGGTCTGAAGTCCCTCCTGGTGTAAATCTACTGTCTGAACAGGAACTGTTAAGGCCTTTTTATAGCTGCTATCAATTCATTGTTCGTCACTAGAGGTTAAAACTCCATGAAGGGAAAAATGAGTTCTGCTTTCAAGTGTACTTTTTGACAAAGTAGCTAAGATGAGTCTGATGTTTATTTCATATCAAATAATTTTCTCAACACCCATAATCTTTAATTGATGTCTCCTCCATGTCTCCTCCATGTCTCCTGACTGTCTCCTCCATGTCTCCTCCATGTCTCCTGACTGTCTCCTCCATGTCTCCTGACTGTCTCCTCCATGTCTCCTGACTGTCTCCTCCATGTCTCCTGACTGTCTCCTCCATGTCTCCTGACTGTCTCCTCCATGTCTCCTGACTGTCTCCTCCATGTCTCCTGACTGTCTCCTGACTGTGTCCTGACTGTCTCCTGACTGTCTCCTCCATGTCTCCTGACTGTCTCCTCCATGTCTCCTGACTGTCTCCTCCATGTCTCCTGACTGTCTCCTCCATGTCTCCTGACTGTCTCCTCCATGGCTCATGACTGTCTCCTCCATGTCTCCTATCTCCTCCATGTCTCCTGACCGTCTCCTCCATGTCTCCTGACCGTCTCCTCCATGTCTCCTGACTGTCTCCTCCATGTCTCCTGACTGTCTCCTGCCTCCTGACTGTCTCCTCCATGTCTCCTGACTGTCTCCCTCCTACAGAGTCAGGTGGCTGAGAAGGGGCGTGCGCTGAAAGAACTGAAGGACACTCTGTCTGCTCTGATGAAGGACAAGGAGAGACTTGAGGAGGTTAGTATAGTTGGGGAAGTTAGTAAGTATAGCAACACTACACTATAGCTTTAATTTTCCTCCATTCTAGACTTCTCTCTGAACTAAAAACACCCCAAAAGAGCAGCAATTTTCCCCATATCCTAATCTGGCTGGGGTTTAACACATCTCTAATTGGTGAAGTAAAGCAAAGTGACTTCTTATTTTCCATTCAATTACTCTGGACCACAGAGGAGTCCACACTGGGCCCGGGAAACTGCTGAAGGACTCGCTCGCGTACACATTCGTCACTAAGAGCAACAAAACGACCCAATTTGAGGTTGAGACTGTCAATTAAATTGGCGTCTGGTTCAAACTTCCAGTAAAACACAAACCTTCCATTGCCTTTTGTAAATGAGAGGATATTCTTTTTTTAATGAATGACTAATTAAACTGTTTGCGTGAGAGAGAGAGAGAGAGAGAGAGACAGGGGAGAGAGAGAGAGACAGGGGAGAGAGAGAGAGAGACAGGAGAGAGAGAGGGGAGACAGGGGAGAGAGAGAGAGAGAGAGACAGGAGAGAGACAGGGGAGACGGGGAGAGAGAGAGAGAGACAGGGGAGAGAGAGAGAGAGACAGGGGAGAGAGAGAGACAGGGGAGAGAGAGAGACAGGGGAGAGAGAGAGAGAGACAGGGGAGAGAGACAGGGAGACAGACAGGGGAGACAGACAGGGAGAGACAGGGGAGAGAGAGAGACAGGGGAGAGAGAGAGAGAGACAGGGGAGAGAGAGAGAGAGACAGGGGAGAGAGAGAGAGAGAGAGACAGGGGAGAGAGAGACAGGGGAGACAGGGAGAGAGAGAGAGAGAGGGAGACAGGGGGACAGGGGAGAGAGGGGGACAGGGAGACAGGGGAGAGAGAGAGAGGAGACAGGGGAGAGAGAGAGACAGGGGAGAGAGAGAGAGGGGAGAGACAGGGAGAGAGAGAGAGAGACAGGGGAGAGAGAGAGAGAGACAGGGGAGAGAGAGACAGGGGGAGAGAGACAGGGGAGGGAGAGAGGAGAGAGACAGGGGAGAGAGAGAGAGACAGACAGGGGAGATTTCAGAGAGACAGACAGGGGAGAGAGGAGAGAGAGAGAGAGACAGGGGGAGAGAGAGAGGGGGGAGAGAGAGAGAAATACAGGGGGAGAGAGAGAGAGAGACAGGGGGGGGAGAGAGATACGGAGGGGAGGAGGAGAGAGAGAGGGGGGGGGGGAGAGGGAGGAGGGAGAACAACCATAGTTATAGGTGCTGCTGTGAGGTGCTTGTGGCCAGTATTGACTCTCCTGGAGAGGAGGGACATAGAAATGTAGCTGAAGTTAGATCCGTAGCTGGCTAACATGCTGACCACACCGAGCGTTGCAAAATAAATGTACACATACATGTTATTCAATCATTGCACCCACACTGCTCGCACGCACCAAGGAGCGTCTGCATTGCCAAGCACTAAATTAGAAGTCAGTTCTATTTGTGACGCTTAACGCGGTGGATGTCCTGCCTCTCTCATCTCCTCATTGGTTTATAGAAGCATATATCCACTTGCCATCACCTCATTGGTTATACCCACGTGGGTGATTGAAAGATGATCTGAGGTCGTCGGTCAGTTGTGGTAATACTCCTTATTATGAAAGTTAGATGCCAATCGCCATATAAGGTCCAAATAAGAAAAAGGAGGAGGAGGAGAGATGACTAGAAACTATTCGGTTGATTATTTTTTTTGTGTGGATTAAAAGTCAGAGTAGAGGGCCTTGTGAATTTCAGGTAAAATAACAACTCAATTTTTATATCCCAGGACAAATTAGCTAGCAACTGCAAGCTAACTAGCTAAATTGGCATAAATGTTTAATGCTTTTCAACCTGTCCCCAAATTAATATAATTGGTTCAGTTTGTTTTGACATTTCAACCTGGGTGCGTGTCCGGTCCAGGCATGGTGTCTGTGTTTTCTTCTCAGGACCAGCTACACTTTGAGTGATGTTTCAGGCATGGTACTTCCTAGCATCAAAAGATCATATTTACAATATATGAATACATTTCCTCCACAAGATAGCACAGTTCTGTTAGAGAAAATACAATATCAGTTATTTTAAAAGATTCTCTTTCCAATCCTAAATATATAATAATGTAATAGTGTCTGTTGTCTTGTCTGTCCCCACCAGGATCTCCAGACGAGTGCTGGTGCTGGTAGGAAGACGGAGGCTGTAGTGTCAGAGGAGATGAGAATTCAGTCTGTGTTCCTGCAGTATCCCCTGCCCTACCCCCAGGATGCCCCCACTCCACTGCTGGTCCCCCAGAGCCCCACACAGCTGCACTTTGGGAACCCCTACTCCACCTCAGACGCAAGAGGTTGGTCCCCCCCCCCCCCCCTTACTAACCCTACTCCACCTCAGTCACATTTCAGTTTAATATGAGAGGTTGTCCCCCCCCCCTTACTAACCCTACTCCACCTCAGTCACATTTCAGTTTAATATGAGAGGTTGTCCCCCCCCCCTTACTAACCCTACTCCACCTCAGTCACATTTCAGTTTAATATGAGAGGTTGTCCCCCCCCTTACTAACCCTACTCCACCTCAGTCACATTTCAGTTTAATATGAGAGGTTGTCCCCCCCCTTACTAACCCTACTCCACCTCAGTCACATTTCAGTTTAATATGAGAGGTTGTCCCCCCCCCCTTACTAACCCTACTCCACCTCAGTCACATTTCAGTTTAATATGAGAGGTTGTCCCCCCCCCTACCCACCTTACTAACCCTACTCCACCTCAGTCACATTTCAGTTTAATATGAGAGGTTGTCCCCCCCCCCCTTACTAACCCTACTCCACCTCAGTCACATTTCAGTTTAATATGAGAGGTTGTCCCCCCCCTAATCCCTTACTAACCCTACTCCACCTCAGTCACATTTCAGTTTAATATGAGAGGTTGTCCCCCCCCTTACTAACCCTACTCCACCTCAGTCACATTTCAGTTTAATATGAGAGGTTGTCCCCCCCCCCTTACTAACCCTACTCTACCTCAGTCACATTTCAGTTTAATATGAGAGGTTGTCCCCCCCCCTTACTAACCCTACTCCACCTCAGTCACATTTCAGTTTAATATGAGAGGTTGTTCCCCCCCCCCCCCTTACTAACCCTACTCCACCTCAGTCACATTTCAGTTTAATATGAGAGGTTGTCCCCCCCCCCCCTTACTAACCCTACTCCACCTCAGTCACATTTCAGTTTAATATGAGAGGTTGTCCCCCCCCCCCACCTTACTAACCCTACTCCACCTCAGTCACATTTCAGTTTAATATGAGAGGTTGTCCCCCCCCCTTACTAACCCTACTCCACCTCAGTCACATTTCAGTTTAATATGAGAGGTTGTCCCCCCCCTTACTAACCCTACTCCACCTCAGTCACATTTCAGTTTAATATGAGAGGTTGTCCCCCCCCCCCCTTACTAACCCTACTCCACCTCAGTCACATTTCAGTTTAATATGAGAGGTTGTCCCCCCCCCTTACTAACCCTACTCCACCTCAGTCACATTTCAGTTTAATATGAGAGGTTGTCCCCCCCCTTACTAACCCTACTCCACCTCAGTCACATTTCAGTTTAATATGAGAGGTTGTCCCCCCCCCCCCCTTACTAACCCTACTCCACCTCAGTCACATTTCAGTTTAATATGAGAGGTTGTCCCCCCCCCCTTACTAACCCTACTCCACCTCAGTCACATTTCAGTTTAATATGAGAGGTTGTCCCCCCCCTTACTAACCCTACTCCACCTCAGTCACATTTCAGTTTAATATGAGAGGTTGTCCCCCCCCTTACTAACCCTACTCCACCTCAGTCACATTTCAGTTTAATATGAGAGGTTGTCCCCCCCCCTTACTAACCCTACTCCACCTCAGTCACATTTCAGTTTAATATGAGAGGTTGTCCCCCCCCTTACTAACCCTACTCCACCTCAGTCACATTTCAGTTTAATATGAGAGGTTGTCCCCCCCCTTACTAACCCTACTCCACCTCAGTCACATTTCAGTTTAATATGAGAGGTTGTCCCCCCCCCTTACTAACCCTTACTAACCCTACTCCACCTCAGTCACATTTCAGTTTAATATGAGAGGTTGTCCCCCCCCCCTTACTAACCCTACTCCACCTCAGTCACATTTCAGTTTAATATGAGAGGTTGTCCCCCCCCCCCCTTACTAACCCTACTCCACCTCAGTCACATTTCAGTTTAATATGAGAGGTTGTCCCCCCCCCCCTACTAACCCTACTCCACCTCAGTCACATTTCAGTTTAATATGAGAGGTTGTCCCCCCCCCTTACTAACCCTACTCCACCTCAGTCACATTTCAGTTTAATATGAGAGGTTGTCCCCCCCCCCCTTACTAACCCTACTCCACCTCAGTCACATTCCAGTTTAATATGAGAGGTTGTCCCCCCCCCCTTACTAACCCTACTCCACCTCAGTCACATTTCAGTTTAATATGAGAGGTTGTCCCCCCCCCTTACTAACCCTACTCCACCTCAGTCACATTTCAGTTTAATATGAGAGGTTGTCCCCCCCCCCCCTACTAACCCTACTCCACCTCAGTCACATTTCAGTTTAATATGAGAGGTTGTCCCCCCCCCCTTACTAACCCTACTCCACCTCAGTCACATTTCAGTTTAATATGAGAGGTTGTCCCCCCCCCCCTTACTAACCCTACTCCACCTCAGTCACATTTCAGTTTAATATGAGAGGTTGTTCCCCCCCCCCCTTACTAACCCTACTCCACCTCAGTCACATTTCAGTTTAATATGAGAGGTTGTCCCCCCTTACTAACCCTACTCCACCTCAGTCACATTTCAGTCAGTCACATTCCAGTTTAATATGAGAGGTTGTCCCCCCCCCCCCCCTTACTAACCCTACTCCACCTCAGTCACATTTCAGTTTAATATGAGAGGTTGTCCCCCCCCCCCCTTACTAACCCTACTCCACCTCAGTAACATTTCAGTTTAATATGAGAGGTTGTCCCCCCCCCCCCCTTACTAATCCTACTCCACCTCAGTCACATTTCAGTTTAATATGAGAGGTTGTCCCCCCCCCCCCTTACTAACCCTACTCCACCTCAGTCACATTTCAGTTTAATATGAGAGGTTGTCCCCCCCCCCTTACTAACCCTACTCCACCTCAGTCACATTTCAGTTTAATATGAGAGGTTGTCCCCCCCCTTACTAACCCTACTCCACCTCAGTCACATTTCAGTTTAATATGAGAGGTTGTCCCCCTTACTAACCCTACTCCACCTCAGTCACATTTCAGTTTAATATGAGAGGTTGTTCCCCCCCCTTACTAACCCTACTCCACCTCAGTCACATTTCAGTTTAATATGAGAGGTTGTTCCCCCCCCCCCTTAACCCTACTCCACCTCAGTCACATTTCAGTTTAATATGAGAGGTTGTTCCCCCCCCCCTTACTAACCCTACTCCACCTCAGTCACATTTCAGTTTAATATGAGAGGTTGTCCCCCCCCCTTACTAACCCTACTCCACCTCAGTCACATTTCAGTTTAATATGAGAGGTTGTCCCCCCCCCCTTACTAACCCTACTCCACCTCAGTCACATTTCAGTTTAATATGAGAGGTTGTCCCCCCCCCCTTACTAACCCTACTCCACCTCAGTCACATTTCAGTTTAATATGAGAGGTTGTTCCCCCCCACCTCAGTCACATTACTAACCCTACTCCACCTCAGTCACATTTCAGTTTAATATGAGAGGTTGTCCCCCCCCCCTTACTAACCCTACTCCACCTCAGTCACATTTCAGTTTAATATGAGAGGTTGTCCCCCCCCCCCCTACTAACCCTACTCCACCTCAGTCACATTTCAGTTTAATATGAGAGGTTGTCCCCCCCCCTTACTAACCCTACTCCACCTCAGTCACATTTCAGTTTAATATGAGAGGTTGTCCCCCCCCCCCTTACTAACCCTACTCCACCTCAGTCACATTTCAGTTTAATATGAGAGGTTGTCCCCCCCTTACTAACCCTACTCCACCTCAGTCACATTTCAGTTTAATATGAGAGGTTGTCCCCCCCTTACTAACCCTACTCCACCTCAGTCACATTTCAGTTTAATATGAGAGGTTGTCCCCCCCCCTTACTAACCCTACTCCACCTCAGTCACATTTCAGTTTAATATGAGAGGTTGTCCCCCCCCCCCCCCTTACTAACCCTACTCCACCTCAGTCACATTTCAGTTTAATATGAGAGGTTGTCCCCCCCCCTAACCCTACTCCACCTCAGTCACATTTCAGTTTAATATGAGAGGTTGTCCCCCCCCCTTACTAACCCTACTCCACCTCAGTCACATTTCAGTTTAATATGAGAGGTTGTCCCCCCCCTTACTAACCCTACTCCACCTCAGTCACATTTCAGTTTAATATGAGAGGTTGTCCCCCCCCTTACTAACCCTACTCCACCTCAGTCACATTTCAGTTTAATATGAGAGGTTGTCCCCCCCCTTACTAACCCTACTCCACCTCAGTCACATTTCAGTTTAATATGAGAGGTTGTCCCCCCCCTTTACTAACCCTACTCCACCTCAGTCACATTTCAGTTTAATATGAGAGGTTGTTCCCCCCCCCCCCTTACTAACCCTACTCCACCTCAGTCACATTTCAGTTTAATATGAGAGGTTGTTCCCCCCCCTTACTAACCCTACTCCACCTCAGTCACATTTCAGTTTAATATGAGAGGTTGTCCCCCCCCCCTAACCCTACTCCACCTCAGTCACATTTCAGTTTAATATGAGAGGTTGTCCCCCCCTTCTTACTAACCCTACTCTACCTCAGTCACATTTCAGTTTAATATGAGAGGTTGTTCCCCCCCTTACTAACCCTACTCCACCTCAGTCACATTTCAGTTTAATATGAGAGGTTGCCCCCCCCCCTTACTAACCCTACTCCACCTCAGTCACATTTCAGTTTAATATGAGAGGTTGCCCCCCCCCCTTACTAATCCTACTCCACCTCAGTCACATTTCAGTTTAATATGAGAGGTTGTTCCCCCCCCCCTTACTAACCCTACTCCACCTCAGTCACATTTCAGTTTAATATGAGAGGTTGTTCCCCCCCCCGGTTACTAACCCTACTCTACCTCAGTCACATTTCAGTTTAATATGAGAGGTTGTTGCCCCCCCCTACTAACCCTACTCCACCTCAGTCACATTTCAGTTTAATATGAGAGGTTGTCCCCCCCCCTCTTACTAACCCTACTCCACCTCAGTCACATTTCAGTTTAATATGAGAGGTTGTCCCCCCCTCCCTTACTAATCCTACTCCACCTCAGTCACATTTCAGTTTAATATGAGAGGTTGTTCCCCCCCCCCCCTTACTAACCCTACTCCACCTCAGTCACATTTCAGTTTAATATGAGAGGTTGTCCCCCCCCCCTTACTAACCCTACTCCACCTCAGTCACATTTCAGTTTAATATGAGAGGTTGTTCCCCCCCCCCTACTAACCCTACTCCACCTCAGTCACATTTCAGTTTAATATGAGAGGTTGTCCCCCCCCCTTACTAATCCTACTCCACCTCAGTCACATTTCAGTTTAATATGAGAGGTTGCCCCCCCCCCTTACTAACCCTACTCCACCTCAGTCACATTTCAGTTTAATATGAGAGGTTGTCCCCCCCCCTTACTAACCCTACTCCACCTCAGTCACATTTCAGTTTTTAATATGAGAGGTTGCCCCCCCCCCCCCTTACTAACCCTACTCTACCTCAGTCACATTTCAGTTTAATATGAGAGGTTGTCCCCCCCCTTACTAACCCTACTCCACCTCAGTCACATTTCAGTTTAATATGAGAGGTTGTCCCCCCCCTGCCTAACCCTACTCCACCTCAGTCACATTTCAGTTTAATATGAGAGGTTGTCCCCCCCTTACTAACCCTACTCCACCTCAGTCACATTTCAGTTTAATATGAGAGGTTCCCCCCCCCCCCTTCTCTTACTAATCCTACTCCACCTCAGTCACATTTCAGTTTAGTATGAGAGGTTGCCCCCCCCCTTACTAACCCTACTCCACCTCAGTCACATTTCAGTTTAATATGAGAGGTTGTCCCCCCCCTCTTACTAACCCTACTCCACCTCAGTCACATTTCAGTTTAATATGAGAGGTTGTCCCCCCCCCTTACTAACCCTACTCCACCTCAGTCACATTTCAGTTTAATATGAGAGGTTGTCCCCCCCCTTACTAACCCTACTCCACCTCAGTCACATTTCAGTTTAATATGAGAGGTTGTCCCCCCCCTTACTAACCCTACTCCACCTCAGTCACATTTCAGTTTAATATGAGAGGTTGCCCCCCCCCCCCCCCTTACTAACCCTACTCCACCTCAGTCACATTTCAGTTTAATATGAGAGGTTGTTCCCCCCCCCCCTTACTAACCCTACTCCACCTCAGTCACATTTCAGTTTAATATGAGAGGTTGTTCCCCCCCCTTACTAACCCTACTCTACCTCAGTCACATTTCAGTTTAATATGAGAGGTTGTCCCCCCCTTACTAACCCTACTCCACCTCAGTCACATTTCAGTTTAATATGAGAGGTTGTCCCCCCCCCTTACTAACCCTACTCCACCTCAGTCACATTTCAGTTTAATATGAGAGGTTGTCCCCCCCCTTACTAACCCTACTCCACCTCAGTCACATTTCAGTTTAATATGAGAGGTTGCCCCCCCCCTTACTAACCCTACTCCACCTCAGTCACATTTCAGTTTAATATGAGAGGTTGCCCCCCCCCTTACTAACCCTACTCCACCTCAGTCACATTTCAGTTTAATATGAGAGGTTGCCCCCCCCTTACTAACCCTACTCCACCTCAGTCACATTTCAGTTTAATATGAGAGGTTGTCCCCCCCCCTTACTAACCCTACTCCACCTCAGTCACATTTCAGTTTAATATGAGAGGTTGGTGGCTCCAGTGTTGTCCCTTACATACATATCTATTTCCCTTCTAACTCAATTCACATTCATTCAATTGCTATTGATTTCATGTGTAATTTATTGTACCTTGTACCTGGAAAATTAGTCAATATGCAAACATAGGATATAGAAACGTCGGTAACTTTCCCAGGTTTTCCAGCAATCCTGGTTGAAGAATTCCTGGATTTCCTGATTCTGAGGATTACCCAACTGGGAATTCCTTTTGACCCTCTCTTCCCCATCACTCTAGACGGAGCGGACGGGGAGTTCTCTGATGACCTGCTGCCCCGCCTTCCTCCTGTGGGCCCCCTGTGAGTCAGCTCTGAATCCTGGGATAGTAATGTGGTCTGCATCCAGCCAGCACGCAACCTCAGCCGGCCCGACGGCCTGGAGGACCCAGAGGAGCAGCAGAACAACAACAACAATGTGAGTCAGCTCGTCTGAGAACAACAGCGGTAGTCAGCTCGTCTGAGAACAACAACGGTAGTCAGCTCGTCTGAGAACAACAATGTGAGTCAGCTCGTCTGAGAACAACAACGGTAGTCAGCTAGTCTGAGAACAACAATGTGAGTCAGCTCGTCTGAGAACAACAACGGTAGTCAGCTCGTCTGAGAACAACAATGTGAGTCAGCTCGTCTGAGAACAACAACGGTCGTCAGCTAGTCTGAGAACAACAACGGTAGTCAGCTAGTCTGAGAACAACAACGGTAGTCTGAGAACAACAGCGGTAGTCAGCTAGTCTGAGAACAACAACGGTAGTCTGAGAACAACAGCGGTAGTCAGCTCGTCTGAGAACAACAACGGTAGTCAGCTAGTCTGAGAACAACAGCGGTAGTCAGCTAGTCTGAGAACAGCAACGGTAGTCAGCTCGTCTGAGAACAACAACGGTAGTCAGCTAGTCTGAGAACAACAACGGTAGTCAGCTAGTCTGAGAACAACAGCGGTAGTCAGCTAGTCTGAGAACAGCAACTGTAGTCAGCTAGTCTGAAAAAATCCACAATGTCAGTTAGTCTGCCTTAAAGACAGACCAGAGGAGGCTGGTGAGGGGAGGACAGCTCCTAGTAATAATTGGAGATGAATAAAGTGTACATTATGAAAGCATGTTTGATTTGATACTGTTACCTTCATTCCAGCTGTCCTCTGATTTAAGTGACACCAGCCTCCACTGAGGTTCTCAGTAATATGTTGCATCTTAGGAGGATTTCTGCTTCAACAGTTGTGTGTGATAGATAGTATTTCTGAAGTAGTTTTCTTCCCTCCACCACAGGGCAATGCCAATGAACAGCCTGAATACCTTCTCTCTCTGCAACTACTGAACCCCACAGCCCATTCTTAAATGATGGACAGACTCCCCTTGGCTTCGAGTCCAGGTAACACACACACACACACACACACTGAAGGCCTGCGCTCCCCAAAATGCATTGAAGTTGGTCTCTCACCTCAGCACAGCAGCTTCCCAGCTCCAACCTGTGTAAAGTCTTTGTTCTGTAATGTAGGTGTTAACATGAGTGGCCCAGCTAGTGGCCCACCCACGTAGAGTAGACCCCCTGACAGATGGTCTTTATTAGCCTGTTAGCTGTCCTGCTCTGCTCCCTCTGCCAACATCATCACTTGGCCGCTCATTAACCCAACGCCCTCTCAATACCTTCTTTCCCTGTTGCTCTCTCAAAACCTTCTGTCTGTCGCTCTGTCAATACCATCTCTCTTGGTTGCTCTCAATACTTTCTCTCTTGGTTGCTCTCAATACCTTCTCTCTTGGTTGCTCTCTCAATACCTCCTCTCTCTCCCTGTTGCTGTCTTAATACCTCCTCTCCCCGTTGCTCTCTCAATACCTTCTCTCTCTGTTGCCCTCTCAATACCTTCTCTCTCTGTTGCCCTCTCAATACCTTCTCTCTCTGTTGCACTCTCAATACCCTCTCTTTCTGTTGCCCTCTCAATACCCTCTCTCTCTGTTGCCCTCTCAATACCTTCTCTCTCTGTTGCCCTCTCAATACCTTCTCTCTCTGTTGCCCTCTCAATACCTTCGCTCTCAATACCTTCTCTCTCTGTTGCCCTCTCAATACCTTCTCTCTCTGTTGCCCTCTCAATACCTTCTCTCTCTGTTGCATTCTCAATACCTTCTCTCTCTGTTGCCCTCTCAATACCTTCTCTCTCTGTTGCCCTCTCAATACCTTCTCTCTCTGTTGCCCTCTCAATACCTTCTCTCTCTGTTGCCCTCTCAATACCTTCTCTCTCTGTTGCCCTCTCAATACCTTCTCTCTCTACCTGCTCTCAATACCTTCTCTCCCTGTTGCCCTCTCAATACCTTCTCTCTGTTGCCCTCTCATACCTTCTCTCTCTGTTGCCCTCTCAATACCTTCTCTCCCTGTTGCCCTCTCAATACCTTCTCTCCCTGTTGCCCTCTCAATACCTTCTCTCCCTGTTGCCCTCTCAATACCTTCTCTCTCTGTTGCCCTCTCAATACCTTCTCTCTCTGTTGCCCTCTCAATACCTTCTCTCTCTGTTGCCCTCTCAATACCTTCTCTCCCTATTGCCCTCTCAATACCTTCTCTCCCTGTTGCCCTCTCAATACCTTCTCTCTCTGTTGCCCTCTCAATACCTTCTCTCTCTGTTGCCCTCTCAATACCTTCTCTCTCTCTGTTGCCCTCTCAATACCTTCTCTCTCTGTTGCCCTCTCAATACCTTCTCTCCCTCTCAATACCTTCTCTCTCTGTTGCCCTCTCAATACCTTCTCTCCCTGTTGCCCTCTCAATACCTTCTCTCCCTGTTGCCCTCTCAATACCTTCTCTCTGTTGCCCTCTCAATACCTTCTCTCTCTGTTGCCCTCTCAATACCTTCTCTCTACTGTCTGTTGCCCTCTCAATACCTTCTCTCTGTTGCCCTCTCAATACCTTCTCTCTCTGTTGCCCTCTCAATACCTTCTCTCTCTGTTGCCCTCTCAATACCTTCTCTCTCTATTGCCCTCTCAATACCTTCTCTCTCTGTTGCCCTCTCAATACCTTCTCTCTCTGTTGCTCTCTCAATACCTTCTCTCTCTGTTGCCCTCTCAATACCTTCTCTCTCTGCCCTCTCAATACCTTCTCTCTCTCTTCTCTCTCTGTTGCCCTCTCAATACCTTCTCTCTCTCTCTGTTGCCCTCTCAATACCTTCTCTCTCTGTTGCCCTCTCAATACCTTCTCTCTCTGTTTCCCTCTCAATACCTTCTCTCTCTGTTGCCCTCTCAATACCTTCTCTCTCTGTTGCCCTCTCAATACCTTCTCTCTCTGTTGCTCTCTCAATACCTTCTCTCTCTATACCCTCTCAATACCTTCTCTCTCTCTGTTGCCCTCTCAATACCTTCTCTCTCTCTGTTGCCCTCTCTCAATACCTTCTCTCTCTGTTGCCCTCTCAATACCTTCTCTCTCTCTGTTGCCCTCTCAATACCTTCTCTCTCTGTTGCCCTCTCAATACCTTCTCTCCCTGTTGCCCTCTCAATACCTTCTCTCTCTGTTGCCCTCTCAATACCTTCTCTCTCTGTTGCCCTCTCAATACCTTCTCTCTCTGTTGCCCTCTCAATACCTTCTCTCTCTGTTGCCCTCTCAATACCTTCTCTCTCCCTCTCAATGCCCTCTCAATACCTTCTCTCCCTGTTGCCCTCTCAATACCTTCTCTCTCTGTTGCCCTCTCAATACCTTCTCTCCCTGTTGCCCTCTCAATACCTTCTCTCCCTGTTGCCCTCTCAATACCTTCTCTCTGTTGCCCTCTCAATACCTTCTCTCTCTGTTGCCCTCTCAATACCTTCTCTCTCTGTTGCCCTCTCAATACCTTCTCTGTTGCTCTATTGCCCTCTCAATACCTTCTCTCTCTGTTGCCCTCTCAATACCTTCTCTCTCTGTTGCTCTCTCAATACCTTCTCTCTCTATACCTTCTCTCTCTGTTGCCCTCTCAATACCTTCTCTCTCTGTTGCCCTCTCAATACCTTCTCTCTCTCTCAATGTTGCCCTCTCAATACCTTCTCTCTCTCTGTTGCCCTCTCAATACCTTCTCTCTCTGTTGCCCTCTCAATACCTTCTCTCTCTCTGTTGCCCTCTCAATACCTTCTCTCTCTCCCTGTTGCCCTCTCAATACCTTCTCTCTCTCTGTTGCCCTCTCAATACCTTCTCTCTCTGTTGCCCTCTCAATACCTTCTCTCTCTGTTGCCCTCTCAATACCTTCTCTCTCTGTTGCCCTCTCAATACCTTCTCTCTCTGTTGCTCTCTCAATACCTTCTCTCTCTAATACCTTCTCTCTCTGTTGCCCTCTCAATACCTTCTCTCTCTCTGTTGCCCTCTCAATACCTTCTCTCTCTCTGTTGCCCTCTCAATACCTTCTCTCTCTCTGTTGCCCTCTCAATACCTTCTCTCCCTGTTGCCCTCTCAATACCTTCTCTCCCTGTTGCCCTCTCAATACCTTCTCTCTCTGTTGCCCTCTCAATACCTTCTCTCTCTGTTGCCCTCTCAATACCTTCTCTCTGTTGCCCTCTCAATACCTTCTCTCTCTGTTGCCCTCTCAATACCTTCGCTCTCAATACCTTCTCTCCTGTTGCCCTCTCAATACCTTCTCTCTCTGTTGCCCTCTCAATACCTTCTCTCTCTGTTGCCCTCTCAATACCTTCTCTCCCTGTTGCCCTCTCAATACCTTCTCTCCCTGTTGCCCTCTCAATACCTTCTCTCTGTTGCCCTCTCAATACCTTCTCTCTCTGTTGTCCTCTCAATACCTTCTCTCTCTGTTGCCCTCTCAATACCTTCTCTCCCTATTGCCCTCTCAATACCTTCTCTCTCTGTTGCCCTCTCAATACCTTCTCTCCCTGTTGCCCTCTCAATACCTTCTCTCCCTGTTGCCCTCTCAATACCTTCTCTCTGTTGCCCTCTCAATACCTTCTCTCTCTGTTGCCCTCTCAATACCTTCTCTCTCTGTTGCCCTCTCAATACCTTCTCTCTCTGTTGCCCTCTCAATACCTTCTCTCTCTGTTGCCTTCTCTCAATACCTTCTCTCTCTGTTGCCCTCTCAATACCTTCTCTCTCTGTTGCTCTCTCAATACCTTCTCTCTCTGTTGCTCTCTCAATACCTTCTCTCTCTATACCTTCTCTCTCTGTTGCCCTCTCAATACCTTCTCTCTCTCTGTTGCCCTCTCAATACCTTCTCTCTCTCTGTTGCCCTCTCAATACCTTCTCTCTCTCTGTTGCCCTCTCAATACCTTCTCTCTCAATACCTTCTCTGTTGCCCTCTATACCTTCTCTCTCTGTTGCCCTCTCAATACCTTCTCTCTCTGTTGCCCTCTCAATACCTTCTCTCTCTGTTGCCCTCTCAATACCTTCTCTCTCTGTTGCCCTCTCAATACCTTCTCTCTCTGTTGCTCTCTCAATACCTTCTCTCTTCAATACCTTCTCTCTCTGTTGCCCTCTCATACCTTCTCTCTCTGTTGCCCTCTCAATACCTTCTCTCTCTCTCTCTGTTGCCCTCTCAATACCTTCTCTCTCTCTGTTGCCCTCTCAATACCTTCTCTCTCTCTGTTGCCCTCTCAATACCTTCTCTCTCTCTGTTGCCCTCTCAATACCTTCTCTCCCTGTTGCCCTCTCAATACCTTCTCTCCCTGTTGCCCTCTCAATACCTTCTCTCTCTGTTGCCCTCTCAATACCTTCTCTCTCTGTTGCCCTCTCAATACCTTCTCTCTCTGTTGCCCTCTCAATACCTTCTCTCTCTGTTGCCCTCTCAATACCTTCTCTCTCTGTTGCTCTCTCAATACCTTCTCTCTCTATACCTTCTCTCTCTGTTGCCCTCTCAATACCTTCCCTCTCTGTTGCCCTCTCAATACCTTCTCTCTCTCTGTTGCCCTCTCAATACCTTCTCTCTCCCTGTTGCCCTCTCAATACCTTCTCTCTCTTTGCCCTCTCAATACCTTCTCTTCCTTCTCTCTCTGTTGCCCTCTCAATACCTTCTCTCTCTGTTGTTGCCCTCTCAATCTCTTTGCCCTCTCAATACCTTCTCTCTCTGTTGCCCTCTCAATACCTTCTCTCTCTGTTGCCCTCTCAATACCTTCTCTCTCTGTTGCCCTCTCAATACCTTCTCTCTCTGTTGCCCTCTCAATACCTTCTCTCTGTCTGTGCCCTCTCAATACCTTCTCTCTCTCTGTTGCCCTCTCAATACCTTCTCTCTCTCTGTTGCCCTCTCAATACCTTCTCTCTCTCTGTTGCCCTCTCAATACCTTCTCTCCCTGTTGCCCTCTCAATACCTTCTCTCCTGTTGCCCTCTCAATACCTTCTCTCTCTGTTGCCCTCTCAATACCTTCTCTCTCTGTTGCCCTCTCAATACCTTCTCTCTCTGTTGCCCTCTCAATACCTTCTCTCTCTGTTGCCCTCTCAATACCTTCTCTCTCTGTTGCCTCTCAATACCTTCTCTGTTGCCCCTCAATACCTTCTCTCTCTCTGTTGCCCTCTCTCTCAATACCTGTCTCTCTGTTGCCCTCTCTCTCTCTGTTGCCCTCTCAATACCTTCTCTCTCTCTGTTGCCCTCTCAATACCTTCTCTCCCTCTACCTTCTCTCTCTGTTGCCCTCTCAATACCTTCTCTCTCTGTTGCCCTCTCAATACCTTCTCTCTCTGTTGCCCTCTCAATACCTTCTCTCTCTGTTGCCCTCTCAATACCTCCCTCTCAATACCCTCTCAATACCTTCTCTCTCCCTGTTGCCCTCTCAATACCTTCTCTCTCTGTTGCCCTCTCAATACCTTCTCTCTCTGTTGCCCTCTCAATACCTTCTCTCTCTGTTGCCCTCTCAATACCTTCTCTCTCTGTTGCCCTCTCAATACCTTCTCTCTCTGTTGCCCTCTCAATACCTTCTCTCTGTTGCCCTCTCAATACCTTCTCTCTCTGTTGCCCTCTCAATACCTTCTCTCTCTGCCCTCTCAATACCTTCTCTCTCTCTGTTGCCCTCTCAATACCTTCTCTCTCCCTCTCAATACCTTCTCTCTCTGTTGCCCTCTCAATACCTTCTCTCTCTCTGTTGCCCTCTCAATACCTTCTCTCTCTCTGTTGCCCTCTCAATACCTTCTCTCTCTCTGTTGCCCTCTCAATACCTTCTCTCTCTGTTGCTCTCTCAATACCTTCTCACTCCATTCTCTCTCTCCGTCTCTCCTCTGTGCAGTGTGAACGTCCACATGCGCTGTCCACTGTGTGAGTTGATCTTCCCACCCAACTACGACCAGAGTAAGTTTGTGGAGCATGTGGAGAGCCACTGGAAGGTGTGCCCCATGTGCAGCGAGCAGTTCCCCCTCGACTGTGACCAGAAGGTCTTTGAGAACCACGTGCTCACCCACTTTGACTCCGCCAACGTGCTCAACTTTGACTAAAAACCTCATCCCCGCTACAACCTTCATTTTCTGTCAGTCGCCACTGAAATGAAACTGCCTTTTCCCCTGCCACATGTAACAGGTGTGACGATCTCATTCTGATTCACTTTTAGGACCGGTGGCGTTTTGATTAGCGTCTTTTATTAACTAGGGAAACAATCTTCTTATTCGGCAGTGTGATTGGTGCTCTGATTTGATGTATAATTCAGACCAGGGCTACATATATCTGTGTGAATCAGTCTTTAATAATCGCTTCTTTAACATGAAGTGTCCCATTTATTTGTTATTCCTCTGATTGTATGTTATGGCTGTGCATCTCTGACCACGTGATCAGTCCCAGACACTACTAGACTATGTGAAGTCAGGGAAAGTAAGCTCCATCAAGCGGTTTACCAAAACATGCATTTCAACTGTTCCAACCCAAATGCTTTCCCCTGAGCTTCATAGTAACATTCAGGTATTCATGATGTTTAGAAAGCTGCCACCTCAGTGCACTATATGCAGACAGACGGGACAAATCATTTGCTTCTAAACCTGATTATTATCTTTAAATCATCTATTGTAGAATAATCTTTTAAGAGCCAACAGCGTTATAAGCTTTTTCAGTATGTGTATGTCTGGTTAGAAAGAGCTGTTATATTTTAGTGTCAGTTGATTCTCATGATTTAGTTCTCTGAATAAAGTCCTGTTTCTTCTATCGCTGCTGAATAACATGCATGCCAGGATTCTGTTCTTTCACGATTATAGAAAACCTTTTTCTTTGAGTCCCATGTAATGAAATCTTAACTAATAAAGTCTGTTTGGAACAATCTAGAGTATCAGACTATACTATAGCCACTTCAATGCCTTGTATACATACATAGTCAGGGCTCCTGTGTTCCACTGGATGTCAGAAGGTGAATTCACCAATTTGTAAGTCGCTCTGGATAAGAGCGTCTGCTAAATGACTTAAATGTAAATGTAAATGTTTTACTGGAAAACATCTGTAATGGTGCAGAAATGTCCAGGAACACAGAGGCAGTTGTATTGTAATCACAACTACATTCCTAAAGCAGCTAGTTTTGTACATCAGTCAGTTACAAAACAACCTCTGCTGTTGCCTTAGTTTATAGGGGTGGCAGGTAGCCTAGTGGTCAGAGCCAGTAACCAAAATGTTGCTAGATGGAATCTTCCAGCTGACAAGGTAAAAATCTGTCGTTCTGCCTCTGAACAAGGCAGTTAACACACTGTTCCCCGGTAGGCCGTCATTGTACATTTACATTTAATTTAAGTCATTTAGCAGACGCTCTTGTAAATAAGAATTTGTTCTTTAACGGATTTGCCTAGTTAAATACGGGTAAAATAAATATATAGGATACACACACAATAAGGGTCATCATTCTCCAGAAACATATGAAAATATAATTTAATGCACTTGAGACAATACATTTACTATACACAATATCAAATACTTCCCTCCATATGTACTGGCAGTATAATACTGTCAATGACCATCTACATAATGCATTCCAAATGGCACCCTATTTAATGCACTACTTTTGACCAGAGCCATATGGACTATAGAGGGAATAGGCTACCATTTGGGACGCAGCCTTAACGTGTAGTTCCATAAGGACATTGATTTCCGTGATATTTTGATTGGGTTGTTGATTAGCCCCTTGCTCTCGCTGATCACCAGTATGACACAGTACCTTATTAGACTACATATAGAGGCTAGAGGGACAAAAGAGGAGCAATAGACCAGAATTGAGATCTGGCCATATTTTATTTTGACAAGAATGTCTACTGTAACTCAAGTTAGCCATTCCTGAAGAGTCACTATGAAGCTACACAGATACTTACTGGATTAGAACTCAATCTTGGGGTCTACAAATCAAGGCAACCAGATACATAATCTCACCCTGGGAAACACTGGAGATCTGAACAAAACTCCTTGGAAAGGTTGTCCTTCCAGTCTGGCTCCCTCTAGTTCCTGTGACTGCTACATGTCAGGTTGGTGTGTGCAGCAACAGAGTTATAGACAACGAAAACCATCCAAATTCTGTTGGCAACTGGTTACTACAAAGTGCTTAAATGTTTCACCTGGCTTTGGCGAAGAGGATAACTGCTCAGCACCCTAGAATGGAAGGGTTCTGGATAACAGGGACTGCTGTGACTCCCAATCCCAGTGAACAGCATTACTTTGTGTTTCCCAAATGGCTCCCTATATAGTGCACTACTTTTGTTTGACCAGGACCCTCATGGCTCTAGTCAAAAGTAGTGCGCTATAAAGGGAATAGGGTGCTGTTTTGGACGCATGCTATCAGAACACACGGGCAGGATTGTGGTGCTGAAATGCTTGTGTTTTGAATTGTCACCTGAGTCTTTTAGTTCTAAAACACAAAACAAGTGAAAATCCTGGCAATGTGAATCATAAAAATACACTTTCAGAACAGAACTCGGCAAGAAAAATATAAGAGCTTACTATTTTACACCTGATTATGAAAGTTTATACATCCTTCAGGAATATATGGTCGTCTTTGACAAACATTCAGGTTGTGTGGTGGTGTGGTGGTGATGCTTGCTTTCTCCCCTGGCCTCCCCACTCTCATGTCTCTTTTCAAACACAGCATTACCTGAACACTCAAGTCAAATTCATTGGGTTGCAATGTACACAACATGTCTGTATGTAAATGTTTCACCATGTTTTGCTCTGGCGAACAGCCCAGAAGCATGGCTGTGAACCTTGACTCATGGTGCTGTCAAGACCATTGAACTTGCGGGGAAAAAAACAGGTCAAATCATGACGTCAGTGATTTTCAGGTCGGAAAGTCAGAGCTCTAGAAAGATGCCAGAGTTTCTGAGTTGGTTGACCGTTGGGAATTCCCAGTCAAAACAGAAAAGATCCCAGCACTGAAGTGGGAGAGTTCCGAGCGGTTTTGAACGTGGCAATACGCGCTCTTTCAAACGCATCATCATCTTAACAGCAAGCCCTATGTGCCAAAAACATGATCAAAAAGTATACAGCTGTGAAGAAAATACAGTCCAAAATATATATAGAAATGTCATTTTAAAGCATGCAATAAAAGAGTAGTGTCCTGGGTCCATAGAAACAGAATCACTAGAACAGAATGATGTCCAAGGGATTCCATGTCTGTGGGGACGGTGCTACTGCTGCATCTTGTGGATGTGGGTGGAGACTGGCGGGTGGAAGTTGATGGTGTGGTGCCTCAGGCCCTGGGACGTCTTGTAGCTCTTCCCACAGCGGCACTTGAAGGGCTTGCGGATGTGGATCTGTGTCCGGTGGCCGTTCTTGGCGTGGTACTTGATCCCGTTCACATTCTGAATGAGGGGGAGGGGACAGTACAGAGTGGAAGAGGGCAGAGTAAGCTACGTTTGAATTAGTCCAGTGTTCACCAACTCCAGTCCTGGGGTGCTACTGGGTGTGTACAGGGCCCTTTGATCTAGCCCTGATTCACACACACATCTGATTCAAATATTCAACCAATCAGGGTCTTCGACTAGATTTGGAGAACACTGGATCAGTCTCCTATAACAGTCATGAGTCTCTCACCACACTACAGTACCCTAGATTCACCAAGAGATGTCTTCAGTCAACTAAACCTGACTCAGCGCTCCACACAGCTCTCTGCATGTTTACTGTACAGCCTAGTGAGAGTAGAATAAAAATATACTTGATTATTTCTACATCTCGCAAAGGATTCAAGAATATTTGTCCAGATGTCTTCTGTCAGCTGATCTAACTCAACGTCCTTCATCTCTGCGTGCTTCCTGTACAGCCTAGAGCAGGCCTGTCAATTTCATTTAGCCCCGGGGGCCGCATTCGGTCTTCAACGCTCTCCGGGGGCTGCACTGAAAATATATTTCCTCATTGTAAAAATGTGCAAAACAATTGTCCTATATTTTTTTATACTTTCACTTGGGTGATTATCAGTGAGCTGGACACAGTCAAGATGCTGTATATGAATGTAGTGATTATCAGTGAGCTGGACACAGTCAAGATGCTGTATATGAATGTAGTGATTATCAGTGAGCTGGACACAGTCAAGATGCTGTATATGAATGTAGGTACAATATAATTTCTACACAGTTTCAAAATGGTTTTACTCATTTTAAAGTATATTGAGTTCACAGGAGGCTGCTGAGGAGAGGACGGCTCATAATAACGGCTGTAACAGAGGAAATGGAATGGCAACAAACACCTGGAAACCATGGAAACCATGGGATTGATGTATTTGATACCGTTCCACTAAGCTGGTTGAGAGAATGCCAAGAGTGTACAAAATTGTCATCAAAGCAAAGGGTGGCTATTTTGAAGAAACTCATATTTGTTTAACAGTTTTTTGGTTACTACATGATTCCATGTGTGTTATTTCATAGTTTTGATATCTTCACTATTATTCTACAATGTAGAAAATAGTAAAAATAAAGAAAAACCCTTGAATGAGTAGGTGTCCAAACTTGACTGGTACTGTATATATCATGTTTCTTGTACAGCCTAGAGTCTACTACTAACTATATATCATGTTTCTTGTACAGCAGGATGTCTGCAGGTGTAATGTTTCTCCTTTCAAATAAGACCTAGACAATCAGGTGAGGGGAGGACAGGGGTGGAGGGAACACCCGCAGACACCCGGCCCTCCGTGGAAAGAGTTTGACACCCGGCCCTCCGTGGAAAGAGTTTGACACCCGGCCCTCCGTGGAAAGAGTTTGAAACCCGGCCCTCCGTGGAAAGAGTTTGACACCCGGCCCTCCGTGGAAAGAGTTTGACACCCGGCCCTCCGTGGAAAGAGTTTGACACCCGGCCCTCCGTGGAAAGAGTTTGACACGTGGCCCTCCGTGGAAAGAGTTTGACACGTGGCCCTCCGTGGAAAGAGTTTGACACGTGGCCCTCCGTGGAAAGAGTTTGACACGTGGCCCTCCGTGGAAAGAGTTTGACACCCCTCCATGGAAAGAGTTTGACCCTCCGTGGAAAGAGTTTGACACCCGGCCCTCCGTGGAAAGAGTTTGACACGTGGCCCTCTGTGGAAAGAGTTTGACACGTGGCCCTCCGTGGAAAGAGTTTGACACGTGGCCCTCCGTGGAAAGAGTTTGACACGTGGCCCTCCGTGGAAAGAGTTTGACACCCGGCCCTCCGTGGAAAGAGTTTGACACGTGGCCCTCCGTGGAAAGAGTTTGACACGTGGCCCTCCGTGGAAAGAGTTTGACACGTGGCCCTCCGTGGAAAGAGTTTGACACGTGGCCCTCCGTGGAAAGAGTTTGACACGTGGCCCTCCGTGGAAAGAGTTTGACACGTGGCCCTCCGTGGAAAGAGTTTGACACGTGGCCCTCCGTGGAAAGAGTTTGACACGTGGCCCTCTGTGGAAAGAGTTTGACACGTGGCCCTCCGTGGAAAGAGTTTGACACGTGGCCCTCCGTGGAAAGAGTTTGACACGTGGCCCTCCGTGGAAAGAGTTTGACACCCGGCCCTCCGTGGAAAGAGTTTGACATGGCCCTCCGTGGAAAGAGTTTGACCCCCTCCGTGGAAAGAGTTTGACACGTGGCCCTCCGTGGAAAGAGTTTGACACGTGGCCCTCCGTGGAAAGAGTTTGACACGTGGCCCTCCATGGAAAGAGTTTGACACGTGGCCCTCCGTGGAAAGAGTTTGACACGTGGCCTAGAGTCTACTAACTGTGTCATCAGCCATAATCCTGTCACTCACATCAGCAATGCCATTGTCTCAAGCTGAGCACCATTTATCCCGGGACACACAGCCAACCCAGATGGGAAATCCTGTAACAACCCCCTAAATCACTGCAGTGGACGTGGATGTATGTCAAGATGTTGACATGCTGCAACACCCTGTTTTCTCAACAGCAGGAACTCGATGGCGGTGTTTGACATCCGTTTGAACTGGGATGTTATATAGACCTCACATAGCAGCAGCTACTCTTCCCGGGGTCCAACACCAAACATGACATAATACAGAACTATATCAATTTACAAAAGGCACACGTGGCCTACATATCAGTAGATACACACAGACTATCGAGGTGAAATATGGGAGAGGCGTTGTGCCGTGAGGTGTTGCTTTATCTGCATGCAGAGCCTTGGTCTGTTTCGGACCAAACCAACATCTTGGGTAATGGATGGTTTTAATCTGGAGTCTTATGAGAAGGAGACACTTGAACAGAAAGCATAGACTATGTATCTAGCCAATATCCACAGACAGGTAGGTAGAGACAGGATACTTCCCTGACCACATGACCTGATGAATAAACACTCTGGCTCTTAGTTTAACTCAGGGCTCTGGTTAAAAGCTGTTTGAGGTTTTTCCTGGACATGTCACATGGAATACCCCTGGCTCTATTCATGGGGCAGTGCAAGGGAGAGGATATGAGACCCCATTTACACTCGGTAATAACATGCGTCTTGTATTATCTGGTTGCAATCATCTGATCACATGTCAGAGCATTTACACATGGTATTGATTAATGGACTGAGTGCGGTTGGCCCACCTTGTATCGCTTCTTGCAGCCAGGCACAGGGCAGGCGAAGGGTTTCTCCTCTCCTCCATTCATACACATGGAGCTGAGGATAGACTCTGAGCTGATGGCACTCTCTGTGGTCCAGGACTCACCACTGTCTGACTCCTCATAGTCCACCTCCTCTTCATCATACTCACTGCCTGGAGGGGAGAAACACACACACACCCATCCCAATAGGATTTGTCATAAAACGTGCCTACTGCCGTCCATAAACAATTAGAGTAATACTCCCATTTCAGCAACTCCAGTACTCTGCTCTGATTCAAGCACAGTTAATGACTAAGGCTGAGTCCCAAATGGTACCTTATTCCCCATATAGTGCATTAGTTTTGACCAGGGCCCATAAGGCCCATAGTGCACTATAATAGACTGCCATTCGGGACGTATCCTATGACTGGCATGGGCATCCTAGCCTCAAGGGTTTTGGACCGGCTGATGTGCCGAGACAGATTCAGACTCAAGCCTTCCACATGTGTTCTGGCTGTCGGGTTCCCACAGGGTTCTACTGTTGCCTTATTACCGAGCCCAAGTTTGTGGAGAGACTGAAAAAAATGCTGTTTTGTGGGAAAGAATTTAGCCCGTTTCACAAGGTCCCAGGGTTAAGGCAATGCAAAATAAGATTTGGCTCCGCAACCACAAGAACCAAAGAGACAAGGAGCAGCACCGAGGAGAGAAAAACCCAGCATATCTTACTAAGTGGCAACATGGGAAAGACACAAACAAAGAACACAAGTAAGCAAATACCATGGCAACTTAAAATGATGAGATTCTGATGAAATAAGCCCTGTACCTTCCCCGTGTGTGACTATACCAACTGACTGAGAGTCAACCCTCTATGCTTCTCTAAGGACCCTGCTGGGAGACATTACAGCACCATCTTCCCTGAATTACCTCCAGGTCTTCTCCTGAAACTTACGAGGCATTTCCTGATCCAAACTCAAATATGGGACAAGGAAGTGACATAATTCATATTACATAAACTACTGACGCCTGCCTCCTCCATGACGGTGCTGTACTCTGTTGTCACGGTAACCTACCTGTAGGAGTGCTGCTACGGAAGGAGGAGGAGGGTGTGACGGGAGGGGTGAGGTTCCCACTGCTGCGTCTGGGAGGAGGGGAGACGCCACTGCTACGAGGCAGACTGCCTGTCAGAGACTGAGACAGCTTGGGGTGCACCTTCCTCGTCAGCCTCTCAGGCTGCTCCCGACGCGCTGCCTCTGTCATAAACCTGGGCAAGGGAGGGGCCAGAGAGAGAGGGATGAGGACACACAACCACACATCATATATGACCGACTCGGTTTGTGCGCCACAAGGCTGTGCTAGCCTGCTGAGCTAAAGCCTAGCTATTAGCTCAGGGAGTTAACATAAGTCGGATCTTAGGCAAAGTTAGTCTCATCATGCCAGCGTGGTTGTTCACAGAACCTCCTCCGTTACAAACTTATATCGCTGAAGTAACTGTACAACAACATATGCTCTGAGTCTATCATTCATTGAAACCACTCCCATGTTTAACAGAAGGCCGATATCTCTGACCAAACTTCATGTTTACCAGAAGGCCGATATCTCTGACCAAACTTCATGTTTAACAGAAGGCCGATATCTCTGACCAAACTTCATGTTTAACAGAAGGCCGATATCTCTGACCAAACTAAATGTTTAACAGAAGGCCTCTCTGACCAAACTATCTCTGACCAAACTTCATGTTTAACAGAAGGCCGATATCTCTGACCAAACTTCATGTTTAACAGAAGGCCTATCTCTGACCAAACTTCATGTTTAACAGAAGGCCTATATCTCTGACCAAACATTGTTACATTGAAAGTATTCTGTAAACGTAATGTTTAAAAAGGCCGAATCTCTGACACAGACACTGTTAAAGCAGAAGTGAAATGAACAAATGAAATGTTTAAACCACATCAGATGTGTGTTTAAAGACAGGCCTAGACAAACAGCATGTTTAGCCAGAAGGCCCTCTGACCAAACTTCATGTTTACTTTATTACAACAGAAGGCCGATTACACTGCTGCCTCAGAACAGCCTATCTCTGACCAAACTAAATGTTTAAAAGGCCTCTTTGATATGGTGATTGAATGGAGAACTGGGATGGAGATTGAAATGTCATCTTGGTCTAGAATGTATCTCTGATAAAACCCAGGGCTATATAACATCAAACTATTTTACCCAACGCTCTGAAAAATTAAACAGACTTATCCACCAAACATGAGAAGCTGACTGCTGATAAAACCATGTTTAACAGATGGCTATCTGGAACTAAACTTCATGTTTACACAAGGCCGATATCTCTGAGCAAACTTCCCTTTAACAGAAGCTGAAGTTCATGGCCCTATGAAACACATCAGTTCACTGCTAAAAGCTTTTTAACTTCCTCCAAACTGTTTAACCCGGTCCTGACCAAACTTCACTTTAACAGAAGGCTCCAAAACTTCATGTTTAACAGAAGTATTCTCTGACCAAACACACGTTTACCAGAAGGCCTATATCTCTGACAAACTTCATGTTTACCAGAAGGCCAGTTGTGCTATATGAAAAGGATCTCTGACCAAACTTGGTTTAGCACCGTATCTCTGACAAACTTTTTAAGAAGCTATCTCTGACCAAACTGAGTGAGCTGAAGGCATGTTCTTACCAAACTACTGTTGCATGGACTTAGACCAAACTCAAACACAAACCTCCACACTGTCATACTGACATAAGTAACTGTTCATCTATTTACTAATGACATTTGGTCATTCATGCTTTTTCTGGCCAGAGTGTTAAGAGTTTAAACTGAACCATAAGAATACCGTTCATTAGAAATCAGAACCATGATCCTTTGACAGGGAGACATGGTTCACAGTTACACTGTCTCAGAGTGCCTGCCCGTTTAAACACTGAACAAATAGTCTTCATGGAGTATTTCTGTCTGTAATGTAGGACCCAGGGCTATTAACATCCTATTACCCAAAAACAATTAAACAGACTTATCTGATTGGCTGGGCCTGGAACTAAGAGACCCACACACGGGTTCCCTTGGTCTGGCCCCGACATCAGTTCACTGGGCCTCCACTGTCCCGGTCCCCTTACTGGGATGGGCCTTCTGATCACAAACACATTGGCTGGGCCTGACAACGTCCCCAGTTGTGCTGGGTCTGGCTCCCGTGGGTGACATTTAAGGCTCCTGCTGAGTGAGCTGAAGGCATGTTCTTACCTCTACTGTTGCATGGACTTAGACCTGGCACAAACCTCCCCATACTGACATAAGTAACTGTTTCCCCTATTTACTAATGACATTTGGTCATTCATGCATTTTCTGGCCAGAGTGGGAGAGTTTAAACTGACCCATAAGAATACCCATTGGGTTTCAGAACCATGATCCTTTGAGACATGGTTCAAGGTCTGATTGGGAACAAATAGTCTTCAGGAGTATTTCTGTCTGGCCTGGCTCCCCATTGGGTGGGCCTGGCTCCCCATTGGGTGGGTCTGCTTCCCCATTGGCTGGGCCTGGCTTCCCCATTGGGTGGGTCTGGCTCCCTAGTGGGTGGGCCTGGCTCCCCATTGGGTGGGTCTGGCTCCCCAGTGGGTGGGCCTGGCTCCCCAGTGGGTGGGCCTGGCTCCCCATTGGGTGGGTCTGGCTCCCCATTGGGTGGGTCTGGTCCCCCATTGGGTGGGTCTGGCTCCCCAGTGGGTGGGTCTGGCTCCCCATTGGGTGGGCCTGGCTCCCTAGTGGGTGGGCCTGGCTCCCCATTGGGTGGGTCTGGCTCCCCATTGGGTGGGTCTGGCTCCCCATTGGGTGGGTCTGGCTCCCCATTGGGTGGGTCTGGCTCCCCATTGGGTGGGACTGGCTCCCCAGTGGGTGGGTCTGGCTCCCCATTGGGTGGGTCTGGCTCCCCATTGGGTGGGTCTGGCTCCCTAGTGGGTGGGTCTGGCTCCCTAGTGGGTGGGTCCCCATGGCTGCGCCCCTGCCCAGTCACGTAAAATCCATAGATTAGGGCCTAATTTATTTATTTAAATGGACTAATTAACTAACTCAGCAAAATCTTTGAAATTGTTGTATTCATATTTTAGTTAAGTATAGGTTAGGTTTAGGCTAGTAGCTTGCTCACCTGTTGATGTAGCTGAGGGCAACATAGGTGGGCTGTTGCTGCTCCTGCTTCTCCAACTGACGAGGATCTGTGTCTGATGAGAGAGAGGGGAGAGAGAGGTGGAGAGAGAGGTGGAGAGAGGAGTGGAGAGAGGAGAGAGAGGTGGAGAGAGAGAGAGGAGAGGAGAGAGGGGTGGAGAGAGGGGTGGAGAGAGGGGGGTGGAGAGAGGGGTGGAGAGAGGGGTGGAGAGAGGGGTGGAGAGAGGGGTGGAGAGGGGTGTGGAGAGAGGGGAGAGAGGTGGAGAGAGGGTGGAGAGAGAGGTGGAGAGAGAGGTGGAGAGAGAGGTGGAGAGAGAGGTGGAGAGAGAGGTGGAGAGAGAGGTGGAGAGAGAGGTGGAGAGAGAGGTGGAGAGAGAGGTGGAGAGAGAGGTGGAGAGAGAGGTGGAGAGAGAGGTGGAGAGAGAGGGAGAGAGAGGGGAGAGAGAGGGTGGAGAGAGAGGGGAGAGAGGGGGGAGAGAGAGGTGGGAGAGAGGTGGAGAGAGAGGTGGAGAGAGAGGGGAGAGAGAGGGGAGAGAGAGGAGAGAGAGGGGAGAGAGAGGTGGAGAGAGAGGTGGAGAGAGAGGTGGAGAGAGAGGGGAGAGAGAGGGGAGAGAGAGGGGAGAGAGAGGGGGGAGAGAGTGGGGAGAGAGAGGTGGAGAGAGAGGTGGAGAGAGGGGAGAGAGAGGTTCGCCTAATCATATAACAGCAGATATGACACACACACACACAAAGGTGCCACTGCACAGTCTTCCTAACAATTGCATGTGGTCAAGAGGGGCAGGAGTGGTTGTGTGTGCGGACCGGGTGTGTGTCACTCTCACCAAAACAACAGTAGCTAGCTAGTGTGATGATGTTTAACAAATGATGTCATGGGCGATGTCTAGACTAGTCGTCGTCCTCAAGCTAAGTACCGCTGGAGATCGTCCACAAACCACCTCGTATCCAAACCCCTCTCTCACATCTCATCAACAAACTAGATAAAATAGCTTTTTATTAAAAACTCACAACAAAGAAGGCTGGTCTAATCTAGGCTATACAATGTATTTAATGAAGTCTTCCATGGCACTGTCTTTCTCATAAGTCTTCTGATCTGATTCTACTTTAACTACGCAGGCTCTTTCTTACTGCAGCCACCATATTGCCCAGAGTACCAGACAACAGTCCACACACACTGTGCTTTCACATGCTGTGCTCCAGACGCTTGGCTCTGCAGTGCTGTCAAACAATGGACAACCTCCCTCCCTCCATCGCTCTCTCTCTCTCCCTTCCTCCATCTCTCCCTCCACACCCTGAGGTGAACCAGGCCCAACTTCAAACAGCCTCCCCACTGCCATGCCATGTGGGAGTGGGGAGATGCCCCATAAAACCACCCAGTGTCTGCCACTCACCAGCTGTGCCTGCCTGCCTGCCTACCTAGTGCCTGCCTCTGCCTGGTCTGGACTATGGGAAAGTGCTGCCCCGCCGTGGCCAAGAAGAGAAACACTGGCAGCATGTGGCCCCAAGGGTCAAAGGTTATATCCCAAATGGCACTCTATTCAGCATATCGTGCACTACTTTTGACCAGGGCCCGTAGGGCTCAGCCTATAGGCCATTTGGAACACAGCCAAGCAACCACAGCCTTTAGGGAAAGGGCTCTTCAAAACTACAGGAGTGCCACGATTGTGTGGGCAGGCTTTTGTTCCAGCCCTGTCCTAAACAACCCGTATTCAGAGTGTATCAATATAATGACACTGCGTATGGTGTTCGCCTCGCTGGCATATCTAAATCAATAGATAAGCTAAGTGCAGTCTGAGGGTCTTTAGATCACACAGTCAAGCCTTTTCCATGTTCAAGTAAACGAGCAAAGCAAGTAGCAGCGTGTTGTGTGAACCAAAACACACCCTGGTATCCGCCTGAGGTCACACTGACTTATTCTTAGAAAGCAGAAGCACCCCGTGAATGTCTTCAAAGCTCTCCCACTGAGGTGTAGCCACAGATTTACACTAGATCTGACCTGTGACCCCTCATAAAAAACACTTGCAGCTTTTCCGGAGAGCGTTCACTTTGAGTGGGTCCAACATAGAGATCATATTCAATTAAGTGTTCTTTATGTAATTCTAGGGGGCCCAATGTTGTCCATGGACAAAACTAGCTAGATACACACACGGTGTACGTGTTATCTGCACCAAAACACACCCTAGTACCATCTTCCCATCTGAGGTCCTGTGTGTGCAGAATGGTGAAAGTAGACCTGGTCAAAGTGGGCTGTGTGCAGAATGGTGAAAGTAGAATGGTGAAAGTGGACAGTGGGTCTGGTCAAAGGAGTTGGGCTGTGTGTGCAGAATGGTGAAAGTGGACAATGGGTCTGGTCAGAGGAGTTGGGCTGTGTGTGCAGAATGGACAATGGGTCTGGTCAGAGGAGTTGGGCGGCAATGGACATAGTACAACGCTCCCTCTAACACACTCATGGACGCATCCAAACACGCACGCACACGGTATTCACACACACACGGTATTCACACACACACACACACACACTGTTCACACACACACACACGCACGCACGCTCACACACACACACGTCAAAGCCGTGCTGGGGTAATGGCTGACAGAGGGCACCACCAGTCTTAAACCTTCTTCACTGCCGTGATTCGCTCCGTCCTCTAATAAATCCTATAGGCTTGGCTATAGGTCTCTTAATGCTTGCCTTTATGTTCATTCAGAGTAGGCTAAAGTGTTAATCAGACACTCTTATCCAGAGTGACTTACAGACAGTACATTCAACTAGGCCTATGTTGTTTAGTAGGGAAAAACAAACATATCCCAGTTACTCAAGTCGACTAATCTATGACTCATATTCAGCTGCGGACGCTGTTCACACACACGCACGCTGTTCACACACACGGCTGCGGCTGCCGTCACGCACGCTGTTCACACACACACGCACGCTGCGGACACACGCACGCTGTTCACACACACGCACGCTGCGGAGCCGCACGCTGTTCACACACACACACACGCTGTTCACGGACACACACACACACGCTGTTCACACACACACACACACACGCTGTTCACACACACGCTGTTCACACACACACGCTGCGGTTCACACCGTCGCTGTTCACACACACGCTGGGAGCCACGCGTTCGGTTCTGGGGTTCAGCACACGCGCGTTCGCTGTTCAGCCGTCGCGTTCGGCTGGGGTTCACACACGTTCACACACACACACACACGCTGTTCGGCTGGGGAGCACGCTGTTCACACACACACACACACACACACACGCTGTTCACACACACACACACACACGCTGGGGACACCGCTGTTCACACACACACACACACACGCTGTTCACACACACACTGGGGTTCACACACGTCAAACTGTTCACACACACACACACACGCTGTTCACACACACGCTGTTCGCTGTTCACACACGGAGCCGTCACACACGCTGTTCACACACACGCTGTTCGGATCCGTTCACACACACACACACGCTGTTCACACACACGCTGGGGAGCCGTCAAAGCCGTGCTGGGGTAATGGGGACAGATGCACGTCTTAAACCTTCTTCTGGGGAGCCGTCGCGTTAATAAATCTGGGGAGCCGTCGCGTTTATGTTCATTCAGGCTGGGGAGCACTCGAGTGCCTTACAGACAGTACATTCAACTAGGCCTGGGTTGTTCAGCACATATCCCAGTTACGGCTGGGGATCCGCTCTCCAGCCGAGACGCGTTCGGCTGGGGAGCCGTCGCGTTCGGCTGGGGAGCCGTCGCGTTCGGCTGCGGAGCCGTCGCGTTCGGCTGCGGAGCCGTCGCGTTCGGCTGCGGAGCCGTCGCGTTCGGCTGGGGAGCCGTCGCGTTCGGCTGGGGAGCCGTCGCGTTCGGCTGGGGATCCGTCGCGTTCGGCTGGGGATCCGTCGCGTTCGGCTGGGGAGCCGTCGCGTTCGGCTGGGGATCCGTCGCGTTCGGCTGCGGAGCCGTCGCGTTCGGCTGGGGATCCGTCGCGTTCGGCTGCGGAGCCGTCGCGTTCGGCTGGGGAGCCGTCGCGTTCGGCTGGGGAGCCGTCGCGTTCGGCTGCGGAGCCGTCGCGTTCAGGTGTGGAACTGAAACCAAACATTGCACATCACTGTAGATGTGAAATGAGGCCATGCATCCTGAAGATGTAAATTAACAAACACCTCTCCATTAAAAGAGAATAGAGATGATATTACCACTATACTATCATTATTCAACAAAATGGCACTATACTAAGAAATGGCAGCAGTTTTACAACCAATTGTGCCATTATGTGTTTTTCCCCCCCAGTTATTTGTAACTTATTTTGTACATAATGTTTCTGCAACCGTATCTTACAGCAAAAAAGATCTTCTGGATATCAGGACAGCAATCACCCCACTATACACCTCGGATTAGACAAAGATTTTTTCTACAACAAAGATGACGCACAACACATTCTCCAAACACACCACAGAACCGACATCCCCGTTATTTGCAAGAGGATACTACGCAGGTACAGAGGACAAAGAGCCGGATGCCTGGTCAGGACCTGGAGAAGGCGGTCCCACGATCACGAATATGCTACCAACGGGACATCAAAAACTGTGATATCTAATGTTTCATGGAATCGTGGCTGAATGACCCAGTATACTACCACTCCCATATACGCTGCACCGGCAAGATAGAACAGCACACTCTGGTAAGACGGGGGGTGTCTGTGCATATTTGTAAACAACAGCTGGTGCACGAAATCTAAGAAAGCCTCTAGAGTTTGCTCGCCTGAAGTAGAGTATATTGTGATAAATTGCAGGTCACACTACTTGCCTATACTTTTCGTGGCTGTTTATTTACCACCACAGACAGATGCTGGCACCTAGACCACACTCAGTCAGCTGTATAAGGAAATAACCACTCCCACTATACTATCCTTATTCAACAAAATGGCACAGGAAACCACTCACCTAGGTGGCGCTCCTAGTGGCCGAAGACTAATGCAGGGAAACTTAAATCAGTTCTACCAAATTTTTATCAACATGTTAAATGTGCAACCAGAGGGGGAAAAAAGATGTAGATCACCTGTACTCCACACACAGAGACGCGTACAAAGCTCTCCCTCGCCCTCCATTTGGTAAATCCGACCACAACTCTATCCTCCTGATTCCTGCTTACAAGCAAAAATTAAAGTAGGGAGGACCAGTGACTCGGTCTATAAAAAAGTGGTCAGATGAAGCAGATGCTAAACTACAGGACTGTTTTGCTATCACAGACTGGAACATGTTCCGGGATTCTTCCGATGACATTGAGGAATACACCACATCAGTCACTGGCTTTATCAATAAGTGCATTGAGGACGTCGCCCCCACAGTGACTGTATGTACATACCCCAACCAGAAGCCATGGATTACAGGCAACATTCGCACTGAGCTAAAGGGTAGAGGTGCCGCTTTCAAGGTGCGGGACTCTAACCCGGAAGCTTATAAGAAATCCCTCTACGCCCTGCGACAAACCATCAAACAGGCAAAGCGTCAATACAGGGCTAAGATTGAATCGTACTACACCGGCTCCGACACTCGTCTTATGTGGCAGGGCCTGCAAACTATTACAGACTAGAGAGGGAAGCACAGCTGCGAGCTGCCCAGTGACACGAGCCTACCAGACGAGCTAAATCACTTCTATGCTCGCTACGAGGCAAGCAACACTGAGGCATGCAAGAGAGCATCAGCTGTTCCGGACGGCTGTGTGATCACACTCTCCATAGCCGACGTGAGTAAAACCTTTAAACAGGTCAACATACACAAGGCTGCGGGGCCAGACGGATTACCAGGACGTGTGCTCCGGGCATGTGCTGACCAACTGGCAGTTGTCTTCACTGACATTGTCAACATGTCCCTGATTAAGTCTGTAATACCAACATGTTTCAAGCAGACCACCATAGACCCTGTGCCCAAGAACACAAATGACTACCGGCCTAAAGGACTACTGACAGTTTTTACTTCCACTATTCATTCACTACCACTATAGTACCACTTCTGCTATTCATTTACTACCACTATACTACTACTACTACTACAGTACCACTACCGCTATTAATTTACTACCACTATACTATCGGGGTGGCAGTGTAGCCTAGTGGTTAGAGCATTGGACTAGTAACCGAAAGGTTGCAAGTCCAAATCCCCGAGCTGACAAGGTACAAATCTGTCGTTCTGCCCCTGAACAGGCAGTTAACCCACTGTTCCTAGGCCGTCATTGAAAATAAGAATTTGTTCTTAACTGACTTGCCTTGTAAAATAAAGGTAAAAAAATAAAAATAATACTATCACCTGGTCTTTACAACACCAGTGAGACCTGAACCAGAGTCTGACCCAGCCAGCCACAGAGGACAACACCCTAGTGGTAGCAAGGGAGAGTAGACTTAATAATAATAACCTACTTAATAATACAAATCATTCATTTGATTTGTTAAGTGCATTTCTCACCAGGAGAACTTTGGGCCCTACTAATGATCTATTAATAATTATAATACATGGGTTTATATAGCATAGTTATCTATTAATAATTATAATAGTTGGGTTTTATATAACGTAGTTATCTATTAATAATTATAATACATGGGTTTTATATAACGTAGTTATTTATTAATAATTATAATACATGGGTTTTATATAGCGTATTTCAAGGACCCAAAAATGATTTTACTCACCCTATTACTCAGGGCCCAGAGTTGTTCTTGGTCAGGTCATATGGTCAACCAGGGAAGACTCCTGTCACTAGGTTGACTATGAATACAGCTGCAACCCAAATGGAACCCAGTTCTCTATAAAATACACTGCTTTTGACCAGGGACCGTATCCACATAGCAGCATCTCAGAGTAGAACATTGATCTAAATGCTGAGAATAGAGACATTTTACTCCTACACTTATGGCTAAACATAAAAACTATGCATGAAGCCTCTTTACTCATAAGAGTCCAACTTGGTCGACAGATATTGAGGAGACTTCATGTCCTAAACAGTTAAGAGTTACCAGCAGTCTTGTTGATGTAATAAAGACAGTCAGTGGTCCCCACAACAATGGACAGGCAATTGCTTTGGAGCTGTTGAAATAACGTTTTGATATTTGGGGTGGCAGGTGGCCGAGTGGTTAGACTACCACAAGTAACTGAAAAGTTGCATTATCGAATCTCTGAGCTGACAAGGTAAAAAAGAAAGAATTCATTCTGCCCCTGGACAAGGCACTTAAACCCACTGTTCCCCAGAAGGCCAGCATTGTCAATAAGAATTTGTTCTTAACTAACTTGCCTAGTTAAATAAAAGGTTCAATTTAAAACATTTAAAAAATATTTCCGTAAGATGAATCCAGAGATAATCTAGACCTACATGCAACAACATGCATTACATATATCACTGTCGTGATTACCAACTTCTGAGTTGATTTTACTGCTGGCTCAGAGCTAGTCTGGGCAGTGTCTTAACATCATCCTAAAACCTACTCTGAGCTGGGAGTTAGTCTTAAAACAGGTTGTAACAGGATTCCTAGGACCTTTTCTGAGATGCTTTGTGGATACGGGCCACTAAAAGCTCTTCATTCCCTGGTCAAAAGGAAGTGCACTACACAGAAAACAGGGTGCCAATTGGGATGCATCCCACTTTTTGGGCATTAGGCCTACACTAGTGCGTGGCAGTGGTAGTGTTTGCTTGTACCACTACCGTCTCCCACCAGGTAATGTATTGTATGGTCCAAACATCAACCTCAGCAGTCTGGACTACCACTATAGGTAGGGTTTCATTCAGCTCCACCACTGAGTACCAGTGTTTCATTCACTACCACTATTTACCCGCTGTGGAAAGGGCCGCACCACTCCTCTCCCACACGCTCCACTAGACATGAAGCTACAAAGACACATTTATGACTGCTTTATTCCCCTCCTGACAAAAGCTGGGAGAGTGGATTATATGGGGTAGAGGGTGGGTGGATGTGGGGTAGGCTGTGTCGGGTCTTTGACTATGCCGGATTAAGTGATATGACATGCTATTCTATAAAATAATTTCTCCGTAATTAATATTACCCGATTGAGCTAATCATGTAAATGTAATTAACTAGAGAGTCGGGCACCACAAAATAATATTTATAGAGCGGTTATCTTCCGAATAAACTCTTAAAGACCTAGTAATATTTTACATCAATAGCAGTCAATATTAATCATCATTTTAATTCAGTCTCATCTGAAAGTTGTAAATTCTTGGTTATCTGCACGAACCCTGGCTAACAAGTTGAACCAGCAATACAAAATTGGGTTTAATTATTTATTTACTAAATACCTAACTAATCACACAGAATTACACATACACATAATTAAATCATAACTTGATTACAAATTACGTCAAAGGAAAACACCAGTGGGCGGAACAGATATGACAGCTTGTTACACAAAAGAAAAGGGCTGGGTTTGAGTGAAAGAGCGGGAAGACTGAGGAACAAAGGGTGAAGCTGTGCTATTATAAATACATTATCTTATGCATTCTAAATTACCGCCCATTTGGAAAAGGAAAATGCAATAAATATTTACTCTGAGCTGCGCTTTGGTAGGTTGGTGGTAGATGGAAGGCTATTGCCCAACAGAGTCCTTCGTTTTGAAGAATGTCTCTGCTGGTAAATGGAATAGGTTGTAGTAACGTCGTTGTGTGGTTGACGGGATACTCTGTCTGTTCCTTCCTAACCCTCATTTGCAGCGGCTGTTGCTAACTCAACGGTCAAGGAGGTACCACTTCTGTAGTGAAGAGTTCAAAGTTCATGGACCATTCGCAAAAAAAGCTCACGCTGATGTTGGCTTCATCTCTGTGGTTATTATCTGAACCATTCTGAGATCGAGACATTTTACTCCTCACATCCTCGGAACAGGAGGTTATATTGTCGTCAAGGCTTTATATAGACATTTACATTACATTTAAGTCATTTAGCAGACGCTCTTATCCAGATAGCGACTTACAAATTGGTGAATTCACCTTCTGACATCCAGTGGAACAGCCACTTTACAATAGTGCATCTAAATCATTAAGGAGGGGTGGTGAGAAGGATTACTTATCCTATCCTAGGTATTCCTTGAAGAGGTGGGGTTTCAGGTGTCTCCGGAAGGTGGTGATTGACTCCGCTGTCCTGGCGACAAGTGAAAAAGGAGTTTGTTCCACCATTGGGGGCCAGAGCAGTTAACAGTTTTGACTGGGCTGAGCGGGAACTGTACTTCCTCAATGGTAGGGAAATAAGCAGGCCAGAGGTGGATGAAAAAAGTGCCCTTGCTTGGGTGTAGGGCCTGATCCGAGCCTGGAGGCAACTGCGGTGCCGTTCCCCTCACAGCTCCGTAGGCAAGCACCATGGTCTTGTAGCGGATGCAGAGCTTCAACTGGAAGCCAGTGGAGAAGCGGAGGAGCGGGGTGACGTTTTAGTCTTAAAAAGGTTGAACACCAGACGGGCTGCGGTGTTCTGGATGAGTTGTAGGGGTTTAATGGCACAGGCAGGGAGCCCAGCCAACAGCGAAGTTGCAGTAATCCAGACGGGAGATGACAAGTGCCTGGATTAGGACCTGCGCCTTCCTGTGTGAGGCAGGGTGGTAGTGTGCGGATGTTGTAGAGCATGAACCTATCAACCCACCGCCATGATGTTGGTTGAGACCACTGACAGGGTGTTGTCCAGGATCACGCCAAGGTTCTTCCCGCTCTGGGAGGAGGACACAATGGAGTTGTCACAAAAGTGATGGCGAGATCATGGAACGGGCAGTCCTTCCCCGGGAGGAAGAGCAGCTCCGTCTTGCCGAGGTTCAGCTTGAGGTGGTGATCCGTCATCCACACTGATATGTCTGCCAGACATGCAGAGATGCGATTGAGCCACCTGGTCATCAGAAGGGGGAAAGGAGAAGATTTATTGTGTGTCGTCTGCATAGCAATGATAGGAGAGACCATGTGAGGTATGACAGAGCCAAGTGACTTGGTGTATAGCGAGAATAGGAGAGGGCCTAGAACAGAGCCCTGGGGGACACCAGTGGTGAGACCGTGGCGAAAATTGGAGACAGATTTACGCCATACCACCTGGTAGGAGCGACCTGTCAGGTAGGACGCAATTAAATCATAACGTGATTACAAATTACGCCGGAGATGCCCAACTCGGAGAGGGTGGAGAGGAGGATCTGATGGTTCACAAAATCGAAAAGGGCCGATAGGTCTAGAAGGATGAGAGCAGAGGAAGACTGAGGAACAAAGCAGTGCGGAGCGCCTCCTGATGCAGAGAAGAAGTCTCAGTTGAATGACTAGTCTTGAAACCTGACTGATTTGGATCAAGGTGGTCATTCTGAGAGAGATAGTAGGGAGAGCTGGCCAAGGAGTCCTTCACGTTCAAGAGTTTTGGAGAGAAAAGAAAGAAGGGATACTGGTCTGTAGTTGTTGACATCGGAGGGATCGAGTGTAGGTTTTTTCAGAAGGGGTGCAACTCTCGCTCTCTTGAAGACGGAAGGGACGTAGCCAGCGGTCAGGGATGAGTTGATGAGCGAGGTGAGGTAAGGGAGAAGGTCCCCGGAAATGGTCTGGAGAAGAGAGGAGGGGATAGGGTCGAGCGGGCAGGTTGTTGGGAAGGGAGAGGAGGGCATGTTTGAAAAGTTTTATAACCCATGTCCCTTCACAGGGGCGGGCCACTGATTGAGCAGAGCCCCATCTTATGAAAACCCAAATCTCACATTTTAGAAGCTAAAATCACATTTCATCCCATCACAAATAATTTTATATTCAAACATTTAAATTGAACAAGAATTCCATGTGAATCCAATAACTCTGATGTGTAGACTTTCCACTGTAGTGTTTATGTCATCTTATCATTGATGAGAATGTCTCAGATGACAACTGAACTGACATCATATTCATTAAGTACCACTGCCCGCATATGTTCAGTTGGTCGGATTACCAGAATATAGTTCATTTCCCCCCACCTTCTGATGGGGGGGAAATGTTATCCAAGGGGTTTGCAAATGTAACATCAGTAGGGTAGAGAGAGGAAAAAGGGGGATGAGGTATTTATGACTGTCATAAACCTAACCCCCAGGCCAACCTCATGACAGGTTGTGGGGTAGGGTGGGTGTATATGTGCCTGTGTGAGGAAATCCTGTCTAAGAGGCCTAATGATCAGTACAAAGGGGCAGAGTCATGGAGTCCTCTAAGAGGCCTAATGATCAGTACAAAGGGGCAGAGTCATGGAGTCCTCTAAGATGCCTAATGATCAGAAAATTAAACGTTTTACCTCTGTTTATCTCTGTTGCAGATAACCATGCCCCATATAAGAGATTAAGGGTAAAGGACAGATCTACCCATGGTTTACGCATCAATTGTCTTAAAGATTTAATGAAAGAAAGTTAGCTTGGGCTCAGGCTAGATTGACTGATTCTACCTCTGACTGGCAGTCCTTTAGACATTTCATAAAGAGATTGCTTTACTAACCAGAGTAAGACATGTCAACACACTTATTGAATTGTGTGTCTGTGAGTGGTGGAAATCCAGCTAAATTCTGGAAAGTGGTCAAATCAACAACAATAATCCACCTCCTCAAGTGCCCAGCAGGTTAAGACAGCCTCTGGTCCCATAACAGACAGACATTTGTGGTGCTTTTAATAAGCATTTAGCCTCAGTTGGCCATCTGTTTGAAAGAATGGTTTCTGAAAATATCTCAAGTTCCACTAGATGGAGTCCTTTATTCACCTCTAAAACAGATAGAAGAGAATGATGCACGTCCATGATGTATTAAGTGCCTTGCAAAAAGTATGTGTCCAACAATCCACTGGTGCGGATTCGCTTGATCCCTTTCTACTGCAGCTTCTGGGGCTATCCCTAAGATCTGGAAGGCAGCATGTCCTTCCCCTTTACAAAGGCGGGAATCCTTCTGACCTGGATACCTACCGCCCAGTTTCTAAACTATATTGCCTTGCAAAAATATTACAATCACTGGCAAATTCTCAGCTAAGAACTTTCTTAACTTCAAATGATATTCTTACTGTGTACCAGTCTGGTTTTCAACCTGGACACAGTTTCATTAGCTGCACTTATCTTAAATTATATCTTAAATTGATTAGATAATAGGAATCACTACGCTGCCATATTTATAGACCTGTCCAAGGCCTTCGATACTATCAACCATCGCCTACTCATTCAAAAGGTTGTCTGAAATGGGCCTCGACCAGGCGTCTTGCAAGTGGTTAGGGAACTACAGTTGACGTCGGAAGTTTACATACACTTAGGTTGGAGTCATTGAAACTCGTTTTTTAACCACTCCACAAATTTCTTATTAACAAACTATAGTTTTGTCAAGTCGGTTAGGACATCTACTTTTTGCATGACAAGTCATTTTTCCAACCATTGTTTACAGACAGATTATTTCACTTATTCACTGTATCACAATTCCAGTGGGTCAGAAGTTTACATACACTTAAGTGACTGACTAAACAGCTTGGAGAATTCGAGAAAATGATGTCATGGCTTTAGAAGCTTCTGATAGGCTAATTGACATTTGAATCAATTCGAGGTGTACCTGTGGATGTAGTTCAAGGCCAACCTTCAAACTCAGTGCCTCTTTGCTTGACATCATGGGGAAATCAAAAGAAATCAGCCAAGACCTCAGAAAAAAAATGTACACCTCCACAAGCCTGGTTCAACCTTGGGAGCAATTTCCAAATGCCTGAAGGTACCACGTTCACCTGTACAAACAATAGTACGCAAGTATAAACACCATGGGCCATCATGCCGCTCAGGAAAGAGACGCGTTCTGTCTCCTAGAGATTAACGTACTTTGGTGCGAAAAGTGCAAATCAATCCCAGAACAACAACAAAAGGTACTTGTGAAGATGCTGGAGGAAACAGGTACAAAACTATGTATATCCACAGTGAAACGAGTTCTATATTGACATAACCTGAAAGGCCACTCAGCAAGGAAGAAGCCACTGCTTCAAAACCGCCATAAAAAAGCCAGACTACGGTTTGGAACTGCACATGGGGACAAATATCGTACCAAATATATTTTTGGATGTCCTCTGGTCTGATGAAACAAAAATAGAACTGTTTGGCCATAATAACCATTGTTATGTTTGCAGGAAAAAGGGGGAGGCTTCCAAGCCGAAGAACACCATCCCAACCGTGAAGTAAGGGGGTGGCAGCATCATGTTGTGGAGGTGCTTTTCTGCAGGAGGGACAGGTGCACTTCACAAAATAGATGGCATCATGAGGGAGGAAATTGTGTGGATATATTGAAGCAACATCTCAAGACATCAGTCAGGAAGTTAAAGCTTGGTCGCAAATGATTCTTCCAAATGGACAATGACCCCCAAGCATACTTCCAAAGTTGTGGCAAAATGGCTTAAGGAGAACAAAGTCAAGGTATTGGAGTGGCCATCACAAAGCCCTGAACACTCATCCCTATAGAGAATGTGTGGGCAGAACTTAAAAAGCGTGTACAAGCTTTTTAAGGCCTACAAACCTGACTCAGTTACACCAGGTCTGTCAGGAGGAATGGGCCAAAATTCATCCAACTTATTGTGGTAAGCTTGTGGAAGGCTACCCGAAACATTTGACCCAAGTAAAAAAATTTAAAGGCAATGCGACCAAATACTATTAGAGTGTATGTAAACTTCTGACCCACTGGGAATGTGATGAAAGAAATAAAAGCTGAAATAAATCACTCTACTATTATTCTGACATTTCACATTCTTAAAATAAAGTGGTGATCCTTACTGACCACAGGGAATTTTTACTAGGATTAAATGTCAGGAATTGTGATAAATGGAGTTTAAATGTATTTGGCTCAGGTGTATGTAAACTTCTGACTTCAACTGTATCTGTCAGATAGCACGTAGTGTCCTTTCTGATGGTGTCAAGTCCAGTTACTTTGAAAATGCTAAAGGTGTCCTGCCGGGGGTTGATTTTGGGACCTGTCCTCTTCACTATTTATATAAATAATATTGGTCTATCTGCAAAAACCTGTAACATTCATGTGTGTGCAGATGACACTGTTGTACGTTATTGCCTCCCCGGCTGACCAGGCTGTTGGAGCTGCAGTCGGATGTTGTCACCTAGCAGAAAGTCCTTGCTGACTTAGAATTGGTACTTCATGCAGTAAAAACTAAATGTATGATGTTTTCTAATTCTCATAGAAATACTTCAGATGCAGTCTACCGTAGCATCCTTCACTTTATCACAGGTGACAGTTTTAATATGCATCACTGCATCCTGTATCAAAAGGTAGGCTGCTCCTCCTCAAAGTCCTGTACATCACTTCATTACTCTCTTTCTGTTGACAAAGCTCTACGATACAAGCTTCCGACTTACCTAACTTCATTGTTAACGTATAAAAACATGATTCCAAACCCATTCACAGGATTGGGAGATTGAGATTGAGATTCCTCTGCCGAACTAGGCAAATCCACTTTTAGTTTTAATAAATGATCAACATTTTTGGAATCACTTACAAAATTCATTACATTTGGATTCCCTGGTGCCACTAGTCATTTTAAAACCCTGATGATATAAAGAGTTCACCGAGGTGTGCAATTGTTTTAATTGACTAATAATTTGTTTATGATGACTGATGTTTGTGATGTTCTAACGTAATGTACTGGTTATTCTAGATTTTATTTGACGTCAGAGCACCACTACAAATGAGACCGTGGTCTCAATGGGGCCCCCATGATTAAATACAAGTGAATAATGATAATGAGCAGCACAAGGAGCAGAGAGCAGACTAATGGAGGGCTGCTCACTGACCACTCTATTAGCCCTGGATCAATCCACTCACACACACTGTAAATCACACACACCTCAGCTGGCGTGAGTGTGTGTCTGGTAGGGGGCAAGCTAGAGGGGCCAACTTCCCAGAGACCCAACCAACCGCTCCCCTCTGGGGCCACCTGCGCAGAGACCTTCATGGCCCCCTCTGATCCCCCATCCCCATGACAGACCACCAGGACCAGGGTGTGGATCCCCCCACCCATTAGGACCAGGGTGTGGACCCCCCACCCATTAGGATCAGGGTGTGGACCCGATTAGGACCAGGGTGTCTCCTGGAGAGGAGAAAGGGCTAAACCATCCACACAGGTGGTCCACAGCGGTGGTCTGTCTGTCTTTTGGTTCTAGGGTGTATTGGTTTTGTTAAAGTCACCTGATGCTGTGACAAAGACAACACCCCCTCCTCTTCGAGCCAGTGACTGGCAAGCAGGTACAGGAAGAAAACTTTAAATCAGTGAACACAACTGAACAAAGTGACTCAATTAGTTGTGGCTTTTAACAAACTCACTGACAGGCCTGTAAAAGGTAGTAAGGTGAGACTGAAAACATCCCAGCAGCATCAGTAAGAGGCAGACATAACGCAACGGCCCAATTCTAGTTAGGCCAGATCGTTAGAGACCCCTCACTATGTCCAGACTCCAGACTGCATGGGCCTGCCAACCACAGGGCGGACGGTGATCACAATCATCACACAACACGCCTTCCTGAGGCAAGACAGGAAGTGACGCCCCATGTACCCCTTCATTACCCCCCCCCCCCCCCCCCCATTTATTTCCACCAACCAGCCAGTCAGTCACCTATCCCAGCAGCCCCTTTCCCCTCAGCCCAGTGCACTGTTGGACAGCGTGGAGTGGCAAGGTTCATGGTGACATGTTTATGGTGGGTCTGAGCAGTGGGGGACACTGGCCAGAGTCCTGGTACCACTTCCACAGAGGAAATTAAACCACAGAGTCAAACTGCACTTCACTGGTTGGTAGCCTGTAATCTACTGCTACTGCAGAGACTTAAATAACACGGCTGATTGTACAATGACTGAACCTCAGATGTGAAACTTGACTGAAAACACATAGGCAATGCACGCACACAGGCACACACATGTACATACAGGCATTGACACACACACACACACACACACACACACACACACACACACACACACACACACACACCCCCCAAAACCAGATCCCCTAGTGAATGTGTAATATCAACACAGCCTGCAGGCTATCTACTACAGCTCCACTACATTATAAAGACAGTTCTGTTATAGAGTCAGACTACTACAGCTCCACTACAGTATAAAGACAGTTCTGTTATAGAGTCAGAGTTAGTCACCTCCTGACTGAGAACAGCAATAAGGGCCAGAGCAGTGACTGACTGGACTGGTGTCCGCCAGTGTGTGTGTTACTGGTATGGGTGACTAACTGTCTGCAGCACAAGTGTCAGCCGGGGGAGGGGCAGTAAATGTAATTAGGTCCACCAGGTGCAGAGATCGGGGCGCCAGTTACTGCTTCCCAAATGTATTATTTCCGCTCAGCAGATTTTGGGGGGTGCATTCCTCGAGCCCCTAAATGAGCCCCCTGTGCAGAGAGCAGCTACAAACACACCCATTGTTAGAGCAGGCAGACAGACAGGGAGGCAGACAGACAAACAGAGGTAGGCAGGCAGACAAACAAACAGGGGCAGACAAACAGACAGGCAGACAGAGACAGGAAGGCAGACAGACACAGACAGACAGACAGACAGACAGACAGACAAACAGGAAGACAGACAGGAAGGCAGATTGTCTGGGGCTCACCTCCATCCCTGCCAGCCTGAGACACAGCCAGGGCTACATAACCGAGGATAAGGCTCTCTCTCTCTCTGGTCCTACACTGACCTGTCTCCCATAAAACACACAGAGATATCTGAGCTGGGACAAACTAAACCCACCATTGGTCAGTTTAACCACTACTAGACCACTACAGGACCATTGGGGCGCTTACCGTAACATGGTGGTTGGGCTGAAATTGGCCTTAAAGCTCCTGTTATTCCCCAGTCAGTTTGAGAGAGCCAGTCCAGGGTTAAGTCCCAAATGGCACCCTATTCCATATATAGTGCAGTACTTTTGACCAGGGCCCTAGTAGTGCACTATATAGGGAATAGGGTGCCATTCAGTATTTAGTTCAGGATCCATTAGCACCTGTTGTGATTAACCCCTTCCAACCCTCAGCAGGGTTTATGGACTTAGTGGACTGGCCAATACTCACATTAGCGGCTTAAGTCTGTTTTCATATCAGAGTGGAAATATAGAGTTTGTAATTAGGGGAAACGTAGGCAGAACCACTAAACAGAATCCCGTGAAGCCACATATTCACTGGAAATGGTGTTGAAGTTGTAATAGATCTCAGCATTTATGGGCGGTGGTTGCCTCGAGGTTAGAGAGATGGGCCAGTAAGGGTTGACGGTTTGAATCCCAGGGCTGATGTTAGAATATCTGGTTATGTCAGGCTGTGTGTCCTCAAAACACTTGAAAAGTACTGCAATTAGGACAATGGTACATTTCTTTTCACGCTCTATGAGCAGGAAACAACAGTAACTTTCTTTACACGCTCTATGAGCAGGAAACAACAGTAACTTTCTTTACACGCTCTATGAGCAGGAAACAACAGTAACTTTCTTTACACGCTCTATGAGCAGGAACACATTGAGTAATATATCCAGTCACATGATGTTTGTGAAAAGCATCACCTCTTTAGGGGCATCAGGGGAGGGCTGTATGTATCTAGCGTATCAGCGTAGGAGTGCTGATCTAGGTTGTGTCCTCCATGTCCATGTACTCTTATTCATTGTGATCTAAAATGATAAACTGATCTTGGATCAGCTCTCCCCCGAGATGCTTGATCCATACAGCTCTTTCAAATGGGTGGCAGGAAGCCTAGCGGTTAGAGTGTTGGGCCAGTAACTGAAATGTTGCTAGTTCGAATTCCAGAGCCAACCAAGTGTAAAAATCTGTCGATGTGCCCTTGAGCGAGGCACTGAACCCTAAATTGCTCCAGTTGATAATGGCTGACCCTAGCTGCGACCACAGGGTGTCTCAGGGGGAGTTGGGATATGCCAAAAACACATTTCCAAATCACACATTTGTATAATACACACTTGAAATAGGACAAATAAGCACCCACTGTTTTAGCACAGGGGCCTCATCAACGACCCACCGCTGCCCCCTACTGCTCACAACCCCAAACAGGAGGCTCCCGGCTGGAACATGGAAGGAAAATATGCGGACAAGAATGCCTTGTGAGCTTGTTTTCCAGGCCCCTTCCCTAATTATACAGCAGAATGTGTTTGAGAGCAGCAGGCCACCAGATGAGGAGGAAGAAACGCCAAATCAAGCACCTCGTTGTAATCCGCTTGGCAGGATGCGGCAGAGTTCACACTCCTGTGAGGCGAAGGCGTGGCACAGGGCAGCAGACCTAAGAGAGGGATCAGTGTGTGTGTGTGTGTGTTGAGAGGCAGGGGAGCTGCAGAGTTTTTCCACTCTGGGCAGTACTAATTGGCTCGTTATTCCCCAATAAGTGTTTGGAAGTGTTGGGAGCCCCCCTCCTTGGGCTAACACCTTGGACACATGCACAGCACACAATCAGAGGGCTAAAGGAGGGATATAGAATATTAAAGACCGGGCTGGGCAGGACTGAGCTCAGCACGACTGGGCTGGGCCTGGCACTTGTGGTTATGTCTGAGGGCTGGGCCTGGGGGCTAGGGTAATGGCTGGGGCTGGGCTAGGGCTGAGGGTTGGGCTGGGCTGGGGGTTATGGCTGGGGCTGGGCTAGGACTGAGGGTTGGGCTGGGCTGGGGGTTATGGCTGGGGCTGGGCTAGGACTGAGGGTTGGGCTGGGCTGGGGGTTATGGCTGAGGGTTGGGCTGGGCTGGGAGTTATGGCTGGGCTGGGTCTGGGCGGCTGGGGTTAGAGATTGACATGGGAGTGAAAATGCATTCCTGTGCCGTCTTGTCCTGTCAAATGTTTTCCCGTAAAGTCCCGATCCCGCAACAGTTCTATAACCCCCACAACTTCTCTGTCCTGATAAAAATCCCTCCCTTCCTGTCCTGTCCTCATTTTAACGAGTATAAATACCTTCCTCTGTTAGCTGCCCCCCTCCCTGCACTCTGCTATGTGTGAGTTTCCATAGCAACAGACTCATTTTGGGCTGCTCATAAGAAGAGAGAGCAGTTAGCTCACTGTTAGCTAGCTCCTTTTCGTTGCCTGCCTAGCAGATAAAGGCCAATTATATATTTTTTAGTGATTGAAGACTAAAGAAATCGTGTGACTGTTCAAAAATGATGTGGCCTCCTAAAACTGCTTATAACACAAAAATAACTCAGTTTAAAAATAAATTCCTGTACTTCCTGTGGACTGACCATCTTGTCCCGAGAATTTGACTCTAGAATTTCAATCCCGTTCCTGCAGGAATTCTGTTCCTGTGTCAACCTCTAGCTGGGGCTGGGCCAGAGCCTTTGTTTGGGCTGGGCCAGGCTGGGGCTTTAGCAGTATGGATCCCTAGGATGGTGGATTGATTGGGTCAGAACCTGCAGATATAATGTAGGGGTGTAAAACTGGAGCATTTGCAGTGGATGTTTTCTAAACTCTTTTCAAGAGAGGCTAGTTTGACTGTGTAGTGCTCAGTAAATGACCATCTAGAATGTCCTTCAGCTTCCTGGTGATATGGAATTCCTCAGGTGTTGCATTCTAGGAATGACCCTCATGTTCCAGCTGTCACTGTGTATTGTGGCAACCGGAAGTGTTGCAGGCAGTTTCCCAGCTCTCTCAGTGTGTATCTTGAACCATAACTAGGCAAGTCAGTTAAGAACAAATTCTTATTTACAATGACGGCCTACCCCGTCTGGGGCCAATTGTGTACTGCCTTATGGGACTCCCAATCACGGCCGGTTGTGATACAGCCTGGAACTGAACTAGGGTCTGTAGTGACGGCTCTAGCACTGTGATGCAGTGCCTTAGACCTCTGCGCCATTTGGGAGACCATTGTGGCAAACTGAAGTGTTGCAGGCAGTTTCCCAGCTGTCTCACTCTCAGACGGTGGACACATCTCCCTCTGTTGGTCAGATTAACTCAATATTTACATTTACATGTAAATATCTGCTCCCTCTCTGCACCAACACAGTCAAATTAAACTAATATAGGCTTCTGAATAGATACAACTAAACATTTTGAATGTATAACAATCAAACTAGGACCCCTATGAATACTGGGGAAATGCATGGGATTTAAAATGTCATCCGAAATAGATAGTTTAGGCCTGTGTCATTACTAATACAATGAGTTATTGTACAAAATTCAACATTCTAAACAGCATCATGGAGGCTACAGCTATATCACGGCTAAACAGTGGTATGTTAGGCTATCACAGCAGGAACACTGACTGGAAGGCCCCATGTAGCCTATCCCTGACAGACAACCCCAAACCCCCCCCAGTCTCTATGGACTGAAAGCGTACCCAGATGTGCTTCAGCCCAGCTTGAACAAAAAAGGGAATCAGGTGGGACTTGATGATCCAAAAAGCATTCCTCAGTCTCCCTCTCTACCTCTGCATGCCTGAAAGACTCACCCAATGGGAGGGGTGGGCAGCCCTATAGCCTCCCAGGCCTAGCAGAGAGAACAGGGGGATCGGCCCTATAGCCTCCCAGGCCTAGCAGAGAGAACAGGGGGGGTCGGCCCTATAGCCTCCCAGGCCTAGCAGAGAGAACAGGGGGGTCGGCCCTATAGCCTCCCAGGCCTAGCAGAGAGAACAGGGGGATCGGCCCTATAGCCTCCCAGGCCTAGCAGAGAGAACAGGGGGATCGGCCCTATAGCCTCCCAGGCCTAGCAGAGAGAACAGGGGGGGGGGGGGGGGTTTATAGCCTCCCGGGCCTAGCAGAGAGAACAGGGGGTCGGCCCTATAGCCTCCCGGGCCTAGCAGAGAGAACAGGGGGTCGGCCCTTCCCGGGCCTAGCAGAGAGAACAGGGGGATCGGCCCTGGCCTCCCAGGCCGAGCAGAAGAACAGGGGGTTGGCCCTATAGCCTCCCAGGCCTAGCAGAGAGAACAGGGGGATCGGCCCTAAGCCTCCCAGGCCTAGCAGAAGAACAGGGGGGGGGGGGGGGGTTCGGCCCTTCCTGTAGCCTCCCAGGCCTAGCAGAGAGAACAGGGGGTCGGCCCTATAGCCTCCCAGGCCGAGCAGAGAGAACAGGGGGGGGGGGGGGGGGGTCGGCCCTATAGCCTCCCAGGCCTAGCAGAGAGAACAGGGGGTCGGCCCTATAGCCTCCCAGGCCTAGCAGAGAGAACAGGGGGTCGGCCCTATAGCCTCCCAGGCCTAGCAGAGAGAACAGGGGGTCGGCCCTATAGCCTCCCAGGCCTAGCAGAGAGAACAGGGGGAATCGGCCCTATAGCCTCCCAGGCCTAGCAGAGAGAACAGGGGGGGGGGGGGGGGGGGGGGGGTCGGCCCTATAGCCTCCCAGGCCTAGCAGAGAGAACAGGGGGATCGGCCCTATAGCCTCCCAGGCCTAGCAGAGAGAACAGGGGATCGGCCCTATAGCCTCCCAGGCCTAGCAGAGAGAACAGGGGGGGGGGGGGCCCTATAGCCTCCCAGGCCTAGCAGAGAGAACAGGGGGATCGGCCCTATAGCCTCCCAGGCCTAGCAGAGAGAACAGGGGATCGGCCCTATAGCCTCCCAGGCCTAGCAGAGAGAACAGGGGGTCGGCCCTATAGCCTCCCAGGCCTAGCAGAGAGAACAGGGGGTCGGCCCTATAGCCTCCCAGGCCTAGCAGAGAGAACAGGGGGATTGGCCCTATAGCCTCCCAGGCCTAGCAGAGAGAACAGGGGGGGGGGGGTCGGCCCTATAGCCTCCCAGGCCTAGCAGAGAGAACAGGGGGATCGGCCCTATAGCCTCCCAGGCCTAGCAGAGAGAACAGGGGGGTCGGCCCTATAGCCTCCCAGGCCTAGCAGAGAGAACAGGGGGTCGGCCCTATAGCCTCCCAGGCCTAGCAGAGAGAACAGGGGGGGGGGGGGGGGGGTCGGCCCTAGGCCTCCCGGGCCTAGCAGAGAGAACAGGGGGTGGCCCTATAGCCTCCCGGGCCTAGCAGAGAGAACAGGGGGTGGCCCTATAGCCTCCCGGGCCTAGCAGAGAGAACAGGGGGATCGGCCCTATAGCCTCCCAGGCCGAGCAGAGAGAACAGGGGGTTGGCCCTATAGCCTCCCAGGCCTAGCAGAGAGAACAGGGGGATCGGCCCTATAGCCTCCCAGGCCTAGCAGAGAGAACAGGGGGGGGGGGGGCCCTATAGCCTCCCAGGCCTAGCAGAGAGAACAGGGGGTCGGCCCTATAGCCTCCCAGGCCGAGCAGAGAGAACAGGGGGGGGGGGGGGGGGTCGGCCCATAGCCTCCCAGGCCTAGCAGAGAGAACAGGGGGTCGGCCCTATAGCCTCCCAGGCCTAGTAGAGAGAACAGGGGGTCGGCCCTATAGCCTCCCAGGCCTAGCAGAGAGAACAGGGGGTCGGCCCTATAGCCTCCCAGGCCGAGCAGAGAGAACAGGGGGATCGGCCCTATAGCCTCCCAGGCCTAGCAGAGAGAACAGGGGGGGGGGGGGGGGGATCGGCCCTATAGCCTCCCAGGCCTAGCAGAGAGAACAGGGGGATCGGCCCTATAGCCTCCCAGGCCTAGCAGAGAGAACAGGGGATCGGCCCTATAGCCTCCCAGGCCTAGCAGAGAGAACAGGGGGATCGGCCCTATAGCCTCCCAGGCCTAGCAGAGAGAACAGGGGGGGGGGGGGGGGGGCCCTATAGCCTCCCAGGCCTAGCAGAGAGACCCGGGGGATCGGCCCTATAGCCTCCCAGGCCTAGCAGAGAGAACAGGGGGATCGGCCCTATAGCCTCCCAGGCCTAGCAGAGAGAACAGGGGGGGGGGTCGGCCCTATAGCCTCCCAGGCCTAGCAGAGAGAACAGGGGGATCGGCCCTATAGCCTCCCAGGCCTAGCAGAGAGAACAGGGGGATCGGCCCTATAGCCTCCCAGGCCTAGCAGAGAGAACAGGGGGGGGGGGGGGGGGGGGTTACCCTATAGCCTCCCAGGCCTAGCAGAGAGAACAGGGGGTCGGCCCTATAGCCTCCCAGGCCTAGCAGAGAGAACAGGGGGTCGGCCCTATAGCCTCTCAGGCCTAGCAGAGAGAACAGGGGGATCGGCCCTATAGCCTCCCAGGCCTAGCAGAGAGAACAGGGGGATTGGCCCTATAGCCTCCCAGGCCTAGCAGAGAGAACAGGGGGGTCGGCCCTATAGCCTCCCAGGCCTAGCAGAGAGAACAGGGGGGTCGGCCCTATAGCCTCCCAGGCCTAGCAGAGAGAACAGGGGGTCGGCCCTATAGCCTCCCAGGCCTAGCAGAGAGAACAGGGGGGGGGGGGGGTCGGCCCTATAGCCTCCCGGGCCTAAGAGAGAACAGGGGGGTTTAGCCTCCCGGGCCTAGCAGAGAGAACAGGGGGTCGGCCCTATAGCCTCCCGGGCCTAGCAGAGAGAACAGGGGGATCGGCCCTAAGCCTCCCAGGCCGAGCAGAGAGAACAGGGGGTTGGCCCTTCCCAGGCCTAGCAGAGAGAACAGGGGGATCGGCCCTATAGCCTCCCAGGCCTAGCAGAGAGAACAGGGGGGGGGGTCGGCCCTATAGCCTCCCAGGCCTAGCAGAGAGAACAGGGGGTCGGCCCTATAGCCTCCCAGGCCGAGCAGAGAGAACAGGGGGGGGGGGGGGGGTCGGCCCTATAGCCTCCCAGGCCTAGCAGAGAGAACAGGGGGTTTAGGCCCTATAGCCTCCCAGGCCTAGTAGAGAGAACAGGGGGTCGGCCCTATAGCCTCCCAGGCCTAGCAGAGAGAACAGGGGGTCGGCCCTATAGCCTCCCAGGCCGAGCAGAGAGAACAGGGGGATCGGCCCTATAGCCTCCCAGGCCTAGAGAGAACAGGGGGGGGGGGCCCTCATGGAGGCCTAGCAGAGAGAACAGGGGGATCGGCCCTATAGCCTCCCAGGCCTAGCAGAGAAACAGGGGGATCGGCCCTATAGCCTCCCAGGCCTAGCAGAGAGAACAGGGGATCGGCCCTATAGCCTCCCAGGCCTAGCAGACAGGGGGGTCGGCCCTATAGCCTCCCAGGCCTAGCAGAGAGAACAGGGGGATCGGCCCTATAGCCTCCCAGGCCTAGCAGAGAGAACAGGGGGATCGGCCCTATAGCCTCCCAGGCCTAGCAGAGAGAACAGGGGGGGGTCGGCCCTATAGCCTCCCAGGCCTAGCAGAGAGAACAGGGGGATCGGCCCTATAGCCTCCCAGGCCTAGCAGAGAGAACAGGGGGATCGGCCCTATAGCCTCCCAGGCCTAGCAGAGAGAACAGGGGGATCGGCCCTATAGCCTCCCAGGCCTAGCAGAGAGAACAGGGGGGGGGGGGGGGTCGGCCCTATAGCCTCCCAGGCCTAGCAGAGAGAACAGGGGGTCGGCCCTATAGCCTCCCAGGCCTAGCAGAGAGAACAGGGGGACGGCCCTATAGCCTCCCAGGCCTAGCAGAGAGAACAGGGGATCGGCCCTATAGCCTCCCAGGCCTAGCAGAGAGAACAGGGGGATCGGCCCTATAGCCTCCCAGGCCTAGCAGAAGAACAGGGGGGGGGGGGGGTCGGCCCTATAGCCTCCCAGGCCTAGCAGAGAGAACAGGGGGATCGGCCCTATAGCCTCCCAGGCCTAGCAGAGAGAACAGGGGGATCGGCCAGATAGCCTCCCAGGCCTAGCAGAGAGAACAGGGGGGGGGGGTCGGCCCTATAGCCTCCCAGGCCTAGCAGAGAGAACAGGGGGGTCGGCCCTATAGCCTCCCAGGCCTAGCAGAGAGAACAGGGGGTCGGCCCTATAGCCTCCAGGCCTAGCAGAGAGAACAGGGGGTCGGCCCTATAGCCTCTCAGGCCTAGCAGAGAGAACAGGGGGTCGGCCCTATAGCCTCCCAGGCCTAGCAGAGAGAACAGGGGGATTGGCCCTATAGCCTCCCAGGCCTAGCAGAGAGAACAGGGGGGGGGGGGGGCCCTATAGCCTCCCAGGCCTAGCAGAGAGAACAGGGGGGTCGGCCCTATAGCCTCCCAGGCCTAGCAGAGAGAACAGGGGGGTCGGCCCTATAGCCTCCCAGGCCTAGCAGAGAGAACAGGGGGATCGGCCCTATAGCCTCCCAGGCCTAGCAGAGAGAACAGGGGGGTCGGCCCTATAGCCTCCCAGGCCTAGCAGAGAGAACAGGGGGCCCTATAGCCTCCCAGGCCTCAGGCCCCCTATAGCCTCCCAGGCCTAGCAGAGAGAACAGGGGGATCGGCCCTATAGCCTCCCAGGCCTAGCAGAGAGAACAGGGGGGGGGGGGGGTCGGCCCTATTGCCTCCCAGGCCTAGCAGAGAGAACAGGGGGTCGGCCCTATAGCCTCCCAGGCCTAGCAGAGAGAACAGGGGGTCGGCCCTATAGCCTCCCAGGCCTAGCAGAGAGAACAGGGGGATCGGCCCTATAGCCTCCCAGGCCTAGCAGAGAGAACAGGGGGATCGGCCCTATAGCCTCCCAGGCCTAGCAGAGAGAACAGGGGGATCGGCCCTATAGCCTCCCAGGCCTAGCAGAGAGAACAGGGGGATCGGCCCTATAGCCTCCCAGGCCTAGCAGAGAGAACAGGGGAGAACAGGGGGTCGGCCCTATAGCCTCCCAGGCCTAGCAGAGAGAACAGGGGGTCGGCCCTATAGCCTCCCAGGCCTAGCAGAGAGAACAGGGGGATCGGCCCTATAGCCTCCCAGGCCTAGCAGAGAGAACAGGGGGGGGTCGGCCCTATAGCCTCCCAGGCCTAGCAGAGAGAACAGGGGGATCGGCCCTATAGCCTCCCAGGCCTAGCAGAGAGAACAGGGGGATCGGCCCTATAGCCTCCCAGGCCTAGCAGAGAGAACAGGGGGATCGGCCCTATAGCCTCCCAGGCCTAGCAGAGAGAACAGGGGGGGGTCGGCCCTATAGCCTCCCAGGCCTAGCAGAGAGAACAGGGGGATCGGCCCTAGAGAACAGGGGATAGCCTCCCAGGCCTAGCAGAGAGAACAGGGGGATCGGCCCTATAGCCTCCCAGGCCTAGCAGAGAGAACAGGGGGGGGGGGGTCGGCCCTATAGCCTCCCAGGCCTAGCAGAGAGAACAGGGGGATCGGCCCTATAGCCTCCCAGGCCTAGCAGAGAGAACAGGGGGATCGGCCCTATAGCCTCCCAGGCCTAGCAGAGAGAACAGGGGGATCGGCCCTATAGCCTCCCAGGCCTAGCAGAGAGAACAGGGGGGGGGGTCGGCCCTATAGCCTCCCAGGCCTAGCAGAGAGAACAGGGGGATCGGCCCTATAGCCTCCCAGGCCTAGCAGAGAGAACAGGGGGATCGGCCCTATAGCCTCCCAGGCCGAGCAGAGAGAACGGGGGGGGGGGGGGGGTCAGGCCTACAAGATATGGGCTAGACTACACAGCATTACAATACGGGCTAGTCTACACAACAGTAATGCAAATATATTGAAATTGGATTTCAATGTTCCCTCAACAGTTTTTGGTAATGCCATTTCTATAAAGGAAGTGATAAAGGATGTGGTGGAACAAACTAGACAGAGACCTAGTCATTAAACTGATGTCCTCTAAAAGTAGCAAATGGTGCAATGATTACAACCCTGCCAGGACTTCTCCCTGCATTCCACCCAGTGACATGTTTAATTTTACATAGTGTGGCAGCCATGAACCTACAGTGCATTCTGAAAGTATTCAGACCCCTTCCCTTTTCCACATCGTTACTTTACAGCCTTATTCTAAACTGGATTAAATATAATGTTTTCCTCATCGATCTACACACAATGCCACATAATGAAAAAGCAAAAACAGGTTTAGAAATTTTTGCAAATGTATTCAAAATAAACTGAAAAACCTTATTTACGTAAGTATTCAGACCCTCTGCTATGAGAATTGAAATTGAGCTCATGTCCTTCCTGTTTCCATTGATCATCTTGAGATTTTTCTACAACTTGATTGGACTCCACATGTGGTAAATTAAATTGATTGGACATGGATTGGAAAAGCACACACCTGTCAATATAAAAAGGTCCCGCAGTTGACAGTGCATGTCAGAGTAAAAAACCAGCCGTGAGGTTGAAGGAATTGTCCATAGAGCTCCGAGACAGGATTGTGTCGAGGCACAGATCTGGGGGAGGGACCTAAACCTATCTGCAGCATTGAAGGTCCCCAACAACACAGTGGCCTCCATCATTCTTAAATGGAAGAAGTTTGGAACCACCAAGACTCTTCCTAGAGCTGGCCACCCGGACAAACTGAGCAATCGGGGGAGAAGGGCCTTGGTCAGGGAGGTGACAAAGAATCCAATCGTGACTTTGACAGAGATCCATAGTTCCTCTGTGGAGATGGGAGAACCTTCCAAAAGGACAACCATCTCTGCAGCACTCTACCGATCAGGCGTTTATGGTAGAATGACCAGACGGAAGCCACTCCTCAGTAAAAGGCACATGACAACTCGCTTGGAGTTTGCCAAAAGGCACCTAAAGGACTCTGACCATGAGAAACAAGATTGAACTCTTTGGCCTGAATGCCAAGCGTCACATCTGAAGGAAACCTGGCACCATCCCTACAGTGAAGCATGGTGGCAGCATCATGCTGTGGGGATATTTTTCAGAGAAAGGGACTGGGAGACTTGTCAGGATTGAGGTAAAGATGTTATTTGTATTTTATTTAACTAGGCAAGTCAGTTAAGAACAAATTCTTATTTACAATGACGGTCTACCCCTGCCAAACCTTGACGACGCTCAGCCAATTGTGCGCTGCCCTGTGGGACTCCCAATCACGGCCGGATGTGATGCAGCCTGGATTCGACCCAGGGACTACGCCTCTTGCACTGAGAATGCAGTGCCTTTGACCGCTGCACCACTTGGGAGCCCAAAGACGAACGGAGAAAAGTACAGAGATCCTTGATGAAAACCTGCTTGAGAGCACGCAGGACCTCAGATGGGGGTGAAGGTTCACCTTCCAACAGGACAATGACCCTAAGCACACATCCAAGACAATGCAGGAATGGCTTCGGGACAAGTCTCTGAATGTCTTTGAGTGACCCAGACAGAGCCTGGACTTGAACCTGATCAAACATCCCTGGAGATGGCTGTGCAGCGACGCTCCCCATCCAACCTGACACAGCTTGAGATGATCTGGAGAGAAGAATGGGAGAAACTCCCCAAAAGTACTGAGTAAAGGGTCTGAAGACTTATGTAAATGTGAAGTTTCTGTATTTAATACATTAGCAAAAATGTATTAGATTGATGAGGGACAAAAACTACTTAATCATTTTTAGAATAAGGCTTTAAAATAACAATGTGGAATAAGTCAAGGGCCCTGAATACTTTCCGAATGCACTGTATCTCATTGTTTTGGACTGGTCAAGGGGCTCTGTCTGGGGTTCCTATGTGTCAAGGGGCTCTGTCTGGGGTTCAGCCAAGGGATACGATTGATTTTGGAACAGATTGTTATTCATTCTGGACTGGGGTGATGTCATGGAACTAAAAAGGCAACAAGACAGACTGCCTTTATCTTGAGCCAGAATCCTTTCAGGCCTGACTGAATGCAGTGGTTGGTTGGAGTCTTTAGGAATGGTTGCCAGGTAATCAGAGACAGGCATCATGTTCACAATGATAGAAGCTTAATCAATATGGGAGGATCTTCTGTTACTGTGACCCTTGATGGATAACATCATGTGTGAGTGAGAAGTGGTGGGGGCTTGGTCTGACCCACATCCAGGTTCATCAATATTCAGTAACTCTGTGCAGCACGACAAGACTCACGCCCACACGTCTCCCAGGGTGACTAACATTCACCTCCACTGTTCTGTACTCCTCTACTGTCTGCTGCACAACTGCATACACCAGCAGTTTGTGTGAGAGCGACTCACACATTCTGAATGCAATTATAATGCATGAGTATAACATTGTAACTAAACTTAAATTGCACTGTGATCTGAGCCCCATGGCCATTGTAATCTCATAGTAACAAGGAAGGCACTGTTAGAAGTGTAAAAACAGTAATTGTCAACAAACTAACTAGTTACCAAGGAGCATGATCTTCAATTAGGTTTATTTAAAGCTACTCAAGTTGTCAACAATGGTTCGTTCTCAGTGGTGTAAAGTACTCAAGTAAAAATACTTTAAAGTGCTACTTAAGGAGATTTTGGGGGTATCTGTACTTTATTATTTATATTTGTGACAACTTTTACTTCCTTACATTCCTAAATAAAAATGTTATTTTTACTCCATACATTTTCCCTGACACCCAAAAGTACTTGAAACCTTTTGAATGCTTAGCAGGAAAGAAATTGACGTACTTATCAAAATAACATATTTGGTCATCCTTACTGCCTTTGATCTGGCGGCCCCCTAAACACACACTATTCGTTAGTAAATTACCACTGAGTGTTGGGGTGTGCCCCTTGCTAGCCGTAAATAAAATAAAAATTTAAAAACAAGAAAATGGTGCCGTCTGGTTTGCTTAATATAAGGATTTTTAAATAATTTATTTTTACTCTTGATACTTAATAAGTATACATAAAACGAAATGCTTTTACTCAAGTAGTATTTTACTGGATGACTCACTTTTACTTGAGTCAATTTCTACGAATGCATCTTTACTTTTACTTAAGTATAACAAATCAGTATTTTTTCACCACTTGTTCGTTCTACATTGCGCTGCTAGTTGCAGTATCTAGCAAGTGTTTGTAACGTAGCTTGCCAAGGCCTGGTGCTGCAAACAGACAGGGCTGCAAATGCCATGTTAGTGAGCAATAGCTCAACACGGTTCCGTGCGTAAACGTTGAATGCATTGACCAACTGGCGCTCCCGAAGTGCGAGATGGTTCCCGATCGTGCAGTTTGTAGCTATATATTCCAATGCTATAGCGTGACAGTAAGTAAACAAAATCTAAAGACAAACGTCCCATCAATACCACACCTAACAACAGCGCTGTCAGACGCAGGAAGTAGCTATAGCTAGCTAACTGGTTCGAGCTAGCCCTAGCCAGGGCATATTGCAGAAGTGGAATGAGCACAGATTGACTGTTTCTGTTTGGTTCGTTCAATGCTTACCGATGTGGTTATCCTCAATGTGCACGATGAGTTCGGCCAACGATTCGAAGTGGAGTCCGCAACCACCGAACCTACAAATGTTAGAGAAGAAGGAGGCAGCGGCGATGCCTGTCATGTTTTAAGCTACCTGTACATTGAATGTGTGCCAGTGAGGGGAGTCAGCTACAGACACCAGCAGGCAGCGGCGCTAGCAGCTGGAGCATAAGCATGGGGTGGGAAAGTGGAGCGAGAAAGGGCTGAGGGGCTATGTTCACGTGCAAGTCGGAACTAGGAAACTCGGAAATTTCGATCTGCTCATTTGTTGAACGCGGCACGTGAATAACTACAAGTCGAACATTTCTGAGTTTCCTAGTTTCGACTAGCACTTGATTGCGGCAATAGGGCTAGTGGGCGGCAGGTAGTGTTTAGAGCGCTGCTGGACTAGTGATCAAAAGGTTTGCAGATCGAATCCTCGAGCTGACAAGGTAAAAAGCTCCCCGTTCTGCCCCTAGGAAAAGTTAACCCATGGTTCCTAGTCCGTCATTGCACATAATAAAATGTTCTTAACCGACATACCTAGTTAAAAAAAAAAAAAAAAAAAATAGGGACAGTGACAATATCATTGCCTGTTTGAGCACCCCTTAGGTAACTCACTTTATAATCAACGCCACGAATATACTTGACGTATTACGTTGCAATATTGTGAATTGTCGGGACAGAACAGTAGACAACACATTTCAAAAACACACCATACCTGTTTGAATTATGTGATAGGGTAGTAAGACGCTTACTTTTGGTCATTGTTTCCTTTGGGATCCTAATTAGGGAGTCACATGAAAAGGTTTAAAAAAGGAGTGTATTCGTCGGAGGGATAATATTACCAGCTGAGTAAATACAAATAAATTACTAACAAATTGAAGCATCATTTTATTTGCTAGCAATATAAATAACAATATGACACCTGCTCGTGGAACATCTTATTATAAAATCATGGACATTAATATGGATTTGGTCCCCCTTTTGCCGCTATATCAGCCTTCACTCTTCTGGGAAGTCTTTCCACTAGATGTTGGAACATTGCTGCAGGGACTTACTTCCAGTCAGCCACAAGAGCACGTGAGGTCAAACACTGACATTGGGCGATTAGGCCTGGCTCACAGTCAGCATTCCAATTTATCCCAAAGGTGTTCAATGAGGTTGAGGTCAGGGCTCTGTGCAGGCCAGTCATGTTCTTCCACATGATCTTGACAAATAATTTCTGTATGGACCTTGCTTTGTGCACAGGGGCATTGTCCTGCTGAAACTTGAAAGGGCCTTCCCCAAACTGTTGCCACAAAGTTGGGAAGCACAGACTTGTCTAGAATGTCATTGTATGATGTAGCGTTAAAATTTCCCTTCATTGGAACAAAGGGGCCTAGCCCGAACCATGAAAAACAGCCCCAGACCATTATTCCTCCTCCACCAAACTATGCATTCAGGCAGGTAGCATTCGGCCGGCAGTGTAGCCTAGTGGTTAGAGCCGAAAGGTTGCAAGTTCAAATCCCCAAGCTGACAAGGTACAAAATCTGTCGTTCTGCCCCTGAACAGGCAGTTAACCCACTGTTCCTAGGCCGTCATTGAAAATAAGAATTTGTTCTTAACTGACTTGCCTAGTAAAATAAAGGTAATAAAATAAAAAATTCTCCTGGCATCCACCAAACCCAGATTTGTCCATCGGACTGCATTGCGTTTGGTGATCTTGGGCATGTGTTAGGCTGCTCGGCAATGGAAACCCATTTCATGAAGCTCCCGACGAACAGTTATTGTGCTGAAGTTGCTTCCAGAAGCACAGTTTGAAACTCTGTAGTGAGTGTTGCAAACGAGGACAGGCGATTTTTACGCGCTTCAGCACTCGGTGGTAGCCAAATCCACTAATTTGAAGGGGTGTCCACATACATTTGTATATATAGTGTATAGGTTCATAAAAACCACAAGCAAAAACAATGTTACAAACAAATACATTAAATTTCATGAAAACATGAACTTATTAATGTTGAATAGAGTCAAAGGAAGCAAGTTTGCTCAAAACAACAAGCATTTTACATATTTGCCATTAATAATGTGAGTATGTTGCTAAACAGGAACAATATAACATACTTATTTAATTTCAAATTTGTTTGACTTGCATTTGAAATTCCTATTTCGGTCAACAGCTTTCCCAGCATCAGACAACTATAGACATGACTGAACTTGAGAGCAGTGGTGTAATGAAAATAGCATAGACCGTTTTCAGATTTGTCAGACACACAGAAAACGGTCTATCTTGAAAAGCACAGCACTTGCTTTTTATGCAAAGATCTTTTCAACTGTTTTTTTCTTCTTCTTTTCAGCACCAGTGACAGATGTCCAACCAGCATCCCGCATCCTTTTCATTGCGGCGAGCTTTAAAGTACTCCCAGGTGATTTCTGAATGGCAGGGCTCTGGATCTGAAACATTACAGACTAATACTGACCTGGACATCACAGCATTAACTACTTTTAAGTTACAGACTATATTTTAGAAGTTGCAGAGTATAGACTGTACAATATGGTATTTCACAACTAATTTCATAATACAGAGGGTGTACTGCCAAGTAAGTCAAGTATTTGGTGTTAATGTAAGGCTGGCTCATTCTACCTTCCTGAATATGTCCACTTTCTGATTCTGTGCTGCTGGGACACTTGACTGCAGGCGGCTCTTGAATGGATCAGTTGCAACTGCAATGCTCTGCCATTATATGAACCAGAAAGACCCAAGTTAGAAGAAGTGATATGTAAAGCAAAATGATTTCCACAATTAAATGTGCATGTGCACACCATACAGCGTGCATATAAAGTTATGATAATAAATCCCGAATTTGAACAAATCCAATGTTTTAAGTCTATCCAAGTTCAAGCAGTGTGTTCATTAGATCTTGAAGCATTATTTACCAATAAATCATTATGTTCCGAGCTGTCAGACTTGGGGTCAAGCTCCAGGGTGCTCATCCCCCAGGGCACAGACTTCCCAGTGGAGGGAGGAGTTCTGATTCTGTAAGACTATGGAGAAAATCACTCAATCACTCACAAAGAAATAGGATGGAGAGAATCCTCTGGGGGAATGGCTCAGTCAATAAATGAAAACACAGTTAATGAATCTGAAACATAAAAAAATCTATCAACATACTCCAATACCTTAATCCGTGGTGTTGCACTAACTATATTGGTGGAGCTCCAAGATGGAGTTCTGAGAGCTTCGGTTTCCTTTGACGCATCAAACATACAGTACCATGTCAGTTCATCTAATCAATTCTACCGTGATCATACAACATACAGATAATTTATTATTGAATAGCCTAACTTATGCATTATGAATACAACACAGAAAATAATCAACCAATTCCAATACCTTAATTCGTGGTGTTGCTGCAACTCTCGTCATGGAGCTCCAAGATGGAGTTTTTGGGGCTTCGTTTTCCATTTCCTTTGACACATCAACACTATCAGTTCATCTAAGGTATTATACAGTGATGATGCACATGGATGTAGTGGAAAAACATTTCAGAAAATGTTTGACCCGAACACCATCATTTTTAAGAAGTTCATGATCACTTACATTAATGTTTGGAGTCAATACAACTATTTTCTCTGAGGTTTGGGATGGGGTTACAGAGGCTTTCAGAGTTTTTGTCTTTCTCTGACTGTCCTTTGCCAAACGGAACATAGGCATCTTGGCAGAGGAGTATACTTTGGGTGTTTCAGAACACCTAACTTCTTTGGACTTTGGCTCCGGCAGCTACTTTGTAAATATAAAACATGTAAAATAACAATTTTTGTCAGACACTTTTAAACACAAACTGTTGTAATGCTCTGATATCTGAATATCTACCTGTTCATCCTGTGTCTCCAGTTGCCTGCTCATTTTCTTTTCTTTTTTCAGGGCTGTAATCTCTTGTAGTAAGCTTTCCTACAACCCAACATGACATCATGACTGAGTAAATAGACAACATTTGTCACTTGACACAGCTTTGTCAGCATGGGACATGACCACTTACCCTCTCGTTCATTTCTTTCTTTAGTTGTTCCTTCAAACGGTCATTCTCAATGTTCTGCTGTGACAGTGCCAATTCCTGAGGAAAAATCAGAAAAATATCCAAGAAGCAGAGGTATAACTACTGAAATGCTCCCAGTTAATCCAATCTCATGTGTATTCCTCTACTATATTGTAGCATACCAGTGATGTTCTATTAGCAGTTGCCTCCATGTCTTTCCTCTTCTTCTCATCAAGCTCTGCATCTTTCTCGTCAACCATTTTGTCATACTGGTTCTGATACCAACAGAGAACTAAATGTTAACAAACACACATGGATAATATTTCAAACAACATGCAAGATGGCAGCGGTGTTGGTGTAATCTGTGGATATTGACCTAAAGATAACTTTACCTTGTGCTTTTCCATCAAGGCAACCATGTCTGCTATCTTGTTCTGACATTTGATTTCAGTATCTTCCTTACTCTTGACGGCATCTGTTGCTGTAAGATGTAGCTTTTGCACCTGCAGGGATCAATATGTACAGCAAGTATGTTGCCACATCTACCAGAATGTACCATATTATTAACTTCCAATAAGCACCTTTTTCTGAAGCTCTGCCTCAGATGTTGCTTTGGTTTCAAGGTCATCAAGCAAATTTTTACATTCCTCTTCATTTGATCGTTGAACATTTTCTGACTCCTCTTTCAATTTGTTTATCTGTAATGGATGAAAAACCAAGTTGCATCACAACTGAACTACAATTTTGCACTTGTCTTGTAAATTACAATTTAAAGCCACGCGGTACCTCATTTTCAAGTTCACTGGATTTCGCTGTCTCAATTGCAATTTGTTTCTTCAACATTTTGTTCTGAGAACAAACAAGTAAATGGTAAACAGGTTATAGAAAGCTGAACAGTTTATATTATTGTATAATTAATTTGTCATTTTATAATCAATTTTTTTAGTCAACACAAACCTCTTTTTGGTATTCGTCCTGGACTTTAGTTTTACTCTCTAATTTTATCTTCAGGTTGGACAGCTAGAGAGAAAAAGCATAGTGTTTGATAAGATATTAAAGACAAAATAATCCAAGTGTAGACATGACTTTGATAATCACCTTTGACTCCACTGTTTTCATTTGTTTATCTTTCTTTGAGAGCTCGGCCAGCAGATCTCCACACTACAGACGAAGTCAAACAGAAAATAGTGAACTTTATTTACTATCACTCATCAGTGTGAATATAGAATAAAACAGACATGCATTTAGATTTGGGCATTTACTCGGCCATATAATATTTTTGAAAAACAGTGTTAAACTGACATCATGTTGAAAGTTCCAATACAGACATTTTATCTCAATATCAAATATTTTCTGGGTAACAATTAAGCACCTTACTGTGATTGTTTTAAAATAAAATGGTAAAAAAATAAACAAAAATAACTTCTTAGCAAATAGCAATTTCTCAAGCAAGAATTTTGCCAGGACTATCTGGGAGTGGTTTGAGTAGGGAGGGGGAAACTGAAAACTATTATTGTTATTGGCAGAGAGGTTTGGAACACTCTTTCTTATTGGTCTAGTAACTAATTTACCACATGGTGATGACATCAGGCAGGCCAAAACTCCATTCCACCAAAACATGCAGAAATTTCAGGCGGTCATTTCAAACTGCTTTTACACTAAAGGGGCATTATCATAATTTTCACAATATTATTCCAACCTCATAGACAGTTGATTTGCTTACACTTTCTTCAAGTTTCTTCTGCAGATTCTCAGTGTCTTGGCCTTGCTCTTCAACTTTGGCATTTAAGGATTTCAATTCCTCTCTACAGGAAAAAGGTGAATGATTTTGAAGAAAAAAAACGAATGTTGCTGCATGCAGCATTGTATAATGACTATCATTACTAAAGATTTATAAACAATTAACTCTAACTGACCGTAATTGGTGGTTTTCTTCTTGGAGTCTTTCAATTTCCTTCTTCATCTTCATCTCTTTTGCCTCACTCTCCTGAATGACAAGAATATACCCATTACAACACAATAATTAATTATCAGCAAACTGCTCCATTATTCTTTATTATTCTATACAGACAGCATCACATGTTCAATTCATACAGACCTTAAGTTGTGCTACCAGAATGTTTGCCTCTGAGGATTCATTCTGAATCTGCTCCAGAATAGTCTTCTTCTCAAGCTGCAGCTGATTGAAACGTGCTAATAGCTCCTTATACTTCACCCTGGAGAATAATTCACATTCAGCATTTACAGAGACATGGAGGAAAACTATCCCTCAGGTTATTGAATACTTTATACTTGAACATCCAAGGACTCACTCATGCTGTACAATGTCTGTCTTTAGATTCTCTTTCTCCTTGATGGATTTTTCATCTCTTCTCATTGCAGCAGATAACTGCCCCTCAATCTCTTTTATTTTCCTCTGTGGGATACAACATATTAACAATTTCTTTCCTGGACTCATCTATGTACATACAGGTGTCAAACAAAAAATGTAAACACAAATATGCATTGCCAATATTGTGCAAGGAAAATATAATTAATAGAATGAAACCTCAGTCATATTGGCTTTTTCTTTCAAGTCGTTTTGCATCGTTTCAGCATTTCCAAGAGCCTTTTCCAGTAAAATGTTTTCAACAGACATGGTTTCCACTTTATTCTAGAAGGGTACAACATATTCCAATATTAAAAGATAATAAGATTTATGCAAACAATATCCTTCCGAATAAGTAGCGCTATAAATGTATCGACACAACAATCATCTGAACATCATCTCACCTTAACTTGGTGAATTTCAGCATGTTTCCCCTCAAGCTCTGTGGTGAGTTCTGATGTTCTGGTCTCCACAACTTTAATTGTTTCCTCTAGTGACTGTATGGATTTATTTTTGACATCCTAAAAGGTAAGAGTAAAATAATTGCTCTTTCATTAACCTCACAATGGACTAGACATGACAGTTATGAGGGAAGTGGCAATTTGAGTTCACAAAACATAGGGGACATATAATCTTTACCAATTCATCTTCAAGGATTTGTAGTTGGCTGTCTTTCTTTTCTTTCTGTTCTTTGATCTCTCCTAGAAAACAAAAGTTATATTAAATCTCTGGTTGCATACAAGCTAAAAACAAATGTCAATGTTCGAAAAAAGAATGCAATTGTAACACGAAAGGGTGTGTGATACACCTTTTTTTTTAGCACAGTTGCAAGTACGAGGCGAAGCCGAGCAATACTTTACCTAATTCAAGGTTTTTCCTGTCAAGTTCCTCTGTGACTGCCGTAAGCTTCAGTTCAAGTTCTTTTGCCCTGAAAAACAAGTTAACATTCAAAGTAATATAAGAATCTTGATTACCATTTTGGGGTTCATCAAACAGGGGACAAAATAGTAACTCTATTAATTTCCCACCTCTGTATCTCAACTGTTAATGATGTCTGAAATTCCTGGGCTGTGGCCTGAATCTGTACAAGCTTGTCTGCTTGTTGATCTTTTATTTTGTTGAGCTCTTCCAAGCTTGAGTCTTTCTTGGCAATAACCTTTGCATTCTCCTCTTTGTTTCTCTCTAATGCTGTAGCAATAGCTTTTCTACTTTCCTAGAGATTTAAAGTAACAATGCACATTTTCCATTGTCCCATTATGTACTGTCCACAGCCACATGAAGATATATAACAACTTAGAATGTAAAATTACAAACATATGCCTCCTTGGATTATACATGATGAACTGCATAACTTCCGTTTTAAATATACTTTTTAATAGCATATTGGAGTACAAAACAACATACTAACCTCACATTCTTCATTGAGCTGTTCTGCATTTTGCAGACTTTCTAACAGAGATTCTTGTTCTTGTTTGGAACGTTGAAGGGCTTCCTGGTGTTGTTCTGTCAAAGGAAATAAGATGTTAATGTTCTTGTCGTAAAAGATGATATTATACATGAGTAAGGAAGTTTCACTTCCAGTAAAATGCATGAAATGGATTTAAAAGTTCACCAAGACATATTCGAATGGAATTCATTTTACTGAGCGTAATGTAATTGTGTACAAGATCAAAACACCACATCTGTAATTTTAGTCCTGAATCTGCCATGGCAGGAGAGTAACAATTCCAGCCAGAATAACCAAGGTCCTCTGATATTACGACTCTTGTTCTTATCGACATCACTGTGTTTTCTGTGACATTAGAGTTTGACAAGTATTGCTTGCAGTTTGAGCAAGAAAACATAGAACTGATTTGATCAATTGAAGCTTAAAACAAAGTGCTGCACATACACTACATTACCAAAAGTATGTGGACACCTGCACGTCAAACACCACATTCCAAAATCATGGGCATTAATATGTAGCTGATCCCAACCTTTGCTGCTATAAAAGCCTCCACTTTTCTGGGAAGGCTTTCTACTAGTGGTTGGAACATTGCTGCAGGGACTTCCATTCAGCCACAAGTTGAAAGTGAGGTTGGGCACTGATGTTGGGCAATTAGGCCTGGCTCGCATTCGGCGTTCCAATGCATCCCAAAGTTGCTCAATGGGGTTGAAGTCAAGGCTCTGTGCAGGCCAGTCAAGTTCTTCCACACCGATCTCAACAAACCATTTCTGTATGGACCTCGCTTTGTGAATGGGGGAGGGGGGGTAAAGGTGCCCAAATACTTTTGTATACAGTGTATATTTCATAACTGCCTTCAACTTCAAAGTGAATACTTTTGTTTATACCTTTTGTGCCAGTGACCTGAAGTTGAACATTGTCAAATGCATCAGTTTAATTAAGCCTAAATACGCAATAAAAAAGTATTGCAGTTATAGGCTTATAGCCATACAACTCTCCTTCCGTGGCCTCCAATTGCTCTTAAATAAAAGTAAAACTAAATGCATGCTCTTCATGTCACGACTTCCGCCGAGGTTGGCTCTCCTGCCCGTTCAGGCGGTGCTCGGCGGTCGTCGTCACCGTCCTACTAGCCACTACCGATCCCTTTTCGTGTATCTGTTGGTTTTGTCTGATTGGTTTCACCTGTGTGTTGTTTAGTTAATTAGTGTCTGTATAATATGTAGGTTGTCCCGCCCTTGTTTTGTGCGGGATTGTTTATTTGTCATCTATGTCTGTCGGTGTATCTTGTGTTCTTATTCTCCGGTTCGTCTTTTATCCTGTGTTGGATTATTCACCCTGACCATCCTACCAATCCTCGACTTTGGCGATGTCATTTACAAAATAGCCTCCAATACCCTACTCAACAAATTGGATGCAGTCTATCACAGTGCAATCCGTTTTGTCACCAAAGCCCCATATACTACCCACCACTGCGACCTGTATGTTCTCGTTGGCTGGCCCTCACTTCATACTCGTCGCCAAACCCACTGGCTCCATGTCATCTACAAGACCCTGCTAGGTAAAGTCCCCCCTTATCTCAGCTCGCTGGTCACCATAGCATCTCCCACCTGTAGCACACGCTCCAGCAGGTATATCTCTCTAGTCACCCCCAAAACCAATTCTTTCTTCCTCTCCTTCGAGTTCTCTGCTGCCAATGACTGGAACGAACTACAAAAAGCACTGAAACTGGAAACACTTATCTCCCTCACTAGCTTTAAGCACCAACTGTCAGAGCAGCTCACAGATTACTGCACCTGTACATAACCCACCTACAATTTAGCCCAAACAACTACCTCTTTCCCTACTGTATTTAATTTATTTATTTATTTTGCTCCTTTGCACCCCATTATTTTTATTTATACTTTGCACATTCCTCCTTTGCAAATCTACCATTCCAGTGTTTTACTTGCTATATTGTATTTACTTTGCCACCATGGCCTTTTTTTGCCTTTACCTCCCTTATCTCACCTCATTTGCTCACATCGTATATAGACTTGTTTATACTGTATTATTGACTGTATGTTTGTTTTACTCCATGTGTAACTCTGTGTCGTATGTGTCGAACTGCTTTGCTTTATCTTGGCCAGGTTGCAATTGTAAATGAGAACTTGTTCTCAACTTGCCTACCTGGTTAAATAAAGGTGAAAAAAATAGGCTTATTAAATAGGGGAAATCTGCATTTGCTACATCCATTTTGAGATTTGTGAATTATTGATACGTAGCCATTGATTCTTGAAGAATATAATTTATAAATGCCTCATGAGCTTAGTTCTACTGTCGTACCACATCAAAAACAAAAATATAAGCTTGTTTTACTTTGTTTGTAAAGAATGTAAATGTAAACAAACACTACATAGCCTAAAAACATGATTACAACTATAATGTTGATATCATGGATGCCCAGACTAAGCATCCATTGTTCTGTCTATGAATTTGAGAGTGGTTACACTTCTTCAACCACATCCCTAAGCTTTTTTACCAAAACAGGGGCAGGAGAAGGCATTGTTAGTGTTTCAACTGCTGATTGTCTCTTTAAAGAAACCCTGGCTGTTGATGTAGTAGGCAGTAGATCAATAGAACACAAAGTATCCCCAATCCACTGAGGTTAACTTTGTTGGACATGGCAAGTTCACTTTCTCATCCATAAACGCATCTCAAGTGCAAATAGGTCTACTGTTCAGCAACTCATATCAGCAGGATGCAGGGCATTTTTATGAGGAGGAACTTTTACCGTGGATCTCTAAAATAATGATTTTGATCACACTTCCTCAATTTAAATATTATGAGGGCACCTACAAAATGTTGGCAGCCAAGCACAAGTTATCAATGTAGCCTCCTATCTTGACATGACCTTTAAATATGTTCACACATTGAATGAAGGAAAAAAAATGAATTATAGGAGGCTGTTTGGAAAAACATCCTACGCAAATCATCCTCTGGAATAATGCACATGCTGGGGTAATTACATAATCAACATCTCTAGTAATACTAGTCCTGTCCAAATAGGGCTTAAGACCTAGGCCTAATCAATGAACAAAAAGTGCCCATCTTACGTGCTGCCTGTTGTAACCGTTTGCAACTCTCTCGGGTTTCATGGAGGTTGAGCAGGATTGCCTGAAGTTCTTTTTCTTTGTCCTTCATTTTCATCTGAAGTATCACAACCTGTAAGAGACATTTTCAGTTTCCATAGTCTACATACACAACGCCAAATACTGTTCATATTGTTTGTGACAACAATAGGTTACTCGAAAATGTGTTTTAAAAACCACTCAGAGAGGGTGTCCATTACTCTACTCATGTTCAGTCAGACCAACCTCTTCTTCTTTCATACTGAATTCTTTCTCAAACTTCTCCTTTAAAACGGCAAATTCTTCCAATTCCTCTTTAACTGTAAAATATTCACATCATTGGAGTTATTGTTCTCTTTTTATATACTGTGTAAAGTGCCGAGTGTTATGTTAACAACACAATACAAGTGCATTGATGATGATATATTTCAAGTATATATACACCTTTCAGCATTTCATGGCGGTCAGTTTCTGCTTGAATACGTAGGCTTTCAAAGGCAGCATTCATCCTCTATAACAACGAATAAAAATGTTTTAACAAATATTCCTCACTAGCATCATATAACTGACGTCATACATGCTGTATTAATGAAGATAACAAATCAATTATGTTATTTTAATCAAAAGAACAGAAAATTATAATATTCACCTGAATAGTTTCACTGTTTTCCATGAACAAGTGATGGGTTTCCTCTCTTTCAGATTCAACTAAGAGAACATAGGTTGGTTTGAGGACAACGTAGACCACAAAATGTCATCATTTCGCATTCAGGCAACTGGCATGTACACTTAGGCTGAGTAGTCGGCATGTTTTACTCACATAGATGGATTTTCTCAGCTGATCTTTCAAACGTATCCTTTAGTATATTACATAGGTTCCGTGTAGCATTGTTTCTGTTGGAAAAATAAACATTACAGAAAAAAACAAAATGATACAATCTATAGTGACAGTATCATGTTGTATTCAAATACATACTTGTTCTGCAGATCATCATTCTCACTGATCTGATCCTCTAGTTTTATGCTGAGGCTTTCATTTCCGAACTAAAACATAAAGAAAAGGAAAAATAGGATATATAATAATAATACTTTTTTTTAAAGGACTTTAGCAATTTTACTCTGTCTTTTCAATATAGGCCTATACCTGTACATTTACTGGTACATACCTGCAATTCCTGAATGGCTTTACGTTGGGTTTCAATTGTTCTTTTGTTTTCTTGCAGCTTCCTGTCTTTTTGCACAGCCTCTGAGTCCACTTTGACTTTCCAATACTTTACTTTCTGAACTTCTTCAAACAGTTTTGAATACAGCTGACTGGGTTTGCAATTGGTCTAAGAAGATTTAGAAAACACATGTCAGAACTCTAAAGCATAATCTATACATAATCACATCAGCGGAGGCTGGTGGGATGAGCTATAGGAGGACAGGCTCATTGTAATGGCTGGAATGGAATCAATGGAACGGTGTCAAACATGTGGTTTCCATATGTTTGATACGTTCCATTTATTCCATTCCAGTCTTTACAATGAGCCCGTCCTCCTATAGCTATTTCCTCCAGTCTCCTCTAAATCACAGCCTATTATGTAAAACTAATGCTCCTGAGAATTGAGATAAAGGCTAATTTGCTCACATGCGACTAATCTCGGTTAACCCAGAACTAAAGTCTTGCGTAATTGATCAGATGCTCGATTAAGTTCTGGGTAAAGAAGTGTTGAGAGAACGAGGAGCTCTACCCTCTGTCTTTGCAAGTTATGGGTAAGTCTATGGGCCAAATGTCCCCTCCCTTTCTGAAATTTGACACCACACCAAATCTTGATTTTCCCAAATAACCGGTGCCAAAAAACCCAAGGACCGGAAATAATGCTGCTCACCATCTCCCGCATCCCGTTGTATCATGACAGACCTACGGTACCATTTATGTTTCTGTTGTCTGTCCACCAGAGATCAACACTCAACTAATATTGGCTTGCTGGTGAGTTGTACAATGTGTTATCTATCTAGGCCAGTGATACGCAAACTCTTTCAGAAGGGACCCCATATCTTTAGCCAGAATTTCTGGTGATCCCATCCCTCCCCAAATCTGATGACACAACCTTAAAATCAGTCAATTTAAATGTTTACATCAACAAACAACCTTAAATTCATTAAAATGTTCAAATTTCTTATCAATGTATCATTCCCAAAAACGTTTGTATGTTGTCCCATACAATAATTTGTACTCATTTTTTGTTCCTCCCAAAATTATTATTATTATTTTAATTGGGGGGACCCTAATCCAATTCCCCCATGACTCTGACTTCGAATACCTCTGATCTAGGCTTTCAGTGCATTCAGAAAGTATTCAGATCCCTTGGCTTTTTCCACATTTTGTTATCTTACAGCCTTATTCTGAAATGTATTTTTATTCTTATTCCCTCATCTATCTACACACGATACCCCATAATGACAAAGCAAAAACAGGTTCATAGAAATGTTTGCAAATGTATTAAAAATACAAATCTGTACATAAGTATTCAGACCCTTTACTTTGTTGAAGCATCTTTGGCAACGATTACTGCTTAGAGTCTTTGTGGGTATGACTCTACAAGCTTGGCACACCTGTATTTGGGGAGTTTCTCCAATTCTTCTCTGCAGATAATCTCAAGATTGGTCAGGTTGGATGGGGAGCGTCGCTGCACAGGTATTTTCAGGTCTCTCCAGAAATGTTCGAATGGGTTCAAGTCCGCGCTCTGGCTGGGCCACTCAAGGACATTCAGAGACTTGTCCCAAAGCCACTCCTGAGTTGTCTTGGCCGTGTGTTTAGGGTTATTGTCCTGTTGGAAGGTGAACCTTCGCCCCAGTCTGTGGTGCTGAGCGCTCTGGAGCAGGTTTTCATCATGGATCTCTCTGTACATTGCTCTGTTCATCTTTCCCTTGATCCTGACTAGTCTCCCAGTCCCTGAAAAACATCGCCACAGCATGATGCTGCAACCACCATGCTTCACCGTAGGGATGGTGCCAGGTTCCCTCCAGACGTGACGCTTGGCATTGAGGCCAAAAAAATTCAATCTTGGCTTCATCAGACCAGATAATCTTGTTTTCTCAAGGTCTGAAAGTTCTTCAGGCGCATTTTGGAAAACTCCAAGTGGGCCATCCTGTGCCTTTTACTGAGGAGTGGCTTCCGTCTGGCCACTCTACCATAAAGGCCTGATCGGTGGAGTGCTGCTGAGATGGTTGTCCTTTTGGAAGGTTCTCCTATCAACACAGAGGAACCCTAGAGCTCTGTCAGAGTGACCATCGGGTTCTTGGTCACCTCCCTAATCAATGCCCTTCTCCCCCGATTGCTCAGTTTGGTCGGGAACCCAGCTCTGGGAAGAGTCTTGGTTGTTCCAAGAATGATGGAGGCCACTGTGTTCTTGGGGACCTTCAATGCTGCAGAAATGTTTTGGTCCCTTCCCCAGATCTGTGCCTCGACACAATCCTGTCTCGGAGCTCTATGGACAATTCCTTTGACCTCATGGTATGGTTTTTGTTCTGACATGCACTGTCAACTGTGGGACCTTATATAGACAGGTGTGTGCCTTTCCAAATCATGTCCAATCAATTGAATTTACCACATCTGGAGTCCAATCAAGTTGTAGAAACATCTCAAGGATGATCAATGTAAACAGGATGCACCTGATCTCAATTTCGAGTCACATAGCAAAGGGTCTGAATACTTATGTAAATAAGGTAATTCAGTTTTTAATTCTTAATCAATTTGCAAAAAAATCTAAAAACCTGTTTTCGCTTTGTCATTATGCGGTATTGTGTGGAGATTGATGAGGAAAACGTTATTTAATACATTTTAGAAAAGGCTGTAATGTAACAAAATGTGGAAAAGGGGAAGGGGTCTGAATGCTTTCAGAATGCACTGTATATTGTGTAGAGGTCGACCGATTAATCGGAATGGCCGATTAGTTAGGGCCAATTTCAAGTTCATATAACAATCGGAAATTTGTCATTTTGGACGCCAATTTGGCAGATTTTTTTTTTTTACACCTTTATTCAATCTTTATTTAACTAGGCAAGTCAGTTAAGAACACATTCTTATTTTCAATTACGGCCTAGGAACGATGGGTTAAGGCTCGGGACAATACTGCCCCCTTTGGATGAATTGCGTGCCCATAGTAAACTGAAAAAAAATCTGTCCAAAATTTCTAATATATGCATATAATAATAATTATTGAATAGAAAACACTCTAAAGCTTCTGAAACCGTTTGAATTATGTCTGTATGTATAGCAGAACTCACAGGGCAGCCAATCTCCCAAACTAGTTTTGTCATACAGAAAATTGGGCCAACTTTGACGTCATCGCCCCCACCCTTCCCAATCAGCTATGGATCTGGGAACAGTTTCTATGTCTTCCGCGAGATGTCCTCTTTCAGTAGAGAAAGTGTTCAAATCCCGCGAGCTTTGACCCTTTGGAAGGCAAAATTGTAAGTGTTGTGAGAAAATACATGCGCTTTCAGGCGCGCGTTGGGCACAGAGCTCCCTTTGTTCCAACTTGCACGAGAAGAAGTCAGTTTGTCCGGTCGAATTGAGAATTGTTTTGTACGTTAATATCATCCTAAAGCTTGATTCTGCACTTAGTTTGACCAGTTTAGTCGACATATAATATGTAATTTTGAAGTTTTGATGCGCAACTGTTCGGGACCAGAAGTAATTTTGGATGCATTTCAGCTGGAACTTGTCGCAATATGCTAATACAAAGACACACGACTTGAAACCAAACAATGTTTTGGGTAAGTATGACTCCTTCCACTACATTCTGATCGAAGACCATCAAAGGTAAGGGAATATTTATGTTGTAATTTTGTGTTTCTGTTGACTCCAACATAGCGGAGAAATATTGCTTATGTCTGAGAGCCGTCTCAGATTATTGAATAGTGAACGATTTCTGTAACGTTAAAAATAAATGTGACAAAGCGATTGCATTAAGAAGCAGTGTATCTTTCTAACTATATGTAGAACATGTATATTTAGTCAAAGTTTATGATGTGTATTGCTGTTATCTGGCGGAGCTATCTATAATTTCTCTGGACATTTTTTAGCATTTTCTGAACATGGCGTCAATGTAAACGGAGATTTATGGATATAAATTGCATGTTATTGAAAAAAACATAAATGTACTGTGTAACATGTCCTATTACTGTCATCTGATGAAGATTTTCAAAAGGTTAGTGAATTATTATTTTTTTAATCCTGCGTTTGTGATTGCATCTTTTGTTTGACAAAATGACTACATATCGTCTGTGTCTTTGTGGTGGTTTGACATACATATGTGCTATGTTTTCGCCGTAAAACATTTTAGAAATCTGACTCACTGGGTAGATGAACAAGGTGTTTATCTTTCATTTGAGCTATTGGACTTGTTAATGTGTGGAGGTTAAATATTTCTAAGAATATTTTTGCAGTCTGTGCGCCACGGTTTGAGTTGAGCGGGGGGTGTGGTAGCCCTTGGGGAACCTGTAGCGTGAACACGTTAACTGCCTTGTTCAGGGGCAGAACGACAGATTTTTACCTTGTCAGCGCAGGGATTCAATCTTGCGACCTTACGGTTAACTAGTCCAACGCTCTAACCACCTGCCTCACGAGGAGCCCGCCTGTTATGCGAATGCAGTAAGAAGCCAAGGTAAGTTGCTAGCTAGCATTAAACTTTATCAATCATAATCACTAGTTATAACTACACATGGTGGATGATATTACTAGGTCATCTAGCATATCCTGCGTTGCATATAATCGATACAGTGCACATTCGCGAAAAAGGACTGTCATTGCTCCAACGTGTACCTAACCATACACACCAATGCCTTTCTTAAAATCAATACACAGAAGTATATATTTTTAAACCTCCATATTTAGCTAAAATAAATCCAGGTTAGCAGGCAATATTAACCAGGTGAAATTGTGTCACTTCTCTTGCGTTCATTGCACGCAGAGTCAGGGTATATGCAACAGTTTGGGCTGCCTGGCTCATTGCAAACTAATTTGCCAGAATTTTACGTAATTGTGACATAATATTGAAGGTTGTGCAATGTAACAGGAATATTTAGACTGATGGATGCCACCCGTTAGATAAAATACGGAACGGTTCCGTATTTCACTAAAAGAATAAACGTCTTGTTTTCGAGATGATAGTGTAACGGCAGATTTCCTCTTCGTCTGAAGAGGAGTAAGGATCGGACCAAGATGCAGCGTGGTAGGTGTCCATAACTTTAATCAAAGAAAGTGTGAAGAAACGAAACTGAAACGGTACCGTGTGGCAAAAAAACACTGACACGGAAACAAACACCCACAAACCAACAGTGAAACCCAGGCTACCTAAGTATGATTCTCAATCAGAGACAACTAATGACACCTGCCTCTGATTGAGAACCATACTAGGCCGAAACAGAAACCAAACATAGAAAAACAAACAGACTGCCCACCCCAACTCACGCCCTGATCATACTAAATAAAGACAAAACAAAGGAAATAAAGGTCAGAACGTAACAGAGTTTCCAGATTTGACCATATTAATGACCTACGGCTCGTATTTCTGTGTGTTATTATATTAAGTCTATGATTTGATAGAGCAGTCTGACTGAGCGATGGTAGGCACCAACAGGCTCATAAGCATTCATTCAAACAGCACTTTTGTGCTTTTTTCCAGCAGCTCTGCTGTTTATGACTTCAAGCCTATCAACTCCCGAGATTAGGCTGGTGTAACGATGTGATGTGAAATGGTTAGCGGGGTGCGCACTAATAGCGTTTCAAACGTCACTCGCTCTGAGACTTGGGAGTAGTTGTTCCCCTTGCTCTGCATGAGTAACACTGCTTCGAGGGTGACTGTTGTCGTTGTGTTCCTGGTTTGAGCCCAGGTAGGAGCGAGGAGAGGTACGGAAGCTATACTGTTACACTGGCAATTCTAAAGTGCCTATAAGAACATCCAAAGTTATATGAAATACAAAATGGTATAGAGAAATAGTCCTATAATTCCTATAATAACTACAACCTAAAACTTCTTACCTGAGAATATTGAAGACTCATGTTAAAAGGAACAACCAGCTTTCATATGTTCTCATGTTCTGAGCAAGGAACTTAAACGTTAGCTTTCGTACATGGCACATATTGCACTTTTACTTTCTTCTCCAATACTTTGTTTTTGCTTATTTAAACCAAATTTAACATGTTTCATTATTTATTTGAGGCTAAATTGATATTATTGATGTATTATATTAAGTTTTAAAAAGTGTTCATTCAGTATTGTTGTAATTGTCATTTTTACAAATACATAAAAAAATAAAAAATCGACCTATTAATCGGTATCTGGTTTTTTTGTCCTCCAATAATTGGTATCGGTGTTGAAAAATCATACTCGGTCAACCTCTGATATTGTGGCGTGCTAAAGTGACCATTGCGGCTTTTCAGAAATTAATGTTTGGAACATCCCAAGTTGTTTTCTAAAGACCCACTCTTGTTGATACTCATTGGTGTAATATAAACAGGTGAATGTATAGGGAAACTTCAGGAATCAAGGGGCTTGGCAAAGCAAACATCCCCCTCTGCTCTCTATAGCAGTTTTATTCCCCCACATCCCACCAGCTCCAAGTCACATCACATACTATTATGTTTTCATCTGTGTTCACACCAAACTAAGTTTACTTACGTCTTCATTTTCCATTGGTGGCACAACTTTCATCTTGAATACATCTTTTGGGGGAGACAAAATCTATGAGAAAATAATTCTAACTCGAGATGCATGTGCAACTCATGATTCAGTATATATACATTTTGCACAAAACTGTAGGGACCGGTTTAGCCTATCCCTATTTCCGTGACTAAAAAACACCTTCAATGGAGAATCTGGGTTTGACAAACCAGCCCTAAATGTTAAAAAAAAGTGATTTCTGAAATTAAAGTTCCATATGAATTTGTACAAGTATAATGCATATGGTAATAAAATACCTGATCTGGTGGGTTTTGTTGGCACAACCATATTCATAGAGGGAAACGGTATGTTTGATTCTTTGTCCAAACATTTATTATAACCCTAAGAATTGAAGTAGCACATCAGTGTAAAGTCATTCATATTGACAAAATACCAAACAATTTTAATTCAAACAAAACATAAAGCTGAGGTACCTGCTGCAAAGTTTGCATGAAACATCCCCCATCCTCCACTATTTCTTGTGGTTTGACGGTAGAAACCTGTCCTGGGATTGGGTTGACTCTAGGAGGCACCAACAGCTTGAAGTTGAATCCTCTCTCCATCCTGAAAACGAAATGGTAACGTTAATGTTAGCTAGCTATAATAGCTAATTGACAACAATACGCTATTGACATTTAGTAAAGTAGCAAGCAAGGGGCTTTGGCAATTTTTTCTTCATAAAACCTTAGTTAGCAAACTGAAATTTCGTCAAAACAGCAAACATCTAGCTAATTTTAGCTAGCTAACGTTACTGTCGCTAATGTCAGCTATGCTGGCTGACGTTAGCTAACCTTAACTAGCTAACATTACTAGAAAAATAAATGTTGCGGTCGGAGACTGGCCACATTTACAAGAAAACGAAATATATTTCCCTAATATATTACGCGAATTAATATCTAGCTAATTGTGAATTATTTGCTTACGTTAGCTAATAGCACGGTACCTGGAGGTGAAAAAGACAGCCAACGGTTTTTGAGTTGAAATTCAACGGTTGAGTTCAGCTGGAGGCACGCGCAGATCTCCTTTAAAGGGGGCGCGTGGAAGGCGATGATTTCGCCACTTTCCAAACCTAAAACACAAACGACGTCTGAACTTTTTTCCATCCTAAACGACATTTTTAAATATTAAAAATATCTATATTTTTTGTGAGCGTGTGAGGAATGTAGCTATCAAACGGATACATTTGAATAAATAGAAAGTTGCATTATACCAGTAATTTATATGTATTTTATGGAAACATTGTAGACTAAGTTAGCCAATTAATTCAAGCAGTTATTTTATACTTTGGCCACAGTAAATAACTGATCCAAAATAAATGACAGTATGTGTTCAGTTGTTTTATTTGTTTGTCATTGCATTTTCTTCATCTTGAATATACAATCATTAAGAACATCAGCTCTTTCCATCACAGACGGACCAGGTGTGATGTTATTTGTTAAATCCACTTCAATCAGTGTAGATGAAGGGGAGGAGACAGGTTAAATAATGATTTTTATTCCTTGAGACAATTCAGAGGTTGAATGGGCAAGACAAAAACATGTAAGTGCCTTCCTTTGAACGGGGTATGGAGTGGTAGGTGTCAGGTGCACCGGTTTGTGGCAAGAACTGTAACGCTGCTAGGTTTTTCACAATCAACAGTTTCCTGTGTGAATCAAGAATATTCCACCACCCAAAGGACATCCAGCCAACTTGATACAGCTGTTTGAAGCATTGGAGTCAACATGGGCCAACATCCCTGTGGAACGCTTTGGACACCTTGTAGAGTCCATGCCCAGACAAATTAAGGATGTTCTGAGATGTTTGGTATACTCAGTGTGTCTTTAATTACATCATAATATCTCTCCTGGCTAATGAACACAATATCCCATTTCTGTTTTCTTTTTTGTGTCAAGACCACATGATGGTCATCATCAATGTATGAAACACATGATTAAAAGTATCTTTATGTGCTTATTTGCTGACGTCAAAGTGCCTCCCTCCAAGTCCCCTGAGCATGTGAAAATGATGATGATGACCAAAGATGGTCTGTTCCATAGAATTTGGAATTAGAACAATTTACTAGGATCTCGAGGTAAAACTGTCCAGTAGACAAATGTGTAGTGGCTGTGTGTGATCGTTGCTATGAGAACCAACGAAAAAGCATAACCAATGCTTTTTTGAAGAAATGTTTGAAGCCTGGTAAATTTGACACTAATGTATCTGTTTGCTTTGATTATCACTGTTTGTTTATTCAAACAAAAATACGATTTATTGCTTAGAAAGTTATGCCACTGCAGTAATGTATTTTTGTATGCAGTTTGTGTTTGGACCCCCATGTCCAAGCTGTATTGAACCTGGCCTCTATTGAGGTTAGTCTTTCAGTTATGTATTCATATTTCTAAAATATTGTTGTTTATGTTTACATGTAGTGGCTAACTTTCTCTTTCTTTCGTGCTATAGTTTTGTTTTTCACTGTGTGTATAAGTGTGTGTTTGACAGACATCTAAGAGAGATTCAAATGTTTCATTCACTTCTTTCTTGTACAGTTCTTGGTAATGACCACAGGGTGGGAGTGTGTGACAGAAAAGTAAAATAACTAGTAAAAGAAACATTGGGCCCTTACCTAGCGAAAGCTTCCTACAGGACTGACTAAATACATGTAGGATTATTATGAAACTGGCATCCTCTACAGAAGGCGTGATCAGCAGTTATTGTTGTCATATTTATTGCTTTCAGAAAGAAAATACATTGTTGTCAACAGAAAGTTATACAGACACAGTGCATAACTTTGACCATGAGTGCACACAGCGAATCACAGGGAAAAAAGGGGCATCTGTAGTCTACCTCAGATTGCAGGCCTGAGGCCCTGTCACATCTGATGGGCTCTCTCTCACGTCAGTTCAAACATGAAAAATAAACAAACCATGCTGTACCTTCCCCTCCTCCACCCTTCCACCCAGAACCGTATGTAGGAGGTGAGGAAGGACTGTGGTCTGTCATAGAAAACTATCACCAAAAAGGCAGGAGATCGGCAGCAGTAGTGCTCTCTAATGGAAGCCTTATGTTCCACATAGGAAAGAAAAGGGTTAATTAAGTAAGTAAAACTCTTCCATCCATTCCTACCTAAGCTACAGTACCTCTCCTTCTCTCCTTACTTTTTCCTTTCACGTTCTTTGGCACGTGACTTGGCCCTGGTTGTGTGCCCGGTGGTGGTGTAATGGACTGGGTCCTCCTCACCGGCCCAGCCCAGGCAGCATCAGAACCGGCAGCATCGCGCTTGCTGCTGGTAAACCTGTTTTTTCCAGGGTTGCAATGACACCCTATTCCCTATATAGTGCACTACTTTTAACCAGGCCCCTTCCCTATATAGTGCACTACTTTTGACCAGAACCCCATATAGGGAATAGGGTGTCATTTGGGACACAATCCAGGGCTGCTGGGCTGAGTAGTGTGGGATCTTTACAGTGAAAGCATCATGGCATAATGACATCACAGTTATCTCCCTGTACTGTTTGAGAGAGAGAGTCAAAGGCTTTCATATGAAATGCTGCCACTGTTGCCTCTCCAGTCTCCACGGCTATTTATCCATGGTCGTTCTTGATGAGTAAAGCTGCTACTAATCAGACATCTTTCACTACTGCGCAATTCATTACAGCTCATAAAAGCGGATGAGGTCATAGCTGTTATGTGTGATTTTCTGCATCAGAGATTTAGTGAAGACATTGAACCTCTGGCAAACCAACCTACACACTAGTTCTATACTATGTGGTATTGTGGGGTAGACGGACTACTGTCAGTATTGGATTGGGAATCAGAACTTCCACAGATATCCGTATGGATGTATCTACTGAATCCCACTCACATGGTTCTGCTCCATAACTGCTCTATGACTGTTGAAATCATGTTTATTTTATTTAGTGTTCAATCTTCATTTATTCAGGAAGTCCCATTGAGGTGAGAAGACTTGTTTTACAAGGCTGACCTGGCCTGTATATCTTGGCTAGACAGAGAAGCTTCTGATGTCACAAAGCCCCTGAAAATAAGGAGGAAAGTATCAGACACAGAGATTTAACAGAGCAGAAGGCCTCCTGGGAACCCAGTATTTGTTTAAATTCCAAATCCATACGTTGTGTTTATTTATCAAGTGTAATCTGGCGTAGTTATCAGTGCTGGAAGGGCAGCTCAGAGTTTACTCACCAAGTTCAAATATTGCATTTTCAACGCAGCGAGCAATTGCAATATGTCCTGACATGAAATTGAATCTCTTGAAAGAGCAAGTGAAAACAAACAGTTGGGTACTTGCTAATGACATCATTATGTGTGTACCTGAATATCATTACTCTACACATTAAGGTTGTATGGTTCTGTACAAGCCTCAACTTTTCATCAACAAACAAAACATTGCTGTTATATCCTAAATCTCCAATGTCTTCCTAATACTGTATATTATAAACATGACATTCTCATATCATAACCTTCTATTGTCGGGACATAAAAACTTGTGAATTCCCTCGCTTTGTACCTTTGCAGCGCACCGAGACATTAGTCAACACCAACGTAGCTACAGATGATGCATTAAATATATTACGTAGGCCTATGTAGAATTACAGTAACAGGTAAATGCCTGGCTCTGCCTAAGACAGGCATTGTCTCCGTCCCAAATGGCCCCCTTTCTCTATGTCGTGTGCTACATTTGACCTGAGCTCTGGTCAAAATTAGTGCACTTTAAAGGGAATATGGTGCCATTGGGACGTAGCCTTTGCCATATTGAGGGACTGTACAGAGGAAAGGCTATGTAGTGCATTACAGTATTACATAAAGCCTAACGCCAATGTTTCCAGCCCTGCAGGCACAAACCAGCCATCATTTCCCAAGGTATGGTAAGAGGTAAACACCCTGACACTGTAACATTCCATCAACAAGATCAAACAGAGAAGCCATCCACAGCCCTGCCCAGGTATTAAACAGTACAGTACACCACTGTCTTCATAGGGGCGTGCACTAAGGAACCTTTCCAAGGTGATCCCATTCAAAAGCACTGTGGAAAGCAAAGCACACATTCAGGAGGAGGAGGAGGAAGGATAAAACCACGTCCTGTACAATATAGATCAAATCTCCTCTAGTGGAGGTCAACGACCCCTCACTGTATGCCTCTTTTACCGTTAATAGTCCCGTTCTCCGGGGATATGATGTTTGGATTGTTCTGGAAATATATAGGCAATAAAGGACAATGGGGTGTCATAAACGTTGATTAAAGCTCTTCTTAAAAGAGCCAGGCGGGAGAGGTTCCTGAGTTATGGAGGCCTTTCAGTCGCCGTTATTGTTTCTGTGACAGAGACCTCTTAATGCTGCTGCCTGTGTCTGGCTGGGCCATCCTGGACGACACGGTGCAGCGGTAAACATCTCTCTCTCTTTGAGGAGAGGAGACAGTCATTAATCCAAAGGCTGGGACAGAGGAGGAGAGGGGGGGAGGAGGGAAGACATCACACCCAGCCAGCCCAGCCAACAACCCAGCCCAGTCTCCCAGCTCCCCAGCCCCCCCAGCCCCCCAGCCTAGCCTCCCAGCCCCCAGCCCCCCAGGCTCCCAGCCCACAGCTTCCCAGCCCAGCCTCCAAGCCCCCAAGCACCCCAGCCTAGCAGTCCAGCCCAGCATCCCAGCCCCCCAGCCTAGCAATCCAGCCCAGCCCCCCAGTCCAGCCCAGCCTCCAAGCCCCCTAGCACCCCAGCCTAGCAGTCCAGCCCAGCATCCCAGCCCCCCCAGCCTAGCAATCCAGCCCAGCCCCCCAGTCCAGCCCAGCCTCCAAGCCCCCTAGCACCCCAGCCTAGCAGTCCAGCCCAGCATCCAAGCCCCCCAGCCCAGCCCCCAGCCTAGCAATCCAGCCCAGCATCCCAGCCCCCCAGTCCAGCCCAGCCTACAAGCCACCACCAGCAGGTCACAATAACCTCCAACCTGCATGATTTTTCACTATCCAGATGTCTGTTTTATTTTTTTGGTACATTTTAACTGAGGCTTAAATTTCAATGATCCTGGTAGTGGTAGTAGTGGTGGTTACACTGTTTAATGGCCTTTCTATTAAATTACATTATGATTATAATAACTCTTGATACACTCTTAGGGAGGGCTGTCTGTAGACTCTTTTTTAAAGACAATATTGCATGTCATCACATTTCATGTCTCTTTAGGCCTATGTCACATTCTAAAGAAAAATGCTATAAGTGGAATTCAGAGGATGAAGTGATGATATGTAGGATAGCTGCAAACAGTTGCATGAATAAGACTCAAGATCATGACGTGATTTAACTATCCTCCTGGCTCTTACATTAACAACTGAAATAAATAATACCAGAGTAGAGGAAACATAACACTGCTCTGTCTGGAAACATGACCGTATCTAAGACAGTGACAGAATTAGGGAGAAGGTATGATCAAGTGACAGGCAATTCATTTGTCCATATCCATCACTAAGCACCTCTCTTGTCTGTCATCCATTTAATGTGTGCATAAACCACCCCCTGACATAAACATGGAGAAGTGCCATAGATAGAAAGAGTCTGTATGAGTTCTACAGACAAATGGTTGTTTAGTTTGTTTAGTTTGATGGTAGAACCAGGATAATGTTCTACAGACAGATGGTTGTTTAGTTTGTTTAGTTTGTTTAGTTTGATGGTAGAACCAGGATGATGTTCAACAGACAGATGGTTGTTTAGTTTGTTTAGTTTGTTTAGTTTGATGGTAGAACCAGGATGATGTTCTACAGACAGATGGTTGTTTAGTTTGTTTAGTTTGATGGTAGAACCAGGATGATGTTCAACAGACAGATGGTTGTTTAGTTTTTTTAGTTTGATGGTAGAACCAGGATGATGTTCAACAGACAGATGGTTGTTTAGTTTGTTTAGTTTGATGATAGAACCAGGATGATGTTCTACAGACAGATGGTTGTTTAGTTTGTTTAGTTTGATGATAGAACCAGGATGATGTTCTACAGACAGATGGTTGTTTAGTTTGTTTAGTTTGATGATAGAACCAGGATGATGTTCTACAGACAGATGGTTGTTTAGTTTGTTTAGTTTGTTTAGTTTGATGGTATAACCAGGATGATGTTCTACAGACAGATGCTTGTTTAGTTTGTTTAGTTTGTTTACAGACAGATGGTTGTTTAGTTTGATGGTAGAACCAGGATGATGTTCTACAGACAGATGGTTGTTTAGTTTGTTTAGTTTGTTTAGTTTGATGGTATAACCAGGATGATGTTCTACAGACAGATGGTTGTTTAGTTTGTTTAGTTTGTTTAGTTTGATGGTATAACCAGGATGATGTTCTACAGACAGATGCTTGTTTAGTTTGTTTAGTTTAATGGTAGAACCAGGATGATGTTCTACAGACATATGGTTGTTTAGTTTGATGGTAGAACCAGGATGATGTTCTACAGACAGATGGTTGTTTAGTTTTTTTAGTTTAATGGTAGAACCAGGATGATGTTCTACAGACAGATGGTTGTTTAGTTTGTTTAGTTTGTTTAGTTTGATGGTATAACCAGGATGATGTTCTACAGACAGATGCTTGTTTAGTTTGTTTAGTTTAATGGTAGAACCAGGATGATGTTCTACAGACATATGGTTGTTTAGTTTGATGGTAGAACCAGGATGATGTTCTACAGACAGGTGGTTGTTTAGTTTTTTTAGTTTAATGGTAGAACCAGGATGATGTTTGACAGACAGATGGTTGTTTAGTTTGATGGTAGAACCAGGATGATGTTATACAGACAGATGGTTGTTTAGTTTGTTTAGTTTGATGGTAGAACCAGGAGGATATTCTACAGACAGATGGTTGTCTAGTTTGTTTAATTTGTTTAGTTTGATGGTAGAACCAGGATGATGTTATACAGACAGATGGTTGTTTAGTTTGTTTAGTTTGATGGTAGAACCAGGATGATGTTCAACATACAGATGGTTGTTTAGTTTGTTTAGTTTGAGGGTAGAACCAGGATGATGTTCTACAGACAGATGGTTGTTTAGTTTGTTTAGTTTGATGGTAGAACCAGGATGATGTTCAACAGACAGATGGTTGTTTAGTTTGTTTAGTTTGAGGGCAGGACCAGGATGATATTCTACAGACAGATGGTTGTTTAGTTTGATGGTAGAACCAGGATGAAGTTCTACAGACAGATGGTTGTTTAGTTTGATGGTAGAACCAGGATGATGTTCTACAGACAGATGGTTGTTTAGTTTGTTTAGTTTAGATGGTTGTTTAGTTTGATGGTAGAACCAGGATGATGTTCTACAGACAGATGGTTGTTTAGTTTGTTTAGTTTAATGGTAGAACCAGGATGATGTTCTACAGACAGAGGGTTGTTTAGTTTGATGGTAGAACCAGGATGATGTTTTACAGACAGATGGTTTGTTTAGTTTGTTTAGTTTGATGGTAGGACCAGGATAATGTTCTACAGAGAGATGGTTGTTTAGTTTGTTTAGTTTGATGGTAGAACCAGGATGATGTTGTTCAGACAGATGGTTGTTTAGTTTGTTTAGTTTGATGGCAGAACCAGGATGATGTTCAACAGACAAATGGTTGTTTAATTTGATGGTAGAACCAGGATGATGTTTTGTCTGTCCTTGATTTCCCCTGCATCACATTACCTTTAGCCTACCTTGCATTACTTCTGGAAAAATATCTCACTTGTTCTTTGTCTGTGTAACAGCATATCTTAAATCCAACACTTAGAGGTCGATATAATGCCTCCAATTATTTATTTACTCAAGGCAGCAGCATGATTATTCATTATTAAGAGGTAGAGGATGGAGAGAGGAGAACATTCTCTCTCTCAATTCAATTCAAGTGCTTTATTGGCATGGGAAACATATGTTAACATTGCCAAAGCAAGTGAAATAGATAATAAACAAAAGTGAAATAAACTCTCTCCCTCTGTCTAGCTTTCTTTCTCTCTCTTCTCTCTTTCTTTCTCTATCTCTCTCTCTCTTTCTCTCTTGCGCTCTCTCCAAAACAAGGTCCAAGTCTGCTATTCAAGGCTAACTTTCTTGTGTTTGTGAACTTGGGTAAGTGGAGATGAATCAAATTGCTATCGGTCTACTATACTACTGTATATTAAATAATTAAATATCCATTTCAAATGTAAACTTTATTTACCATGATAAAAGCAGCCACTATTCCGGCTGATCAGTTTTTTTTTGCTAACAAGACGTGAATACCCATTTGTATAAGGTAGCCATTCAATAAGTATTGGTGCAAGTTGATAGTGGTGTACCCTCTCAGTTTTGTGCCATACGTACCCTATGCCCAGCAGTGTCCCGTACGTGCATTTGCAAACTCTGCCTTGCTCGCCCCAACAGCCCGCCTCCAAGCGGACCACGATGATTCAGAAGTTCAGGAATCCCACGTGACGTCACCGAGGGGTGATGTAATGCTTCTCTAAATAGAACGTATTGTAATCTTTTCTCAGTCCAACGTGGTTCCTTCTGAGAGTCTGTTGCGTATTTTCTACACTTGTTTGGTAAGTTAAAATAATTGCTTTCCACCACAGTAAATTATAAACATGCAATTATGGATTGTTAATTTCGTTTTGTTCAGCTGCATTGTTATTTCTTTTCACTTCAGTTGATGTGACAAGTTGCTCAGAGAATCGCATCAACAGAATGCTGCGGCGCTCTACAGATTTCTTTGAATATTATTTTCTGTTGTCTCGTGCATATTGTATTATGTGCAGAAATGTGTTTAAGTCCGTTATTTACTCGTATAGTGGCAGGCTTGCCATCTCGGTACAATATTTAGAAGTCTCAGAACGCGCGTGGACTGACTGTTGAATGTTGTTGGAGTTGAGCAGAGATGTCAAGTGTTGCTCTCTGCTCGCGAGCTGTCAGAGCCGTAGCTTCCAGCTACCATAGTAATTTACCCCACAAACTGAATGTGTGAGTAGGTTAGCTATGTGTAGTATCCAGTGATGTGCCAGTGCAGGGTAGCCTATGGCGCGCAATTACTAAAGATAATATTTGGAGGAATGAATTGGCAATGGTTATCAACAGCAAGTACTGACACAGCGTGGGCTATACGTGTCGACTTATTTAAAAAAATCTAGAGCTTTACAAAGTAATATTTTTAATGATTCTGAAGTTTGCAGTGCTTTGCAACATTGTCCCCCTGTCCCATGGATGGATGCAGCCCACTTCTAGACGTTGTCCTGTGTGTCAAACTGGACTGCGGGACGGGACGCGGACGCAGTTTACAAACGGTCACGTCCTCGACAACGGTAAAAGTAGCTAAAGAGGAGCTGTCATTCCATCCATAATACCAATACATGTTTATGATACTGTGGTAGCCTATAATACTGTTCATTTTGAAGAGTAATCTAACCGAAACATTACGTCATTCTGCAGGCCAGCAGTCGCTATTTGATTAACCGCCGCCGAGCAATTGAATGTTTCAGAGGAGTTCTGCTGACTGGGCACACTTTACGTTAAGTGCCTGCGGTATAAAAATATGTTCTAATCTTATGATTAGATTGTCATTGAATTTAAATGATGGCGAACCATTCTCCGTTTGTCAGTTTCCAGTTTTTTATTATTATTGTAGCCTATAACGATCAAACATTCTTTCTCTAAGTTTACCTGGGTGCCTCTCTTCTGCAATTACTATTCACTATCAATGACGATGATGACAATGTTAATAACTATTATTATTGAGTTTGTGGTTTAACTAAATATGATTCATGTGCAGCATTATAATATCTGCTGAATCCATCTTCATAAATAAAATAAAAACTCGTATTAAATAGCCTAAATTAAAAAGAACATGACCCAAATTATTTGAGCCACTTAACTTAAAATAAAAAATAATCTTTATAAGACTAGTAGAAGCGAGGGAAAGAGAGTGTGCTGGAATTTAGGCCTACTGAATATAACTGTTCTGACTGATGGAGGTACGACTGGAAAAAAAGTTCATTGTTATTGACAGAATAATTATTTCTTAGCGAATGTCCTTGTTTTTGAAGCCCGATAGTGGGTATATATAAAAAATACATCTAACACTAAACGGAGAGTAGACTGAAGTATACTTCTTAAAAATGTGTTTATTTCTAATTGAATTATTATATATGAATATATTCATCAAATCTGTCACCATAGATCAGCGACCATGATCAACACATTGGTATAAAATAAAGAACTCAGTAACACAGAGTGAAACATTTACTTAATAATCTAAGTGAACTAATTAAGTTAACTTAATCAATGTAGTTAAGTGAATACAACAGGTATACACCACTATTTGTGTGCTTTTGACCAGCTGTAAATTCAACCACTTTCCAGTTTTGAGTCTATTTAACTAGGTATAGATTAAGATGTGATGTTATAATCCTCATGGTTTTACATATTATACTTTGGGTTAGTTAGGGTCCTGTGTCACTCTGTTGGTAGAGTGTGGTGCTTGCAACACCATGGTTGTGGGTTTGATTCCCACAGGGGACAGGTATGGGGAAAAAGTGCATAAATGTATCAAGTTGCTCTGGAAAAGAGTGTCTGCTTAATAAAATAAAAAAAGTATTTTTATGAGATTTTTTGTTGTTTTTGAATAGCCTCATTTTATAAAACAAAGAGGGTGATTTGTACAATTTGCCGTGAGTGACACCGTCCACACAACCACAGTCCCCTCTATAAATAAAGGCCAATCTGACTCCAGCTATTGTGGTAGTGTAGAAAGGCCCTGTGGTTGAGTGTGTATTATGTCGGGCTCCTCCACAGCTCAGCGTTAGTTAACACCCTGCGGTTGAGTGTGTATTATGTCAGGCTCCTCCACAGCTCAGCGTTAGTTAACACCCTGTGGTTGAGTGTGTATTAGGCCGGGCTCCTCCACAGCTCAGCGTTAGTTAACACCCTGCGGTTGAGTGTGTATTATGCCGGGCTCCTCCACAGCTCAGCGTTAGTTAACACCCTACGGTTGAGTGTGTATTATGTCGGGCTCCTCCACAGCTCAGCGTTAGTTAACACCCTGCGGTTGAGTGTGTATTATGTCGGGCTCCTCCACAGCTCAGCGTTAGTTAACACCCTGCGGTTGAGTGTGTATTATGCCGGGCTCCTCCACAGCTCAGCGTTAGTTAACACCCTGCGGTTGAGTGTGTATTATGCCGGGCTCCTCCACAGCTCAGCGTTAGTTAACACCCTGCGGTTGAGTGTGTATTATGCCGGGCTCCTCCACAGCTCAGCGTTAGTTAACACCCTGTGGTTGAGTGTGTATTATGTCGGGCTCCTCCACAGCTCAGCGTTAGTTAACACCCTGCGGTTGAGTGTGTATTAGGCCGGGCTCCTCTACAGCTCAGCGTTAGTTAACACCCTGCGGTTGAGTGTGTATTATGCCGGGCTCCTCCACAGCTCAGCGTTAGTTAACACCCTGCGGTTGAGTGTGTATTATGTTGGGCTCCTCCACAGCTCAGCGTTAGTTAACACCCTGCGGTTGAGTGTGTATTATGCCGGGCTCCTCCACAGCTCAGCGTTAGTTAACACCCTGCGGTTGAGTGTGTATTATGTCGGGCTCCTCCACAGCTCAGCGTTAGTTAACACCCTGCGGTTGAGTGTGTATTAGGCCGGGCTCCTCCACAGCTCAGCGTTAGTTAACACCCTGCGGTTGAGTGTGTATTATGCCGGGCTCCTCCACAGCTCAGCGTTAGTTAACACCCTGCGGTTGAGTGTGTATTATGTTGGGCTCCTCCACAGCTCAGCGTTAGTTAACACCCTGCGGTTGAGTGTGTATTATGCCGGGCTCCTCCACAGCTCAGCGTTAGTTAACACCCTGCGGTTGAGTGTGTATTATGCCGGGCTCCTCCACAGCTCAGCGTTAGTTAACACCCTGCGGTTGAGTGTGTATTATGTTGGGCTCCTCCACAGCTCAGCGTTAGTTAACACCTTGTTGTCCTCAATGTGGATGTGAGTGTGTTGACTGGTGAAGCCCTGGGGTGGAGGTGTCACTATGCTTGTTGGTAATGTACACACACACACACACGCACGCACGCACACACACACACACACACACACACACACACACACACACACACACACACACACACACACACACACACACACACACACACACACACACACACACACACACATCGTGCGGGGACTGAGAGGTGGTGATTGACAGTGATTGAGGGTTGCCTCTCAGGGGCCCCTCTGTGCTGTGTGTGTACAGCATACTATAGGGCCTATATGAGGAGTTCACAGCACATACAGCATTGTTTGAGCAAGCCGTGTTCCTCGCCTCAGGGATCGCTGTGATCCCACCATGAACCTGCACTGTTGAAGGCCCCCCCACCCCCACGTCGAACACACACACTTAACACACACACACCGAACATACACACACCGAACACACACACACACGGCCGAACACACACACACACACCATACTGTTTGAATTGTAATATGTGCCCTACCTGAAGAGTTCGTTCACTGGTCCCCGTTGAAATCGTACTCCGCTCACTAATCCTTCCCCTCTCTCACATCGGGACCCAGTTAATGTAAAGTGTAACCAAATTTCCTCTGCTAAACTAAAACATCTATATCAAATAAAAGCCGAGTGCCCCATTGAAGGGAAAAGGCGTTGTGCTTCTGGCGATTTAGAGGCGAGAGCAGCAATTGGGACAACTCACTGGGGCTTACATGGAGCCCTTGTTTCAGTGTTTTATGCGTATTATGGTTTTCATTTCCTTTTCAACGTGTTGAGTTGATGTATTTCTGAAGGAAAAGCCTCAAACCATCATTTTTCATATTCTGGTAATGACTCGGGAATAAAGCATAGGCCTAATGTGTGGAAATGGAATAGAAAATGTTTCTCTTTGAATGTTAGTCTTGGGGTTTTCTGATTGACATTTGGAGAAAAGTTTTTGGACCATGAGCCAAATCACATTGTTAAACACTTGATGGACTAGTTTAAGTTGTTGATAATACTGTGAGAAGAGTTCTACTTAGTGAACAAAGCTTGATGAATTGAAAGTATCCAGGTTAGAGAATGGATCCTGCTGTTCAGACCAATCTTTTTTATATTATATCTGGGCTACCAGTATTATACCTACGGTATGTGGAGAGTCTACTACCAGTATTATACCTACAGTATGTGGAGAGTCTACTACCAGTATTATACCTACAGTATGTGGAGAATCTACTACCAGTATTATACCTACAGTATGTGGAGAGTCTACTACCAGTATTATACCTACAGTATGTGGAGAGTCTACTACCAGTATTCTACCTACAGTATGTGGAGAGTCTACTACCAGTATTATACCTACAGTATGTGGAGAGTCTACTACCAGTATTATACCTACAGTATGTGGAGAGTCTACTACCAGTATTATACCTACGGTATGTGGAGAGTCTACTACCAGTATTATACCTACAGTATGTGGAGAGTCTACTACCAGTATTATACCTACAGTATGTGGAGAATCTACTACCAGTATTATACCTACAGTATGTGGAGAGTCTACTACCAGTATTATACCTACAGTATGTGGAGAGTCTACTACCAGTATTATACCTACAGTATGTGGAGAGTCTACTACCAGTATTATACCTACAGTATGTGGAGAGTCTACTACCAGTATTATACCTACAGTATGTGGAGAGTCTACTACCAGTATTCTACCTACAGTATGTGGAGAGTCTACTACCAGTATTATACCTACAGTATGTGGAGAGTCTACTACCAGTATTATACCTACAGTATGTGGAGAATCTACTACCAGTATTATACCTACAGTATGTGGAGAGTCTACTACCAGTATTCTACCTACAGTATGTGGAGAGTCTACTACCAGTATTATACCTACAGTATGTGGAGAGTCTACTACCAGTATTATATCTACAGTATGTGGAGAGCCTGCTTCTTTGTCTTGGAGTGGCCAAGGCTCACTAAGTGTACAATTAGATAACAATTGATCAATAAGGTTGTTGCTGTTGCTCTGAAAAGTGTTGTTTAAGGTTGTAAAGTGATTCTCATGTTTCAGCGAGTGGTGAAAATATCAGTCATGTGGCCCATGCATGTTCAGAGATGATGGAGCATGTTTATCTTTGAGACTTTGTTATGAATAGAAACAGAACAGGTGAAGGACAAGAGAGAGAGAGTGAGGTAGAGAGAAAGAGAGAGTGATGGGGAGAGAGAGAGAGAGAGAGAGAGACAGAATGGGGAGAGTCTAGAGGTATTATACCTAAGAATGGGGGAGAGAGTCTAGAGAGAGTAGAGAGAAAGAGAGTGATGGGGAGAGTCTACTAGAAGAATGGAAGAGAGTATGAGGAGAGGTAGAGAGAGATAGAAGAATGGGGGAGAGAGAGTATTATACCTACAGTATGTGGAGAGTGATGGGGAGAGTATTATAGAGAAGAATGGTGGAGAGAGAGAGAGTAGGTAGAGAGAGTATGGGGAACGAGAGAAGGAGAAAAATGATGAGGGAGAAAGAGAGAGAGCACGGGAGACAGATACCTACAGGACGAGGAGAGTCTAGAAGGATAGAAAGAGAGTATGTGAGAGAGGAGAACGAGTAGGGAGAAACAGTATGAGGAGAGAGGAGACCGAGTAGGGAGAAAGAGAGGAGGGAGAGATAGAGACCAGACCTCCTTGCCCTCTGTCAGAGGGACCATACCTGTCCAGACCTTTCCCAGCAGGCTTTGCCACAGATGGAGCCTGTAAGAAAAACAGGCTCTGGTTAACTTTACTACGCCATTTGAATGTTTTGACTTTGTTAGAGGAAATAGTCTGTACAGGTTAAAAAAATCACACATGCTAATCATGTATGAAGGTATTCATGCTAAACAAGTCATGTGTGGTCTACTCAAATGTTTAGTTGATTCAAATAGAGAGACACAAAAAAAATATTTTGTGGATTTCAATCAGATCACACATGGTGGAAAATGTGGCTTTTAAAGGCCATTTCCTATTGAACTGATATATACAGCATTTACTGTTGTGGAGAATGAGCAGTTGGATTGAATCCCGGCCTAATACGATGGTCTGTGCGTACATTTGAAGAGTCATTTGTGTTAGGCTTTATCGATGTTGCTTCTCCATGGATTCATTTGGTTTTAACATGTCCCACCCATTTTCATCCAAAGAACAAGGGCGCCTGCTCACTAATCAATAACAAAACATGATTTCTAGCTAAAATAAAAATGTAAAGCGTCTTTAACATTTTTATCCCTCTCACAGGCTAAACACTAGGCAGTAAAGCTGTTAGGCGCTTGTCTCCCAGAGGGCTGAATGGTCAGGCAAGGTTCTGAGGGTGGAGGGGTTGGTTATAAGACAGTAGAGGTTCGACTGTTATAAGACTTAGTGAGACATAGAACCTCTAGTCTGAATAAAACTTGAAGTCCCAGTGGTCACGTCATTCCTGGAAATAGTCATTCCTGGAAATAGTCATTCCTGGAAATAGTCATTCCTGGAAATAGTCATTCCTGGAAATAGTCATTCCTGGATATAGTCATTCCTGGAAATAGTCATTCCTGGAAATAGTCATTCCTGGAAATAGTCATTCCTGGAAATAGTCATTCCTGGAAATAGCCATTCCTGGATATAGTCATTCCTGGAAATAGTCATTCCTGGAAATAGTCATTCATGGAAATAGCCATTCCTGGATATAGTCATTCCTGGATATAGTCATTCCTGGAAATAGTCATTCCTGGATATAGTCATTCCTGGAAATAGTCATTCCTGGAAATAGTCATTCATGGAAATAAGTCGCTCTGGATAAGAGCATCTGCTAAATGACTTAAATGTAAATGTAAATGTCTTAAATGTAAATAGTCATTCCTGGAAATAGTCATTCATGGAAATAGTCATTCCTGGAAATAGTCATTCCTGGAAATAGTCATTCCTGGAAATAGTCATTCCTGGAAATAGTCATTCCTGGAAATAGCAGTTAATGATGTTTTGTAGACTTTAGTCTAATCTGCTCCTACTAGTATATGTGTTGTAGAATCTAGTCTAATCTGTTCCTACTATATGTGTTGTAGAATCTAGTCTAATCTGCTTCTACTATTATATGTGTTGTAGAATCTAGTCTAATCTGCTCCTACTATTAAATGTGTTGTAGAATCTAGTCTAATCTGCTCCTACTATTATATGTGTTGTAGAATCTAGTCTGGATTGAATCTGCTCCTACTATTATGTGTTGTAGAATCTAGTCTAATCTGTTCCTACTATTATATGTGTTGTAGAATCTAGTCTAATCTCCGTGGATATTATATGTGTTGTAGAATCTAGTCTAATCTGCTCCTACTATTATATGTGTTGTAGAATCTAGTCTAATCTGCTCCACTATTATATGTGTTGTAGAATCTAGTCTAATCTGCTCCTACTATTAAATGTGTTGTAGAATCTAGTCTAATCTGCTCCTACTATTATATGTGTTGTAGAATCTAGTCTAATCTGCTCCACTATTATATGTGTTGTAGAATCTAGTCTAATCTGTTTCTACTATTATATGTGTTGTAGAATCTAGTCTAATCTGCTCCACTATTATATGTGTTGTAGAATCTAGTCTAATCTGTTTCTACTATTATATGTGTTGTAGAATCTAGTCTAATCTGCTCCTACTATTATATGTGTTGTAGAATCTAGTCTAATCTGCTTCTACTATTATATGTGTTGTAGAATCTAGTCTAAACTGCTCCACTATTATATGTGTTGTAGAATCTAGTCTAATCTGCTCCACTATTATATGTGTTGTAGAATCTAGTCTAATCTGCTTCTACTATTATATGTGTTGTAGAATCTAGTCTAAACTGCTCCACTATTATATGTGTTGTAGAATCTAGTCTAAACTGCTCCACTATTATATGTGTTGTAGAATATAGTCTAATCTGTTTCTACTATTATATGTGTTGTAGAATCTAGTCTAATCTGCTCCACTATTATATGTGTTGTAGAATCTAGTCTAATCTGTTTCTACTATTATATGTGTTGTAGAATCTAGTCTAATCTGCTCCTACTATTATATGTGTTGTAGAATCTAGTCTAATCTGCTTCTACTATTATATGTGTTGTAGAATCTAGTCTAAACTGCTCCACTATTATATGTGTTGTAGAATCTAGTCTAATCTGCTCCACTATTATATGTGTTGTAGAATCTAGTCTAATCTGTAAAGTTTTCTGCATCGTAATGGCCTCCTACTTGTTTTCTTTCTCAGAAATAGAACTCCCACTACAACCCAGCCTACATTCCAAATGGCACCCTATTCCCTATATATTACACTACTTTTGACTAGAGCCCAGGGCCCTATAGGGAATAGGGTGTCATTTGAGACACAACCCAGTCATAGAGACCAGGCTGGGCCCTGCCTTGAATCTGCAACAGCTCTTTTCACACAGAGCGTCCTGTCACTCTCTGTGTGAAGTAATGAACACCTGACTGTAGGCTACTGCCAGGAGGGAATGGAATACTATATTTTGTATGTTTACGACTGAAAATGACTATGAAGCCTGCTATTTTTAGGCACAACATCAATAAATAGAGTAATCTAAACGACTCAATTAAAGAAAGAGTTGTCTATGTCTTAACGTGAGCTGGGAGCTAAACTCTCCTTGTTATCTCATTCTCTCCCCTCTCTCTCTCTCTCTCTCTCTCTCTCTCTCTCTCTCTCCCCCTCTCTCTCTCTCTCTCTCTCTCTCTCATTCTCTCTCTCTCTCTCTCTCTCTCTCTCTCTCTCTCTCTCTCTCTCTCTCCCCCTCTCTCTCTCTCTCTCTCTCTCTCTCCCCCCTCTCTCTCTCTCTCTCTCTCTCTCTCCCCCTCTCTCTCTCTCTCTCTCTTCTCTCATTCTCTCTCTCTCTCTCTCTCTCTCTCTCTCTCTCTCATTCTCTCTCTCTCTCTCTCTCTCTCTCTCTCTCTCTCTCTCTCTCCCTTCTCTCTCTCTCTCTCTCTCTCTCTCTCTCTCTCTCTCCCCCCCTCTCTCTCTCTCTCTCTCTCTCTCACCCTCTCTCTCTCTCTCTCTCTCTCTCTCTCTCTCTCTCTTATTGTTTGTAGTCTTATGAGGAGTTGGTGAGAGTGATGAACTCTGAGCAGGAAAGGCCCTTTGTGTGCAGTGCCCCTGGCTGTTCTCAGGTGAGTGTGTCAGCACACGTCGGTGTATGTGTGTTTGTGAGGGAGCGTGTGTGAGTGTGTGCACACTTATGTGCAGTGGTGGAAAAAGTAGCACATTGTCATACTTGAATAAAAGTAAAGATACCTTTAATAGAAAAGGACTCAAGTGAAAGTGAAAGTCACCCAGTAAAATACTACTTCAATAAAAGTCTAAAAGTATTTGGTTTTAAATATACTTACATAAGTATCAAAAGTAAATGGACTTGCTAAAATATACTTAAGTATGAAAAGTGAAAGTATAAACCATTTCAAATTTTGTATATTAAGCAAACCAGATGGCACATGGATAGACAGGGGCACGCTCCAACACTCGGACATCATTTACAAACGAAGCATTTGTGTTTAGTGAGTCCGCCAGATCAGAGGCAGTAGGATGACCAGGGATGTTCTCTGTTTAGTGAGTCCCCCAGATCAGAGGCAGTAGGGATGACCAGGGATGTTCTCTGTTTAGTGAGTCCTCCAGATCAGAGGCAGTAGGGATGATCAGGGATGTTCCAGGGATGTTCTCTGTTTAGTGAGTCCTCCAGATCAGAGGCAGTAGGGATGATCAGGGATGTTCTCTGTTTAGTGAGTCCTCCAGATCAGAGGCAGTAGGGATGACCAGGAATGTTCTCTTGATAAGTGTGAGAATTAGACCATTTCCTGTCCTGCTAATCATTCAAAATGAGTACTTTTGGGTGTCAGGCTAAATGTATGGAGTAAAAAGTACATTATTTTCTTTAGGAATGTAGTGAAGTAAAAGTAAAAGTTTGCAAAAATATAAATAGTAAAAACAGTACAGATACCCACCAAAACGACTTATGTAGTACTTTGAAGTATTTTTACTTAGGTACTTTATCCCACTGCTTTTGTGTGTGTGTGTGTGTGTGTGTGTGTGTGTGTGTGTGTGTGTGTGTGTGTGTGTGTGTGTGTGTGTGTGTGCATGTTGGTGTGTGAGTGCCTGTAACATGAAGAAGAGGTTGAAGAGGGGGCCTGAAAAGCACGATGCTGCCTCGCACGTCAGGATAAACAGAATAGCACCCACTTCCAGTCAAACTCCAGCTGTAAAGAAAGGAGCTTTTTGCTGCAGAAAAACACCACAGAATAATGGTTGATAATAAGGCCACGTCTGTCACCCTTTTGTTAGGATGCACAGTAGAGGTGAAGTGTGAAGATCAAATATGTATTGTCCTATTTTATATTGATGTAAGGCTTTGGGCCTCCCGAGTGGTGCAGAGGTCTAAGGCACTGAATCGCAGTGCTTGAGGCATCACTACAGACCTGGGTTTGATCCCAGGCTGTATCACAACCGGCCGTGATTGGGAGTCCCATAGGGCGGTGCACAATTGGTCCGTGTTAGGGGAGGGTTTGGCCGGGGTAGGCTGTCATTGTAAATGAGAATTTGTTCTTCACTAACTTACCTAGTTAAATAAAACTAAGGTATAGATTATAGAGAAGTCATTCTAGACTTGATAAATTCCTTTTCATATCGTATGTTCAGTGTTAACCTCTCAGGTATTTTGTCCACATGCAGGGACATGAAGATGATGGACTACTACATGTTTTGTTACTCTGTGATCATAGACAACCACAACACTCACAGGAATGTGTTCCTGGAGTACAGTATTCCTTTAACTGTCTCTGCATGCCTTTTTAACCTGGAATTAGCACTAGTGAATATCATCCAAAATATCACTGAATATCACTGGACTGCAGGCTTGAGACTGTGTGTGTAGAGAACTGAGTGGTTGTGTTCTTTATCAAGGAGGACCACATTGGAACAACGGTATTTTTATTTTAAAATAACTATATTTATTGTTTCATGTGTTGTCCTCATCTTTTTTAACAGTACCATTTTCTTCACCCCAAAATAAATAAAATCATACTGTCTCAACAGCGGTTCCCCACAGAGGACCACTTGATGATTCACCGGCACAAGCATGAGATGACTCTGAAGTTTCCCTCCATAAAGATCGACAGCATGTTATCAGGTGACAAATGGCTTCATGCTCTATGCTGTAACTTCACTCTCTAGGCTTGCATCCCAACTGGCATCCTATTCCCTATGTAGTGCACTACATTTGACCAAGGCCCATAATAGGATGCCATTTGCGACACATCCTCTAGTCTAATAGTGTGACATGTACGCTGGGAGTCGGGAAGCAAATACAGGGAGTGAAAAGGTAATAATAAATAGAACATAGTACAAAACTAGAAACAGGAAAAGCAAACAAACATGAAACAGAAGCAGAATCACTCACGCCTGAGGAAGAACCAAGGGGAGTGACCGATGTAGGGGAGGTAACCAGGAAGGTGATGGAGTCCAGGTGAGTCTCATGAGGCGCAGGTGCGAGTAACGATGGTGGCAGGTATGCGTGATGATGAGACAAGTGGCACGTGGAGCGCCGGAGAGGGGGAGCGGGAGAACACTTGACAAATAGTCTGGTCCCATCGTGGTGTTCTGGAATAGATGAGTGTTTTAGTTCTCCCTCAGGAAGTAGCAACTCTCCGCGCCAGGCAGATAGTCAGTCAGGCTATAAACAAACAGTACTGTGTAGTCTACATCAGGGTTGGGGTTAATTCAGTTTTTTGGATTCAGTCAATTCATTGAAATTCACTTAATGAATGACTGAATTGACAAGTGAATTCAGGCCAACTGTGCTGTGTGTTGTGTTGAGGAGAGTTTGTGGTTCACTACTGTGCTGTACCTCGACTCTGTTGCGCCTCCTCATTTCCCTACGGTGAAAGCTTCGTTGTGTATTGAGTCTAATCTCTAACCTATACCTTGTAGTTCTGCAGTGCGCAGCAGGACAATGAGACACTGATATATCGTCGGAGAAATTCATGTTTTTCCTTTTTCCGAGTTAAGATAAATGTTTTGTCAAAGATGCCGCTGGCTCCCTGTCATCATCACAGATGTCATTAGTCTTGCTGTGACAGTGGGGAGGGGTGGTGGAGGAGGGGTTCCCTGCCCCACCATACAGATGGGAGGAGATGGGGTGTGGTTGGGGGTGACATATTGATCCACAGTTCAAAGGAATACCTGATTTATAGTTTTTTTTCAGCACCTGTAAGTGTCACCCCCAGGCTAAGTCATACTTCCAGATCTTTAGTGCCTAGACAGAGCCCAGCTGAGGCAGCAGAAGACTGTGTGTGTGTGTGTGTGTGTGTGTGTGTGTGTGTGTGTGTGTGTGTGTGTGTGTGTGTGTGTGTGTGTGTGTGTGTGTGTGTGTGTGTGTGTGTGCGTGCGTGCGTGCGTGCGTGCGTGCGTGCGTGCGTGCGTGCGTGCGTGCGTGCGTGCGTGCGTGCGTGCGTGCGTGCGTGCGTGCGTGTGTGTGTGTGTGTGCGCGCGCGTGTGCGCGTGCGTGTGCGTGTGCGTGTGTGTGTACAGTTGTAGGATCTCAATTTGATCAACCTTTTGCAGGAGACCTTTAAAACTTGTGATGTATTTGAGATTTAAAAAGTCTTCTGAAGTTTGTAATTTCCCTTAAGAAAAATGTATCAACCCCTACAAAAATGTCCATTAATTATAACCCACATAATAAATGTACTTTCCTGTTGCAAAGAAAAAATGGTTCCAAAAGCGACTATCCGCTGTTCCCATAAGAGAACCCTTTTTGGGGGCAAGTAGAACCTTCTATGGAAAGGGTCCTACACGGAACCCAAAAGGGTCCTACATGGAACCCAAAAGGGTCCTACACGGAACCCAAAAGGGTCCTACACGGAACCCAAAAGGGTCCTACACAGAACCCAAAAGGGTTCTACTTGGAATCAAAAACAGTTCTTCTTCAAAGAGTGAAGCCAATGGTCTGAAATTAGGATTTGACGTGTGTGTCTGTACAATGCCTTCAGAAAGTATACAGACCCCTTCTGTCATGTCTTGTTATGTCTGTTCCTGTCCTTTCTCTTCACTCTGTCTCTCTCTGCTGGTCTTTTTAGGTTACCTTCTCTGTCTCTCATTCTTCAGCTGTTCTACATCTCCCCTAACTAGCTCATTCACTCTTTCCCACCTGTTCTCTCTTCCCCCTCTGATTAGGTCTCTATTTCTCTCTCTGTTCCTGCTACTTTCAGTGTCTGATTCTTGTTTGTGTTTTTGATGCCAGAAGCAAGCTGTCGTCTCGTTTGCTTCCACCTTGTCCTGTCCTGTCGGAGTCTGCCTGGCAGGTGCATCCTGCACTATACTAACGTTCTTTTTGGTCCATTGACAACGTTGGAAGAGGATTTATGCCATTCCTGTTTTTCATTAAAGAACTCTGTTTTCTGTTAAAACCGCTTTTGGGTCTTCACTCAAGTACATAACAGAAGAATCAGACCAAGAATGGACCCAGCGGCTCCGGACCCTTTTCACTCCGCTAAGTCGAGATCCAGGGAGCGTGCTAGGCAGACACGAGGAGGAATTGTCTGCTGCTCGACATGCCGTTGAGACCCTGGCCGTCCAAGTCTCCGACCTCACAAGACAGGTTCACCAACTCCACCTCGATCCACCGCCCACTTCCAGGGTTTCCGAGTCTCCGGAGCCCAGGATCAACAACCCGCCGTGTTACTCTGGGAGCCCACTGAGTGCCGCTCATTCCTCACTCAGTGTGATGTGGTGTTCTCTCTCCAGCCCAACACTTACTCCAGGAGCGCAGCCCGCATCGCCTACGTCATTTCTCTCCTTACCGGACGGGCGCGTGAGTGGGGCACGGCAATCTGGGAGGCGAGGGCTGAGTGTATTAACCAGTATCAGGACTTTAAGGAGGAGATGATACGGGTTTTTGACCGTTCTGTTTTTGGGGAGGAGGCTTCCAGGGCCCTGTCTTCCCTATGTCAGGGGAATCGATCCATAACGGATTATTCTATTGAGTTTCGCACTCTCGCTGCCTCTAGTGACTGGAACGAGCCGGCTTTGCTCGCTCGTTTTCTGGAGGGTCTCCTCGTCGAGGTTAAAGATGAGATCCTCTCCCGGGAGGTTCCTTCCAGTCTGGACTCCTTAATAGCTCTCGCTATTCGCATAGAGCGACGGTTTGATCTTCGTCGCCGAGCTCGTGGAAAGGAGCTCGCGTTCTCCGTTGCTCCCTCTCCACATCACTGCCACCTGCCGCATCACTGCCACCCTCCTCCGCCGGCTCGGATGCTGAGCCTATGCAGCTGGGGGTATCCGCATCTCGGCCAAGGAGAAGGAACGGAGAATCACCAATCGCCTCTGTCTCTACTGCGGCTCCGCTGGTCATTTTGTCACCTCATGTCCAGTAAAAGCCAGAGCTCATCAGTAAGAGGAGGGCTACTGGTGAGCGCAACTACTCAGGCCTCTCCTTCTGGATCACGCACTACCTTTCCGGTCCATCTCCGCTGGCCCGGTTCATCTGCTTCCTGCAGTGCCTTGATAGACTCTGGGGCGGAGGGCTGTTTTATGGACGAGACCTGGGCTCGGGAACATGACATTCCTCTCAGACAGTTAGGGAGCCCACGGCCTTGTTCGCTTTAGATGGTAGTTCTCTCCCCAAGATTCAGCGTGAGACGCTGCCTTTAACCCTCACTGTCTCTGGTAATCATAGCGAAACCATTTCTTTTTTAATTTTTCGTTCACCTTTTACACCTGTTGTTTTGGGTCATCCCTGGCTAGTGCGCCATAACCCTTCTATTAATTGGTCTAGTAATACTATCCTATCCTGGAATGTTTCTTGTCATGTGACCTGTTTAATGTCTGCTATCCCTCCTGTTTCCTCTGTCTCTTCTTCACAGGAGGAGCCTGGCGATTTGACAGGGGTGCCGGAGGAGTATCACGATCTGCGCACGGTGTTCAGTCGTTCCAAGGCCACTTCTCTCCCTCCACACCGGTCGTATGACTGTAGTATTGATCTCCTTCCGGGAACTACTCCCCCGGGGTAGATTATACTCTCTGTCGGCTCCCGAACGTAAGGCTCTCGAGGATTATTTGTCGGTTTCGCTCGACGCCGGTACCATAGTCTCCTCCTCCTCTCCCGCCGGAGCGGGGTTTTTTTTTGTTCAGAAGAAGGACGGGTCTCTGCGCCCATGCGTGGATTATCGAGGGCTGAATGACATAACAGTTAAGAACCGTTATCCGCTTCCTCTTATGTCTTCAGCCTTCGAGATCCTGCAGGGAGCCAGGTTTTTCACCAAATTGGACCTTCGTAACGCCTACCATCTCGTGCGCATCAGGGAGGGGGACGAGTGGAAGACGGCGTTTAACACTCCGTTAGGGCACTTTGAATACCGGGTTCTTCCTTTCGGCCTCGTTAACGCTCCAGCTGTCTTTCAGGCACTAGTTAACGTCCTGAGAGACATGCTGAACATTTTTGTTTTCGTTTACATGGACGATATCCTGATTTTTTCACCGTCTCTCCCGATTCATGTTCAGCACGTGCGAATCCTCCAGCGCCTTTTGGAGAACTGTCTTTATGTGAAGGCTGAGAAGTGCACTTTTCATGCCGCCTCTGTCCCTTTCTCGGTTCCGTTATTTCCGCTGAGGGCATTAAGATGGATCCCGCTAAGGTCCAGGCTGTCATTGATTGGCCCGTTCCTAAGTCACGCGTCGAGCTGCAGCGCTTTCTGGGCTTCGCTAATTTCTATCGTCGTTTCATCCGTAATTTCGGTCAGGTGGCAGCTCCCCTCACAGCCCTTACTTCTGTTAAGACGTGCTTTAAGTGGTCCGTTTCCGCCCAAGGAGCTTTTGATCTTCTTAAGAATCGTTTTACATCCGCACCTATTCTTGTTACACCTGACATCTCTAGACAGTTTGTTGTTGAGGTTGACGCGTCAGAGGTGGGCGTGGGAGCCATTCTTTCTCAGCGCTCTCTCTCTGACGGCAAGGTCCATCCTTGCGCGTTTTCTCTCATCGCTTATCGCCGTCAGAACGTAACTGTGATGTTGGTAATCGCGAACTGCTCGCCATCCGCTTAGCCCTAGGCGAATGGCGACAGTGGTTGGAGGGGGCGACCGTTCCTTTTGTCGTTTGGACTGACCATAGGAACCTTGAGTACATCCGTTCAGCCAAACGACTTAATGCGCGTCAGGCTCGTTGGGCTCTGTTTTTCGCTCGTTTCGAGTTTGTTATTTCTTATCGTCCGGGCTCAAAAAACACCAAACCTGATGCTTTATCTCGTCTCTTCAGTTCTTCTGAGGTCTCCACCGACCCCGATGGGATTCTCCCTGAGGGCGTGTTGTCGGGTTGACTGTCTGGGGAATTGAGAGGCAGGTAAAGCAAGCACTCGCTCACACTCCGTCGCCGCGAGCTTGTCCTAGGAACCTTCTGTTCGTTCCCGTTCCTACTCGTCCGGCCGTTCTTCAGTGGGCCCACTCTGCCAAGTTAGCCGGCCATCCCGGCGTTCGGGGTACGCTGCTTCCATTCGCCAGCGTTTCTGGTGGCCCACTCGGGAACGTGACGCGCGTCGATTTGTCGCCGCTTGTTCGGTCTGCGCGCAGACTAAATCTGGGAACTCTCCTCCTGCCGGCCGTCTCAGACCGCTTCCCATTCCCTCTCGACCGTGGTCTCACATCGCTTTAGATTTTATCACCGGACTGCCTTCATCAGCGGGGAAGACAGTTATTCTTACGGTTGTCGATAGATTCTCTAAGGCGGCTCATTTCATTCCTCTCGCTAAGCTCCCTTCTGCTAAGGAGACGGCTCAGATCATTATCGAGAATGTTTTCCGAATTCATGGCCTTCCGTCTGACGTCGTTTCCGACAGAGGCCCGCAGTTCACGTCTCAATTTTGGAGGGAGTTTTGCCGTTTGATTGGGGCTTCCGTCAGTCTCTCGTCCGGCTTTCATCCCCAGTCTAACGGTCAAGCCGAACGGGCCAATCAGACTGTTGGTCGCATTTTACGCAGTCTTTCTTTTCGTAACCCTGCGTCTTGGTCAGAACAGCTCCCCTGGGCAGAGTACGCCCACAACTCGCTTCCTTCGTCTGCTACCGGTCTATCTCCTTTTCAGAGTAGCCTCGGGTACCAGCCTCCGCTGTTCTCATCTCAGCTCGCCGAGTCCTGCGTCCCCTCCGCTCAGGCTTTTGTCCAGCGTTGCGAGCGCACCTGGAAGGGGGTCAGGTCGGCACTTTGCCGTAATAGGGCGCAGACTGTGAGGGCCGCTAATAGCGTAGGACCAAGAGTCCTAGATATTGTTGCGGTCAGAGAGTATGGCTCTCCACTCAGAACCTTCCCCTTAAGACAGCTTCTGCAAGTTGGCCCCGCGGTTCATTGGTCCGTTCCGTATTTCTCAGGTCATTAATCCTGTCGCAGTGCGACTTCTTCTCCCGCTATCTTCGTCGCGTTCACCCGGTCTTCCATGTCTCCTGTGTTAAGCCCATTCTTCGCGCCCCCGCTCGTCCCTCCCCCCATCCTTGTCGAGGGCGCACCCATCTACAGGGTTCGTAAGATTTTGGACATGCGCCCTCGGGGCCGTGGTCATCAGTACCTAGTGGATTGGGAGGGGTACGGTCCTGAGGAGAGGAGTTGGGTTCCCTCTCGGGACGTGCTGGACCGTTCGCTGATCGATGATTTCCTCCGTTGCCGCCAGGTTTCCTCCTCGAGTGCGCCAGGAGGCGCTCGGTGAGTGGGGGGTACTGTCATGTCTTGTTATGTCTGTTCCTGTCCTTTCTCTTCACTCTGTCTCTCTCTGCTGGTCTTTTTAGGTTACCTTCTCTGTCTCTCATTCTTCAGCTGTTCTACATCTCCCCTAACTAGCTCATTCACTCTTTCCCACCTGTTCTCTCTTCCCCCTCTGATTAGGTCTCTATTTCTCTCTCTGTTCCTGCTACTTTCAGTGTCTGATTCTTGTTTGTGTTTTTGATGCCAGAAGCAAGCTGTCGTCTCGTTTGCTTCCACCTTGTCCTGTCCTGTCGGAGTCTGCCTGGCAGGTGCATCCTGCACTATACTAACGTTCTTTTTGGTCCATTGACAACGTTGGAAGAGGATTTATGCCATTCCTGTTTTTCATTAAAGAACTCTGTTTTCTGTTAAAACCGCTTTTGGGTCTTCACTCAAGTACATAACACCTTCACTTTTTATACTTCATTTTGTTGTGCTACAGCCTGAATTCAAAATGTATTACAAAAAAAAAAAATCTCACCCATCTACACACAATATCCCATAATGACAAAGTGAAAACATGTTCTTAGACATTTTTGCAAATGTCTTGAAAATTAAATACAGGAATATATCATTTATGTAAGTATTCACAGCCCTGCGTCAATACATGTTAGAAGCATCTTTGGCAGTGATTACAGCTGTGAGTCTTTCTGGGTAAGTCTCTAAGAGCTTTGCACACCTGGATTGTACAATATTTGCCCATTATTATTTTCATATTTCTTCAAGCTCTGTCAAATCGGTTGTTGATCATTGCTGGACAACCACTTTCAAGTCTTGCCAAGGATTTTCAAGCAGATTTAAGCCAAAACTGTAACTCGGACACTCAGGAACATTCACTGTCTTCTTGCTAAGCAACTCCAGTGTAGATTTGGCCTTGTGTTTTAGGTTATTGTCATTCATCTCCCGGTGTCTGGTGGAAAGCAGACTGAACCAGGTTTTCCTCTTGGATTTTGCCTGTGCCTCCGTTTCTTTTTTATCCTGAAAAACTCCCCAGTCCTTATCGATTACAAGCATACTCATAACATGATACAGCTTCAAAATATTGTATTGAATATGTTGTATTGGATTTGCCCCAAACGTAACACTTTGTATTCAGGACATAAAGTTATTTGCTTTGCCACATTTTGTTTTACCCCCTTTTGTGTGGTGTCCAATTGTTACTATCTTAACTTGTCTCATCGCTACAACTCCCGGCTCGGGAGAGACGAAGGTCGAGAGCCATGCATCCTCCGAAACACAACCGCAGTGCTTCTTAACACAGCGCTCATCCAACCCGGAAGCCAGCCGCACCAATGTGTCGGAAGAAACACCGTAACCTAGCGACCTGGTCAGTGTGCACTGCGCCCGGCCCGCCACAGGAGTCGCTAGTGCGCGATGAGACAAGGATATCCCTACCGTCCAAACCCTCCCTAACCCGGACAACGCTAGGCCAAATGCGTGTCGCCACATGGACCTCCCGGTCGCAGCCGGCTGCAACAGAGCCTGGGTGCGAACCCAGAGTCTCTGGTGGCACAGCTGGACACTGCGCCACCCAGGAGGCCTGCTTTGCCACATTTTTTGCAGTATGACTTTAGTGCCTTGTTGCAAACAGGATCCATATTTTGAGATATTTTTATTCTGTACATGTTTCCTTCTTTTCACACTGTTAATTAAGTTAGTATTGTGGAATAACTACAATGTTGTTGATCCATCTTCAGTTTTCTCCTTATCATAGCCGTTAAACACTGTAACTGTTTTAAAGTCACTATTGTCCTCATGGTGAAATATTTGTAGTTACTGGGTGTATGGATACACAATTCCAAAGTGTAATTAATAACTTACATCATGCTGAAAGGGATATTCAATGTCTGCTTTTCTCCCCCACCCATCTACTAATTGGTGCCCTTTGTGTTATTTGAAAACCTCCCTGGTCTTTGTGGATGAATCTGTGTTTGTAATGCACTGTTCAACTGAGGGACCTTACAGATAATAGTATGTGTGGGGTACAGAGATGAGGTAGTCATTCAAAATCGTGTTAAAAATCATGTTAAACACAATGCACACACACACTATGCACACACACACTATGCACACACACACTATGCACACACAGTCCATTTACTCCTGACCTTATTTCAGCTTGCCATAACAAAGGGGGTGAATACTTATTGACTCAAGACATTTCAGTTTTTCAGTTTTAATTCATTTGTAAACATATTTTGAAAAACAAGATTCCACTTTGTGTAGGTCAGAGACAAAAACATCAATTTTAATACATTTTAAATTCAGGCTGTAACACAAGATAATGTGGAAAAAGTGAAGGGGGTGAATACTTTCTGAAGGTACTGTGTGTGTGTGTCTGTGTGTGTGTGTATGTGTGTGTGCGTGTGTGTGTGTGTGTGTGTGTATGTGTGTGTGTCTGTGTGTGTGTGTGTGTGTGTATGTGTGTGTGTATGTGTGTATCTGTGTGTGTGTAATATGTGTGTGTGTGTGTGTGTGTGTGTGTGTGTGTGTGTGTGTGTGTGTGTGTGTGTGTGTGTGTGTATGTGTGTATGTGTGTGTGTATGTGTGTATGTGTATGTGTATGTGTGTGTGTGTGTGTGTGTGTGTGTGTGTGTGTGTGTGTGTGTGTGTGTGTGTGTGTGTTCGGCTGATGCTGACTGAGATGGTCTTCTTTATTATTTACACTGAGCGACCGGGAGAGTCAGGTTTCTGACCCGGCCGAGTCAGTGTCCTTATCCCTCCCTCTCTCTCTTACCGCTCTGTCCATTTGTCTTTCTGAAACCTCGGAGCCTTCCGGCTGGGATGTGAGAGGGTTGACAATCATCAGTCACCTGGCTGTCTGACTCTCCTGTTTAGGGTTAAAACAACTTCAGCATGTCACCCAGAGAGATTTGAACGACCCCCAGCCCCTTCCCCATTTTGATATGTAACACCCAAGCTTACCTCATTTCACCAACGTTTTGTCTGTTCTCCTGACATATGCGGTGAGTTGTCACGTCATCACACTTCTCTGGAAATGGACACCGCTTGCGCTCCAGTTTTTGAAAACGTTTTAATTGAAGAGTTAAGCTCTCATCCTCCCTATGGGGAAAGCCAGACTGGTTTGGTCAGACTGTATTTTGGTGGTCAATCCCCAGTCTAGCCAGAATGGATAAACAGGCTGTGGTGGAGTATGCTTTTAGCCTTTGAAAAGGACATGATCCTAAAATCACCTTGGACTGTCTGAAACATGATCCGGTCTCTCTGGTCTCTCTGCCCCCTGATGCTGAGCAGAGTAACACTGCCTGACTGAAGGGAACAAACGAGCCCCCCCCCCCTCTCTGTAGGTGAGGTCTGGACATTGTTAACTGAAATGTTGCTAGTGAGAGTAGTATCTCTGTCTAATGTAAAAGGAGAGTGGCTTTTCTAACCATTTGGAACGTCCATTAGCTTGGTCAATGTGTTCTCTGCCTCTGCCCACTTTATATTCATCAGCTGTTCTTCTTTGTCAGCAAACTATCATAACTTAACAGTTCAGGCAGCAAACATACCGTGCAGAGTTATCTACAAATGTACTGTTTTATACGATATTTAAACATTTTTTTTATCTGTTTCTAGAATGAATGTTTTCCAGACCAAGTTGCTACCTGCTAGGATGCTAATATCCATTCCAGTGTGAGTTTTATATTCAGTGGTGTCTCATGTGTTCCAGACCAAGTTGCTACCTGCTAGGATGCTAATATCCATTCCAGTGTGAGTTTTATATTCAGTGGTGTCTCATGTGTTCCAGACCAAGTTGCTACCTGCTAGGATGCTAATATCCATTCCAGTGTGAGTTTTATATTCAGTGGTGTCTCATGTGTTCCAGACCAAGTTGCTACCTGCTAGGATGCTAATATCCATTCCAGTGTGAGTTTTATATTCAGTGGTGTCTCATGTGTTCCAGACCAAGTTGCTACCTGCTAGGATGCTAATTTCCATTCCAGTGTGAGTTTTATATTCAGTGGTGTCTCATGTGTTCCAGACCAAGTTGCTACCTGCTAGGATGCTAATTTCCATTCCAGTGTGAGATTTATATTCAGTGGTGTCTCATGTGTTCCAGACCAAGTTGCTACCTGCTAGGATGCTAATTTCCATTCCAGTGTGAGTTTTATATTCAGTGGTGTCTCATGTGTTCCAGACCAAGTTGCTACCTGCTAGGATGCTAATTTCCATTCCAGTGTGAGTTTTATATTCAGTGGTGTCTCATGTGTTCCAGACCAAGTTGCTACCTGCTAGGATGCTAATTTCCATTCCAGTGTGAGTTTTATATTCAGTGGTGTCTCCTGTGTTCCAGACCAGACGCCGACCCCGACGCGCTTCCTGAAGAACTGTGAGGAGGTGGGTCTGTTCAGCGAGCTGGACTGTTCTATAGAACAGGAGTTCAGGAAGGCCCAGGAGGAAGAGGACAACAAACAGGTAGACAAGATGACAGTAAGACAACTAACCTGATTATCATGTAGACAAGATGACAGTAAGACAACTAACCTGATTATCATGTAGACAAGATGACAGTAAGACAACTACCCTGGTTATCATGTAGACAAGATGACAGTAAGACAACTAACCTGATTATCATGTAGACAAGATGACAGTAAGATGCTAACCTGATTATCATGTAGACAAGATGACAGTAAGACAACTAACCTGGTTATCATGTAGACAAGATGACAGTAAGACAACTAACCTGGTTATCATGTAGACAAGATGACAGTAAGACAACTAACCTGGTTATCATGTAGACAAGATGACAGTAAGACAACTAACCTGGTTATCATGTAGACAAGATGACAGTAAGACAACTAACCTGATTATCATGTAGACAAGATGACAGTAAGACAACTAACCTGGTTATCATGTAGACAAGATGACAGTAAGACAACTAACCTGGTTATCATGTAGACAAGATGACAGTAAGACAACTAACCTGATTATCATGTAGACAAGATGACAGTAAGACAACTAACCTGGTTATCATGTAGACAAGATGACAGTAAGACAACTAACCTGATTATCATGTAGACAAGATGACAGTAAGACAACTAACCTGGTTATCATGTAGACAAGATGACAGTAAGACAACTAACCTGATTATCATGTAGACAAGATGACAGTAAGACAACTAACCTGGTTATCATGTAGACAAGATGACAGTAAGACAACTAACCTGATTATCATGTAGACAAGATGACAGTAAGACAACTAACCTGATTATCATGTAGACAAGATGACAGTAAGACAACTAACCTGGTTATCATGTAGACAAGATGACAGTAAGACAACTAACCTGATTATCATGTAGACAAGATGACAGTAAGACAACTAACCTGATTATCATGTAGACAAGATGACAGTAAGACAACTAACCTGATTATCATGTAGACAAGATGACAGTAAGACAACTAACCTGGTTATCATGTAGACAAGATGACAGTAAGACAACTAACCTGATTATCATGTAGACAAGATGACAGTAAGACAACTAACCTGGTTATCATGTAGACAAGATGACAGTAAGACAACTAACCTGATTATCATGTAGACAAGATGACAGTAAGACAACTACCCTGATTATCATGTAGACAAGATGACAGTAAGACAACTAACCTGATTATCATGTAGACAAGATGACAGTAAGACAACTACCCTGATTATCATGTAGACAAGATGACAGTAAGACAACTAACCTGGTTATCATGTAGACAAGATGACAGTAAGACAACTAACCTGGTTATCATGTAGACAAGATGACAGTAAGACAACTAACCTGATTATCATGTAGACAAGATGACAGTAAGACAACTACCCTGATTATCATGTAGACAAGATGACAGTAAGACAACTAGCCTGATTATCATGTAGACAAGATGACAGTAAGACAACTAACCTGGTTATCATGTAGACAAGATGACAGTAAGACAACTAACCTGGTTATCATGTAGACAAGATGACAGTAAGACAACTAACCTGATTATCATGTAGACAAGATGACAGTAAGACAACTAACCTGATTATCATGTAGACAAGATGACAGTAAGACAACTAACCTGGTTATCATGTAGACAAGATGACAGTAAGACAACTAACCTGATTATCATGTAGACAAGATGACAGTAAGACAACTAACCTGATTATCATGTAGACAAGATGACAGTAAGACAACTAACCTGATTATCATGTAGACAAGATGACAGTAAGACAACTAACCTGGTTATCATGTAGACAAGATGACAGTAAGACAACTAACCTGGTTATCATGTAGACAAGATGACAGTAAGACAACTAACCTGATTATCATGTAGACAAGATGACAGTAAGACAACTAACCTGATTATCATGTAGACAAGATGACAGTAAGACAACTAACCTGGTTATCATGTAGACAAGATGACAGTAAGACAACTAACCTGATTATCATGTAGACAAGATGACAGTAAGACAACTAACCTGATTATCATGTAGACAAGATGACAGTAAGACAACTAACCTGATTATCATGTAGACAAGATGACAGTAAGACAACTAACCTGATTATCATGTAGACAAGATGACAGTAAGACAACTAACCTGATTATCATGTAGACAAGATGACAGTAAGACAACTAACCTGGTTATCATGTAGACAAGATGACAGTAAGACAACTAACCTGATTATCATGTAGACAAGATGACAGTAAGACAACTAACCTGGTTATCATGTAGACAAGATGACAGTAAGACAACTAACCTGATTATCATGTAGACAAGATGACAGTAAGACAACTAACCTGATTATCATGTAGACAAGATGACAGTAAGACAACTAACCTGATTATCATGTAGACAAGATGACAGTAAGACAACTAACCTGATTATCATGTAGACAAGATGACAGTAAGACAACTAACCTGGTTATCATGTAGACAAGATGACAGTAAGACAACTAACCTGGTTATCATGTAGACAAGATGACAGTAAGACAACTAACCTGATTATCATGTAGACAAGATGACAGTAAGACAACTACCTGATTATCATGTAGACAAGATGACAGTAAGACAACTAACCTGATTATCATGTAGACAAGATGACAGTAAGACAACTAACCTGGTTATCATGTAGACAAGATGACAGTAAGACAACTAACCTGGTTATCATGTAGACAAGATGACAGTAAGACAACTAACCTGATTATCATGTAGACAAGATGACAGTAAGACAACTAACCTGATTATCATGTAGACAAGATGACAGTAAGACAACTAACCTGGTTATCATGTAGACAAGATGACAGTAAGACAACTAACCTGATTATCATGTAGACAAGATGACAGTAAGACAACTAACCTGATTATCATGTAGACAAGATGACAGTAAGACAACTAACCTGATTATCATGTAGACAAGATGACAGTAAGACAACTAACCTGGTTATCATGTAGACAAGATGACAGTAAGACAACTAACCTGGTTATCATGTAGACAAGATGACAGTAAGACAACTAACCTGATTATCATGTAGACAAGATGACAGTAAGACAACTAACCTGATTATCATGTAGACAAGATGACAGTAAGACAACTAACCTGGTTATCATGTAGACAAGATGATAGTAAGACAACTAACCTGATTATCATGTAGACAAGATGACAGTAAGACAACTAACCTGATTATCATGTAGACAAGATGACAGTAAGACAACTAACCTGATTATCATGTAGACAAGATGACAGTAAGACAACTAACCTGATTATCATGTAGACAAGATGACAGTTAGACAACTAACCTGATTATCATGTAGACAAGATGACAGTAAGACAACTAACCTGATTATCATGTAGACAAGATGACAGTAAGACAACTAACCTGGTTATCATGTAGACAAGATGACAGTAAGACAACTAACCTGATTATCATGTAGACAAGATGACAGTAAGACAACTGACCTGATTATCATGTAGACAAGATGACAGTAAGACAACTAACCTGATTATCATGTTATCATGACAAGATGACAGTAAGACAACTAACCTGATTATCATGTAGACAAGATGACAGTAAGACAACTAACCTGATTATCATGTAGACAAGATGACAGTAAGACAACTAACCTGGTTATCATGTAGACAAGATGACAGTAAGACAACTAACCTGATTATCATGTAGACAAGATGACAGTAAGACAACTGACCTGATTATCATGTAGACAAGATGACAGTAAGACAACTAACCTGATTATCATGTAGACAAGATGACAGTAAGACAACTAACCTGGTTATCATGTAGACAAGATGACAGTAAGACAACTAACCTGATTAACAGGTAGACAAGATGACAGTAAGACAACTAACCTGGTTATCATGTAGACAAGATGACAGTAAGACAACTAACCTGATTATCATGTAGACAAGATGACAGTAAGACAACTAACCTGATTATCATGTAGACAAGATGACAGTAAGACAACTAACCTGGTTATCATGTTGACAAGATGACAGTAAGACAACTAACCTGATTATCATGTAGACAAGATGACAGTAAGACAACTAACCTGATTATCATGTAGACAAGATGACAGTAAGACAACTAACCTGATGTACAAGATACAGTAAGACAACTAACCTGGTTATCATGTAGACAAGATGACAGTAAGACAACTAACCTGGTTATCATGTAGACAAGATGACAGTAAGACAACTAACCTGGTTATCATGTAGACAAGATAACAGTTACACTATTCTGCACAATAGCAATTATTTAAATGAAGGTTTTAAATGGCCATTGTCTTTCCAAGTGTCAGGGTTTTCTCTTCGGGTAGAGAAGATGAGAGTAAGAAATACAAACCTGCTTGTCAAACGCCTCGTTGGTTCAGTTTGATACACTAGTCTGCACAATTATTGAATCAAGGTCGGTTGTTGTTTTACGTTGTTTTAAGTGTGTTTGAATGTGTTTTGGATGCTCAGTTTTCCTGCTAGAACCATCCACTGAATTCGACACACTGCTCTGCACAGTGCCTTCACCTGTGTTTATCTGTGGAGTACAGTAAGATAAGCCCAGGGGAACCCCGGGTCAACCCACAGCTGGGTGGTCCCCTTTATCTTGCAGGGTTATCATTCTTGTTCCCCCAGCCACCACAGACACACTCCATGCAGGTTTGGGCTCCCGTGTGGTGCAGCGGTCTAAGGCACTGCATCTCAGTGCTAGAGCCATCACTACAGACCTTGGTTCGATTCCAGGCTTATCACAACTGGCCGTGATTGTGAGTCCCATAGGACGGCGTACAATTGGCCCAGCGTCGTTAGGGTTTGGCCGGGGTAGGCTGTCATTGTAAATAAGAATTTGTTCCTAACTGACTTGCCAAGTTAAATAAAGGTTCAAATGTAACTGTACACACACTGTCTTCATTCCCACCCCCACACACATACACACACACACACACACACACACTCCAGGCAGGTAACTACTTCCTTGGCCTGAAACACTCAGCAGGAACATGTATAGTCACACAAGTCAACTCCTAACCATTTGTAACAGACTAGCTCACACACTCACAACAGGGAGACTCTACCCTTCCCTATAATTCAATTCCAGGGGCTTTATTGGCATGAGAAACATATGTTAACGTTGCCAAAGCAAGTGAAGTAGATAATATACAAAGTGAAATAAACAATACAATGAACAGTAAACATTACACTCACAGAAGTTCCAAAAGAATAAAGTCATTTCAAATGTCATATTATGTCTCTATACAGTGTTTTGATGGTGTGCAAATGGTTAAAGTACAAAAGGGAAAATAAATAAATATAGGTTGTATTTACAATGGTGTTCGTTCTTCACTGGTTTCCCTTTTCTTGTGGCAACAGGTCACAAATTTTGCTGCTGTGATGGCACACTGTGGTATTTCACCCAGTAGATATGAGAGTTTATCAAAATCGGGTTTGTTTGCGAATTCTTTGTATCCCACTCACATGTCAGGATTCAAACGCTGTGTGACAGCAAGAGCCCCGACAGACAGGCAGACAGACAGACAGACAGACAGACAGACAGGCAGGCAGACAGACAGACAGACAGGCAGGCAGGCAGGCAGGCAGGCAGGCAGGCAGGCAGACAGACAGACAGACAGACAGACAGACAGACAGACAGACAGACAGACAGACAGACAGACAGACAGACAGACAGACAGACAGACAGACAGACAGACAGGTGAAGGGCTGTGACCTGACTGCTACAGGTGAGGTGAGGAGGCAGCAGGAGATCAGATTCCCTCAGGCAGCTCCTGTACTTTAAACAGCTCACTTCATCTCTCAGAAACACAGATAGAGGGAGTCACGTTTCCTCGAGTCAAAGATTAACGGCAGACAGACAGCAGCTTGAGACTAGGCTGGACAGACAGACAGACAGACAGACAGGCAGACAGTTGAGACCAGGCTGGACAGACAGACAGCCAGACCTGCACACTCGTCATGTGTCTGCAACACGTGTGGCTCACCAGCCGTCACCACTCACCACAGTTTCAGAACAGTGATGTCTGATTGGACTCTAAGGTAGTTGTTAATGCATTATGGGTCAATGTTAAGAACTCTTTACCTGTGAAATGATATCTTTACTCTACTGGCCACAACACAGCTACACTGTATCACTGTCTCTCAGACTGCTGATCCAGTGTCTGGTCTGGTCTGTAGACTGTATCTCTGTCTCCCAGACTGCTGATCCAGTGTCTGGTCTGGTCTGTAGACTGTATCTCTGTCTCCAGACTGCTGATCCAGTGTCTGGTCTGGTCTGTAGACTGTATCTCTGTCTCTCAGACTGCTGATCCAGTGTCTGGTCTGGTCTGTAGACTGTATCTCTGTCTCTCAGACTGCTGATCCAGTGTCTGGTCTGGTCTGTAGACTGTATCTCTGTCTCCCAGACTGCTGATCCAGTGTCTGGTCTGGTCTGTAGACTGTATCTCTGTCTCCCAGACTGCTGATCCAGTGTCTGGTCTGGTCTGTAGACTGTATCTCTGTCTCTCAGACTGCTGATCCAGTGTCTGGTCTGGTCTGTAGACTGTATCTCTGTCTCTCAGACTGCTGATCCAGTGTCTGGTCTGGTCTGTAGACTGTATCACTGTCTCTCAGACTGCTGATCCAGTGTCTGGTCTGGTCTGTAGACTGTATCTCTGTCTCTCAGACTGCTGATCCAGTGTCTGGTCTGGTCTGTAGACTGTATCACTGTCTCCCAGACTGCTGATCCAGTGTCTGGTCTGGTCTGTAGACTGTTCTCTGTCTCCCAGACTGCTGATCCAGTGTCTGGTCTGGTCTGTAGACTGTATCTCTGCTGACGTCTGGGTCTGGGTTTGGCTGTGGAAGCTGTCTGTGTGAGTCAGGTCACCCAGGCCACGTCCAGCCTCCTCAGTCCCCACAGTCTGGCGGTCTGGCGTTTATGGTTGAAGAGCTGTGCTCAGTCAGCACGGCTGGGAGGCGAGTCTCAGCAGGACTGTGGAGTACACAGCATGGCAGCATATCACAGGGGAGAGAGATAAGGAGAAAGGTTGGTTGAAGTTCAAGAGAGCATAGCTTACAACAGTTTGCTCTTAGAAAACAATGTGCTGTCTAGAACCAAAAACGGTTCTTCAGCTGTCCACATAGGAGAACCCTTTGAAGAACCCCTTTTGGTTCCAAGTATAACCCTTTGGGTTCCAGGTAGAACCCTTTTGGGTTCCAGGTAGAACCCTTTCCACAGAGGGACAAAAGAGTTCTACCTGGAACCCAAAAGGGTTCTCCTAAGGGGACAGCCGCAGAACCCTTTCGGAAGCCTTTTTTCCAGGAGTGTAGAAGTTTCTGGTAGGGAAGTCTGTTGTTGTTATTGGTCTGAAAACCAGACCTTCCTAACCCCGCCTCCCCCACACACTCACATTCACACACACCTCCCCAAGAGTCATGAGTCCATAGTTTGCAAACATGTAGTCCTTCAAATAAGGGTGCAATCAGAAGTTGCTATATCAATTTTGGGACGTATAAATTAATGATATGTAGTCATTGATTATTGAAGAATATAGCTTATGAGCTCATGAGCTTTTAATAAAATAAATACATATTTGACCTTTATTTAAGTAGGCAAGTCAGTTAAGAACAAATTCTTATTTTCAATGACGGCCTACTGGGGAACAGTGGGTTAACTGCCTGTTCAGGGGCAGATTTGTACCTTCCAGTTACTAGTCCAACACTCTAACCACTCGGCTACCCTGCCGCCCCAAAAAGCATAGTTCAACTATCGTTCCCCTTGAGAACCTAAAATATAAGCTTGTTTACTCCAATGTTTGTAAACAAAGTAAATGTAAGCAAACACTATATAACCTAAAAACATGATGACAACTATGATGTTGATATCATGGATGGTCGGTCTATTGCTCTGTCTTTGAATTTGAGAGTGGTTACATTTCTTCAGTCCCATCCACCCTCTGCTTTTTACCAAAACAGTGATAGGGAGAACACTTTGCTATTGTTTCAACTGCTGATTGCTGCTCTTGGCGAGGAACGTGACTGAGCAGTACAGGGATTACAGTAAAGCTGTGGAACTTTTACACTAAATGAACTTAAAGACACATTATTGCAGTTGGCTGTTAACAATGTGTTCTGACTTGATTCTCTCTCTCTCTCTCTCTCTCTCTCTCTCTCTCTCTCTCTCTTTCCTTCCTTCCCTCCTTTTCCTTCTTTCCTTCCTCTCTGTCCCTCTCTTACTCTGCCACTCTCCCTCCTGCTCCCTCTCCCCCTCTCTCTCTCTCTCTCTCTCTCTCTCTCTCTCTCTCTCTCTCTCTCCCTCCCTCCCTCCCTCCCTCCCTCCCTCCCTCCCTCCCTCCCTCCCTCCCCCTCCCT
>NC_088240.1:87542464-87557464 GCF_036934945.1 Oncorhynchus masou masou
CCCTCTCTCTCTCCTCCTCTCTCTCTCTCTCTCTCTCTCCTTCCCAGTCTCTCTCTCTTGTTCTCTCCCTCTCACTCCCTCTCCCTCTCACTCTGTGTGTGCTTTAAAACATGCAGCCTAGAAGTGGAAAACATGATGTTTTGGACTAGAAATGAGGCCTATAGTCTGTTCTTTGTTGAGCCAGCCTATATTATGTGAGCCTGACCTATAGTTAAGCCAGCTCTGTGCTAAGCCAGCATTGTGTTAGGCCAGCATTGTGTTAAGGCAGCTCTGTGTTAAGCCAGCATTGTGTTAAGGCAGCTCTGTGTTAAGTCTGCATTGTGTTAAGCCAGCATTATGTTAAAACAGCTCTGTGTTAAGGCAGCTCTGTTAAAACAGCTCTGTGTTAAGGCAGCTCTGTGTTAAGGCAGCTCTGTTAAAACAGCTCTGTGTTAAGGCAGCTCTATTAAAGTAGCTCTGTGTTAAGGCAGCTTTGTTAAATCAGCTCTGTGTTAAGGCAGCTCTGTGTTAAGGCAGCTCTGTTAAAACAGCTCTGTGTTAAGGCAGCTCTATTAAAGCAGCTCTGTGTTAAGGCAGCTCTGTGTTAAGGCAGCTCTGTGTTAAGGCAGCTCTGTTAAAACAGCTCTGTGTTAAGGCAGCTTTGTTAAATCAGCTCTGTGTTAAGGCATTATGTTAAAACTCTGTGTTAAGGCAGCTTTGTTAAATCAGCTCTGTGTTAAGGCAGCTCTGTGTTAAGGCAGCTCTGTTAAAACAGCTCTGTGTTAAGGCAGCTCTATTAAAGCAGCTCTGTGTTAAGGCAGCTCTGTGTTAAGGCAGCTCTGTTAAAACAGCTCTGTGTTAAGGCAGCTCTATTAAAGCAGCTCTGTGTTAAGCCAGCCTGTGTCCAGTCAGGCCTGTGTAGTTTTACCACTGGTTGGAAGAAGACCTGGGCTGTGTCCCAAATGGCACACTATTCCAACTGGGCTCTGGTCAGAAGTAGTGCACTATATAGAGAATAGGGCGCCATTTCGGACGCAGGCCTGGTGAATATTGGATGTGGGAGCCATCAGTAAGCCTGACTGACACCCCTATACAGGCTCTTTGTACAGGAGAGGACAGGGCTGGAATTACATCCCCTTGACTCGGAGGAGAAGAAATCACTGTCTGTCAGTAAAGACAGACATAAGGCTGTGCTGAGAGAGACAGGCCTGTTTTACCTGACTTAACCTGTCATCAGACTCCCCACCTCGCTGGAGAGGAGGAGCATGGGTAGGAAGACTCACCACTTCAGCATTTTCACGGAATACAGTTGAACATCAGCCAGCTGGCTAAATATGGCACATTTACAGAAAGGTTCAGCGGCGTGTATTGTCTCTGTCAATAAGCTTAATTAACTAAAGTACCGTTTAGTTGGTCAACTTTATTCTATAGTACAGATTCATCCATTTCAAAGGGTTTTGGTTGAGATAATCAGAAAATCATCTGTTTTGTGTCACGTGTTCAAATCAAATCAAATCAAAGTTTATTTGTCACGTGTGCCGAATACAACAGGTGTTACAGTGAAATGCTCACTTACAGGCTCTAACCAATGGTGCTGGGAAAAAGTATGTGTGTGTGTGTGTGTGTGTGGTGTGTGTGTGTTGGTAGTAAAGAAATAAAACAACAGTAAAAACACATTTGAAAATAAGAGTAGCAAGGCTATATACAGACACCTGTTAGTCAGGCTTGTTGAGGTAGTATGTACATGTAGGTATCGTTAAAGTGACTATGCATATAAGATGAACAGAGAGTAGCAGTAGCGTAAAAAGTGGGGTTGGTGGGTGGTGGGTCACAATGCAGATAGCCTGGTTAGCCAATGTGCGGGAGCACTGGTTGGTCGGGCCAATTGAGGTAGTATGTACATGAATGTATAGTTAAAGTGACTATGCATATAAGATAAATAGAGAGTAGCAGCAGCGTAAAAGAGGGGTTAGGGGGGGGAACACAATACAAATTGTCCGGGTAACCATTTGTTTACCTGTTCAGGAGTCTTATGGCTTGGGGGTAAAAACTGTTGAGAAGCCTTTTTGTCCTAGACTTGGCACTCCGGTACCGTTTGCCATGCGGCAGTACAGAGAACAGTCTATGACTGGGGTGGCTGGGGTCTTTGACAATTTTTAGGGCCTTCCTCTGACACCACCTGGTGTAGAGGTCCTGGATGGCAGACAGCTTAGCCCAAGTGATGTACTGTGCCGTATGCACTACTCTCTGAAGTGCCTTGCGGTCGAAGGCCGAGCAATTGCCGTACCAGGCAGTGATGCAACCGGTCAGGATGCTCTCGATGTTGTAGCTGTAGAACCTTTTGAGGATCTCAGGACCCATGCCAAATCTTTTTAGTGTCCTGAGGGGAATAGGCTTTGTCGTGCCCTCTTCATGACTGTCTTGGTGTGTTTGGACCAATCTAGTTTGTTGTGGATGTGGACACCAAAGAATTTGAACCTTTCAACCTGCTCCACGACAGCCCCATCGATGAGAATGGGGACGTGCTCGGGGCTCCTTTTCCTATAGTCCACAATAATCTCCTTCGTCTTGGTTACATTGAGGGATAAGTTGTTATTCTGTCACCACCCAGCCAGGTCTCTGACCTCCTCCCTATAGGCTGTCTCGTTGTTGTCGGTGGACACTGTTGTGTCGTCAGCAAACTTAATGATGGTGTTGGAGTCATGCCTGGCCATGCAGTTGTGGGTGAACAGGGAGTACAGGAGGGGACTGAGCACGCACCCCTGGGGAGCTCCAGTGTTGAGGATCAGTGTGGCAGATGTGTTGCTACCTACCCTCACCCCCTGGGGGCGGCCTGTCAGGAAGTCCAGGATCCAGTTGCAGAGGGAGGTGTTTAGTCTCAGGATCCTTAGCTTGGTGATGAGCTTTGAGGGTACTATGGTGTTGAACGCTGAGCTGTAGTCAATGAACAGCATTCTCACATAGGTGTTCCTTTTGTCCAGGTGGGAAAGGGCAGTGTGGAGTGCAATAGAGATTGCATCATCTATGGATCTGTTTGGGCGGTATGCAAATTGGAGTGGGTCTAGGGTTTCTGGGATAATTATGTTGATGTGAGCCATTACCAGCCTTTCAAAGCACTTCATGGCTACGGACGTGAGTGCTACGGGTCTGTAGTCATTTAGGCAGGTTGCCTTAGTGTTCTTGGGTACAGGGACGCCCTGGTAATCTGTCTGGCTCCCCAGCCTTGTGTATGTTGACCTGTTTAAAGGTCTTACTCACGTCGGCTACGGAGAGTGTGATCACACAGTCGTCCGGAACAGCTGATGCTTTCATGCATGCCTCAGTGTTGCTTGCCTTGAAGCGAGCATAAAAGTGAATTAGCTCGTCTGGTAGGCTCGCGTCACTGGGCAGCTCACGGCTGTGCTTCCCTTTGTAGTTTGTAATAGTTTGCAAGCCCTGCCACACCCGACGAGCGTCGGAGCCAGTGTAGTATGATTCAATCTTAGCCCTGTATTGACGCTTTGCCTGTTTGATGGTAGACGGCAAAGCAGGACTTCTTGTAATCTTCCGGGTTAGAGTCCCGCACTTTGAAAGCGGCAGCTCTACCCTTTAGCTCAGTGCGAATGTTGCCTGTAATCCATGGCTTCTGGTTGGGGTATGTACGAACAGTCACTGTGGTGACGACGTCCTCAATGCACTTATTGGTAAAGCCATTGACTGATGTGGTGTATTCCTCAATGTCATCGGAAGAATCCCGGAACATGTTCCAGTCTGTGAAAGCAAAGCAATCCTGTAGTTTAGCATCTGCTTCATCTGACCATTTTTTTATAGACCTAGTCACTGGTGCTTCCTGCTTTAATTTTTGTAAGCAGGAATCAGGAGGATAGAGTTGTGGTCGGATTTACCAAATGGAGGGCGAGGGAGAGCTTTGTACGCGTCTCTGTGTGTGGAGTACAGGTAATCTAGAATTGTTTTCCCTCTGGTTGCACATTTAACATGTTGATAGAGATTTGGTAGAACTGATTTAAGTTTCCCTGCATTAAAGTCTCCGGCCACTAGAAGCGCCGCCTCTGGGTGAGTGGTTTCCTGTTAGCTTATTTCCTTATACAGCTCACTGAGTGCGGTCTTGGTGCCAGCATCTGTCTGTGGTGGTTCACCAGTTAAACCTCAGCTATGGCGTAAGCCTCTGCTAAATGTATCTTCTATATGGCATTGCCTGATCAGGCTGTTTTTAGATGTGTCTGTTTTGGGATTGTTCTGAACGTGCCAGTGCATTGTGGTGTGGCGGTCATAGTCTGGGGAATCATTTGGTGTCTGTATGGTGGTCAGTACGGTCACTGAGATGCCAGATGGAGGAAGAATGCAGCTGTTTCAGGGATATTTACAGCAAATACCATCAGGAATACCCTAACATGGAAACAACGTCAGACACAGTAAGAAAAAAGAGTTTATGAATACACATCTACTGTAGGGGAAAACCCCAACGTTTAGGAAACATGTAACTGAGAAACCCTTCAGTTTCAGAGGGTTATTGGAAACATGTAACTGAGAAACCCTTCAGTTTCAGAGGGTTATTGGAAACATGTAACTGAGAAACCCTTCAGTTTCAGAGGGTTATAGGAAACATGTAACTGAGAAACCCTTCAGTTTCAGAACGTTATAGGAAACATGTAACTGAGAAACCCTTCAGTTTCAGAGGGTTATAGGAAACATGTAACTGAGAAACCCTTCAGTTTCAGAGGGTTATTGGAAATATGTAACTGAGAAACCCTTCAGTTTCAGAGGGTTATAGGAAACATGTAACTGAGAAACCCTTCAGTTTCAGAGGGTTATAGGTGACATGTAACTGAGAAACCCTTCAGTTTCAGAGGGTTATAGGAAACATGTAACTGAGAACCCCTTCAGTTTCAGAGGGTTATAGGAAACATGTAACTGAGAAACCCTTCAGTTTCAGAGGGTTATAGGTGACATGTAACTGAGAAACCCTTCAGTTTCAGAGGGTTATAGGAAACATGTAACTGAGAACCCCTTCAGTTTCAGAGGGTTATAGGAAACATGTAACTGAGAAACCCTTCAGTTTCAGATGGTTATAGGTGACATGTAACTGAGAAACCCTTCAGTTTCAGAGGGTTATAGGAAACATGTAACTAAGAACCCCTTCAGTTTCAGAGGGTTATAGGAAACATGTAACTGAGAAACCCTTCAGTTTCAGATGGTTATAGGTGACATGTAACTGAGAAACCCTTCAGTTTCAGAGGGTTATAGGAAACATGTAACTGAGAAACCCTTCAGTTTCAGAGGGTTATAGGAAACATGTAACTGAGAAACCCTTCAGTTTCAGAGGGTTATAGGAAACATGTAACTGAGAAACCCTTCAGTTTCAGAGGGTTATAGGAAACATGTAACTGAGAAACCCTTCAGTTTCAGAGGGTTATAGGAAACATGTAACTGAGAAACCCTTCAGTTTCAGAGGGTTATTGGAAATATGTAACTGAGAAACCCTTCAGTTTCAGAGGGTTATAGGAAACATGTAACTGAGAAACCCTTCAGTTTCAGAGGGTTATAGGTGACATGTAACTGAGAAACCCTTCAGTTTCAGAGGGTTATAGGAAACATGTAACTGAGAACCCCTTCAGTTTCAGAGGGTTATAGGAAACATGTAACTGAGAAACCCTTCAGTTTCAGATGGTTATAGGTGACATGTAACTGAGAAACCCTTCAGTTTCAGAGGGTTATAGGAAACATGTAACTGAGAACCCCTTCAGTTTCAGAGGGTTATAGGAAACATGTAACTGAGAAACCCTTCAGTTTCAGATGGTTATAGGTGACATGTAACTGAGAAACCCTTCAGTTTCAGAGGGTTATAGGAAACATGTAACTAAGAACCCTTCAGTTTCAGAGGGTTATAGGAAACATGTAACTGAGAAACCCTTCAGTTTCAGATGGTTATAGGTGACATGTAACTGAGAAACCCTTCAGTTTCAGAGGGTTATAGGAAACATGTAACTGAGAAACCCTTCAGTTTCAGAGGGTTATAGGAAACATGTAACTGAGAAACCCTTCAGTTTCAGAGGGTTATTGGAAATATGTAACTGAGAAACCCTTCAGTTTCAGAGGGTTATAGGAAACATGTAACTGAGAAACCCTTCAGTTTCAGAGGGTTATAGGTGACATGTAACTGAGAAACCCTTCAGTTTCAGAGGGTTATAGGAAACATGTAACTGAGAACCCCTTCAGTTTCAGAGGGTTATAGGAAACATGTAACTGAGAAACCCTTCAGTTTCAGATGGTTATAGGTGACATGTAACTGAGAAACCCTTCAGTTTCAGAGGGTTATAGGAAACATGTAACTGAGAACCCCTTCAGTTTCAGAGGGTTATAGGAAACATGTAACTGAGAACCCCTTCAGTTTCAGATGGTTATAGGTGACATGTAACTGAGAAACCCTTCAGTTTCAGAGGGTTATAGGAAACATGTAACTAAGAACCCCTTCAGTTTCAGAGGGTTATAGGAAACATGTAACTGAGAAACCCTTCAGTTTCAGATGGTTATAGGTGACATGTAACTGAGAAACCCTTCAGTTTCAGAGGGTTATAGGTGACATGTAACTGAGAAACCCTTCAGTTTCAGAGGGTTATAGGTGACATGTAACTGAGAAACCCTTCAGTTTCAGAGGGTTATAGGAAACATGTAACTGAGAAACCCTTCAGTTTCAGAGGGTTATAGGAAACATGTAACTGAGAAACCCTTCAGTTTCAGAGGGTTATTGGAAATATGTAACTGAGAAACCCTTCAGTTTCAGAGGGTTATAGGAAACATGTAACTGAGAAACCCTTCAGTTTCAGGGGGTTATAGGTGACATGTAACTGAGAAACCCTTCAGTTTCAGAGGGTTATAGGAAACATGTAACTGAGAACCCCTTCAGTTTCAGAGGGTTATAGGAAACATGTAACTGAGAAACCCTTCAGTTTCAGATGGTTATAGGTGACATGTAACTGAGAAACCCTTCAGTTTCAGAGGGTTATAGGAAACATGTAACTGAGAACCCCTTCAGTTTCAGAGGGTTATAGGAAACATGTAACTGAGAAACCCTTCAGTTTCAGATGGTTATAGGTGACATGTAACTGAGAAACCCTTCAGTTTCAGAGGGTTATAGGAAACATGTAACTAAGAACCCCTTCAGTTTCAGAGGGTTATAGGAAACATGTAACTGAGAAACCCTTCAGTTTCAGAGGGTTATAGGAAACATGTAACTGAGAAACCCTTCAGTTTCAGAGGGTTATAGGTGACATGTAACTGAGAAACCCTTCAGTTTCAGAGGGTTATAGGAAACATGTAACTGAGAACCCCTTCAGTTTCAGAGGGTTATAGGAAACATGTAACTGAGAAACCCTTCAGTTTCAGATGGTTATAGGTGACATGTAACTGAGAAACCCTTCAGTTTCAGAGGGTTATAGGAAACATGTAACTGAGAACCCCTTCAGTTTCAGAGGGTTATAGGAAACATGTAACTGAGAAACCCTTCAGTTTCAGATGGTTATAGGTGACATGTAACTGAGAAACCCTTCAGTTTCAGAGGGTTATAGGAAACATGTAACTAAGAACCCCTTCAGTTTCAGAGGGTTATAGGAAACATGTAACTGAGAAACCCTTCAGTTTCAGATGGTTATAGGTGACATGTAACTGAGAAACCCTTCAGTTTCAGAGGGTTATAGGAAACATGTAACTGAGAAACCCTTCAGTTTCAGAGGGTTATAGGAAACATGTAACTGAGAAACCCTTCAGTTTCAGAGGGTTATTGGAAATATGTAACTGAGAAACCCTTCAGTTTCAGAGGGTTATAGGAAACATGTAACTGAGAAACCCTTCAGTTTCAGAGGGTTATAGGTGACATGTAACTGAGAAACCCTTCAGTTTCAGAGGGTTATAGGAAACATGTAACTGAGAAACCCTTCAGTTTCAGAGGGTTATAGGAAACATGTAACTGAGAAACCCTTCAGTTTCAGAGGGTTATTGGAAATATGTAACTGAGAAACCCTTCAGTTTCAGAGGGTTATAGGAAACATGTAACTGAGAAACCCTTCAGTTTCAGAGGGTTATAGGTGACATGTAACTGAGAAACCCTTCAGTTTCAGAGGGTTATAGGAAACATGTAACTGAGAAACCCTTCAGTTTCAGAGGGTTATAGGAAACATGTAACTGAGAAACCCTTCAGTTTCAGAGGGTTATAGGAAACATGTAACTGAGAAACCCTTCAGTTTCAGAGGGTTATTGGAAATATGTAACTGAGAAACCCTTCAGTTTCAGAGGGTTATAGGAAACATGTAACTGAGAAACCCTTCAGTTTCAGAGGGTTATAGGTGACATGTAACTGAGAAACCCTTCAGTTTCAGAGGGTTATAGGAAACATGTAACTGAGAACCCCTTCAGTTTCAGAGGGTTATAGGAAACATGTAACTGAGAAACCCTTCAGTTTCAGATGGTTATAGGTGACATGTAACTGAGAAACCCTTCAGTTTCAGAGGGTTATAGGAAACATGTAACTGAGAACCCCTTCAGTTTCAGAGGGTTATAGGAAACATGTAACTGAGAAACCCTTCAGTTTCAGATGGTTATAGGTGACATGTAACTGAGAAACCCTTCAGTTTCAGAGGGTTATAGGAAACATGTAACTAAGAACCCCTTCAGTTTCAGAGGGTTATAGGAAACATGTAACTGAGAAACCCTTCAGTTTCAGATGGTTATAGGTGACATGTAACTGAGAAACCCTTCAGTTTCAGAGGGTTATAGGAAACATGTAACTGAGAAACCCTTCAGTTTCAGAGGGTTATAGGAAACATGTAACTGAGAAACCCTTCAGTTTCAGAGGGTTATTGGAAATATGTAACTGAGAAACCCTTCAGTTTCAGAGGGTTATAGGAAACATGTAACTGAGAAACCCTTCAGTTTCAGAGGGTTATAGGTGACATGTAACTGAGAAACCCTTCAGTTTCAGAGGGTTATAGGAAACATGTAACTGAGAACCCCTTCAGTTTCAGAGGGTTATAGGAAACATGTAACTGAGAAACCCTTCAGTTTCAGATGGTTATAGGTGACATGTAACTGAGAAACTCTTCAGTTTCAGAGGGTTATAGGAAACATGTAACTGAGAACCCCTTCAGTTTCAGAGGGTTATAGGTGACATGTAACTGAGAAACCCTTCAGTTTCAGATGGTTATAGGTGACATGTAACTGAGAAACCCTTCAGTTTCAGAGGGTTATAGGAAACATGTAACTAAGAACCCCTTCAGTTTCAGAGGGTTATAGGAAACATGTAACTGAGAAACCCTTCAGTTTCAGATGGTTATAGGTGACATGTAACTGAGAAACCCTTCAGTTTCAGAGGGTTATAGGTGACATGTAACTGAGAAACCCTTCAGTTTCAGAGGGTTATAGGTGACATGTAACTGAGAAACCCTTCAGTTTCAGAGGGTTATAGGAAACATGTAACTGAGAAACCCTTCAGTTTCAGAGGGTTATAGGAAACATGTAACTGAGAAACCCTTCAGTTTCAGAGGGTTATTGGAAATATGTAACTGAGAAACCCTTCAGTTTCAGAGGGTTATAGGAAACATGTAACTGAGAAACCCTTCAGTTTCAGAGGGTTATAGGTGACATGTAACTGAGAAACCCTTCAGTTTCAGAGGGTTATAGGAAACATGTAACTGAGAACCCCTTCAGTTTCAGAGGGTTATAGGAAACATGTAACTGAGAAACCCTTCAGTTTCAGATGGTTATAGGTGACATGTAACTGAGAAACCCTTCAGTTTCAGAGGGTTATAGGAAACATGTAACTGAGAACCCCTTCAGTTTCAGAGGGTTATAGGAAACATGTAACTGAGAAACCCTTCAGTTTCAGATGGTTATAGGTGACATGTAACTGAGAAACCCTTCAGTTTCAGAGGGTTATAGGAAACATGTAACTAAGAACCACTTCAGTTTCAGAGGGTTATAGGAAACATGTAACTGAGAAACCCTTCAGTTTCAGATGGTTATAGGTGACATGTAACTGAGAAACCCTTCAGTTTCAGAGGGTTATAGGAAACATGTAACTGAGAAACCCTTCAGTTTCAGAGGGTTATAGGAAACATGTAACTGAGAAACCCTTCAGTTTCAGAGGGTTATAGGAAACATGTAACTGAGAAACCCTTCAGTTTCAGAGGGTTATAGGAAACATGTAACTGAGAAACCCTTCAGTTTCAGAGGGTTATAGGAAACATGTAACTGAGAAACCCTTCAGTTTCAGATGGTTATAGGAAACATGTAACTGAGAAACCCTTTAGTTTCAGATGGTTATAGGTGACATGTAACTGAGAAACCCTTCAGTTTCAGAGGGTTATAGGAAACATGTAACTGAGAAACCCTTCAGTTTCAGAGGGTTATAGGTGACATGTAACTGAGAAACCCTTCAGTTTAAGAGGGTTATTGGAAATATGTAACTGAGAAACTCTTCAGTTTCAGAGGGTTATAGGAAACATGTAACTGAGAAACCCTTCAGTTTCAGAGGGTTATAGGAAACATGTAACTGAGAAACCCTTCAGTTTCAGAGGGTTATAGGTGACATGTAACTGAGAAACCCTTCAGTTTAAGAGGGTTATTGGAAATATGTAACTGAGAAACCCTTCAGTTTCAGAGGGTTATAGGAAACATGTAACTGAGAAACTCTTCAGTTTCAGAGGGTTATAGGAAACATGTAACTGAGAAACCCTTCAGTTTCAGAGGGTTATAGGTGACATGTAACTGAGAAACCCTTCAGTTTCAGAGGGTTATAGGTGACATGTAACTGAGAAACCCTTCAGTTTCAGAGGGTTATAGGTGACATGTAACTGAGAAACCCTTCAGTTTCAGAGGGTTATAGGAAACATGTAACTGAGAAACCCTTCAGTTTCAGAGGGTTATAGGTGACATGTAACTGAGAAACCCTTCAGTTTCAGAGGGTTATAGGTGACATGTAACTGAGAAACCCTTCAGTTTCAGAGGGTTATAGGTGACATGTAACTGAGAAACCCTTCAGTTTCAGAGGGTTATAGGAAACATGTAACTGAGAAACCCTTCAGTTTCAGAGGGTTATAGGACACATGTAACTGAGAAACCCTTCAGTTTCAGAGGGTTATAGGAAACATGTAACCGAGAAATGGCAGGTAGCCTAGAGGTTAAAAACATTGTGCCAGTAACCGAAAGACCGTTGGTTTGAATCCCCGAGCTGACTAGGTGAAAAATCTGTCAATGTGCCCTTGAGCAAGGCGCTTAACCCTAATTTCTCCTGTAAGTCACTCTGGATAAGAGCGTCCACTAAAATGTAACTGAGGGGAGAAACCCTTCAGTTTCAGAAGGTTATAAACCTGTAACTGAGAAACCCTTCAGTTTCAGAAGGTTATAAACCTGTAACTGAGAAACCCTTCAGTTTCAGAAGGTTATAGACATGTAACTGAGAAACCCTTCAGTTTCAGAAGGTTATAAACCTGTAACTGAGAAACCCTTCAGTTTCAGAAGGTTATAAACCTGTAACTGAGAAACCCTTCAGTTTCAGAAGGTTATAAACCTGTAACTGAGAAACCCTTCACTTTCAGAAGGTTATAAACCTGTAACTGAGAAACCCTTCAGTTTCAGAAGGTTATAAGAAACCTGGGACATTTACTTTGGTAAGGGACTTGATCCATTATTTCTGAAGTATTGAATGATGTTAGATGTTAATATTGGATTTTGTCCTGCAAAAGGGAATGAATGAGGCCAAGCTATAAGAGAGAAGCATGGAAACCCCTGCCACTCTGACTCATGCACTGACAGCGTGGGACAGAAAGAGACAGAGAGGGGTTACCCTGACCCTGGTGCAGGACAGGAGCCTGTTGTTTACAACAAGTACCATGGACCCACATCACATGACTAGAAAACACTTGTTTCGAGATGAGCTGATTCCCCCAGAGAGAGAGAGAGAGCGGAAGAGAGCGCTGGAAATGTTAACATGAGCAGGAAAATGGGGCTTGAGGAAACCCCTCTACAGAGGAACATAGTGGAACACCGGAAACCGTTAGGGCCAACTAGCACTTCCATCCTTCTGTCCATCCGTCCCTCCATGCATGAGGTCTCTCCACAGGAACTTCCTGTCCCCACAGCGGCTGCTGCTCTGCTAGCTAGGCTAAACCACACACATGCTGGTGTGGTTACACACAGACCCAGTGTTCATCACAACAGAACAAAGTACTGGAGGTCAATGGGGTTCCACTCTGGTGCTGCACACTGAAAACTCCCCGTTGTGCCGTGTGCAGTATCTGTCAGCTTGTATGTGCCACTAAATTTGGTTGGAAATATCACAAGTTAGTTATTAATCTGTATTTTTCATTGTAGGATTGTGAAACCACATTCTGGTTCAGATATAACCTGAACCTGAACAGGTCCTTGTCCTATATTGTTGTTGTTGTTGTTGTTGTTGTTGTTGCTGAGCCCTACAAAGCTTTAATCCCGAAATGATCTTCTCACACTGCAGCTCTCCTTTAGAGAGCAGAGATTTGACTAGAGGAAGAGAGATCACCAGCCAGTACAGAATGAGTCTAATCCCAGCTGGGCTGGCCCACATCTGGGCCCTGGGCTCTGCCGAGCGCGGGCGTAGAGCGTCCAATGAATTAGGATAACAAGTTGTTTTCATTGCTCCACAATGTTTACTAAAGAGCTTTGAGGCTTGGAATCAATTAAGATTGGCTTTCCTCAAGTCAATTTACTTTAGGTTTGAGCTGGGCCTGCAGCTATGAAACGTGAGTAGGACAACGTCTCCCTCCCTCCCTCCCTCCCTCCCTCCCTCCCTCCCTCCCTCCCTCCCTCCCTCCCTCCCTCCCTCCCTCCCTCCCTCCCTCCCTCCCTCCCTCCCCCTGCGTCTCTCTCTCTCCCTCTCCCTCTGTCTGTCTGTCTGTCTGTCTGTCTCCCTCTCCCTCTCTCTCTCTCCCTCTCCCTCTCCCTCTCCCTCTCCGACAGGAGAGTCCTTGAACACAAACCTTCGAGAACAACACTGACACAAACCAGTGTTAAAACCAGGCGTTCAGAAAAAAGATCTTAATGTCATGACCATCATATCATTATCATACAAAGGGGTGTCCGACGGATTTCTGAATGCTCTCTGCCTTTTGTCAGCGCTACATGTGTTCGACATAGCTGTTCAACCAAGATAGATACAATGTTGTAGTAGAACCTGAACCGTTGGACTCACAGAAAAGGGAGGTGCGTGTGGGGACGGGGACGGGCGGGGCACAACAGCACTGGCAACAATATCCAAACGTCTGGATGAGTAGGTTACATCATGATTGAAACCTAATGAACTTCACCAGGCATGCGGCTCAGTGAACCTGACAACAACTGGCTTCTCAATCAGCTCTGATTTCAGATGTGGTATTAGGTTCAGTCATCAATTAACCTCCTATTTATAATACATAGGAATCTTTCCAGTGGTATTGTTCCGTATCCAGGAATGCAAGCTGGTACAGACAAGTGCTTATTGTTTAAGGTTGTATTTGACTGTAATCATAGCTAGTTGGTTATATTATCCCTGTATGTTTTTTTTGCTTTCCATACTGATATTCACAGTCAAATTGTCTTTTATCTATTTTAAACTGATTCATTCAAAGCAAAAACTATTCTTTAACCAATAAGCTAACTGACTGTTATTGGTTTGGAATGATAACTAATTGTGAAACACCTCCCAGAAGTTGTGAGAAGTTATTGCAGCACACTGGCATAAAACAAATCTTCACCTGGGATCATGTTGTTATCAAAGTAATCTGTTATTATTAGTGCACACACACACAGAGACTCAGAGACACACACACAAACACGGACAGAGACTCAGAGAAACAGAGACACACACACACAGAGACTCAGAGACACACACACAAACACAGACAGAGACTCAGAGACACAGAGACACACACACACAGAGACTCAGAGACTCAGAGACACAGAGACAAACACACACACAGACTCAGAGACACAGAGACTCAGAGACACAGAGACACACACACACACACACACACACACACACACACACACACACACACACACACACACACACACACACACACACACACACACACACACACACACACACACACACAGACTCAGAGACACAGAGACACAGACACAGACACACACACACACACACACACACACACACACACACACACACACACACACACAGAGACTCAGAGACACACACACACAAACACACACACACACACACACACACACACACACACACACACACACACACACACACACACACACACACACACACACACACACACACACACACACACACACACACACAGACTCAGAGACACAGACACACACACGCACACACACACACACAGAGACTCAGAGACACAGAGACTCAGAGAGACACACACACACACACACACACACACAGAGACTCAGAGACACACACACACACAGAGACTCAGAGACACAGAGACTCACACACACACACACACACACACACACACACACACACACACACACACACACACACACACACACACACACACACACACACACACACACACACACACACACACACACACACACACAGAGAGACTCAGAGACACAGAGACACAGAGACACAGAGACACACACACACAGAGACTCAGAGACTCACACACACACACAGAGAGTCTCAGAGACTCACAGACACACACACACAGAGAGACTCAGAGACACAGAGACTCAGAGACACACACACACACACACACACACACACACACACACACACACACACACACACACACAGAGACTCAGAGACACACACACACACACACACAGACTCAGAGACACAGAGACTCACACACACACACACACACACACACACACACACACACACACACACACACACACACACACACACACACACACACACACACACACACACACACACACACACAGACTCAGAGACACAGACACACACACACACACACACACACACAAAGAGACACAGAGACTCAGAGACACAGACACACACACACA
>NC_088240.1:87562464-87573279 GCF_036934945.1 Oncorhynchus masou masou
GGGTACACTATGACCCAAACGTTTTCATCAGTCTCACGCTGGGCTGTAGGGTACACTATGACCCAAACGTTTTCATCAGTCTCACGCTGGGCTGTAGGGTACACTATGACCCAAACGTTTTCATCAGTCTCACGCTAGGCTGTAGGGTACACTATGACCCAAACGTTTTCATCAGTCTCACGCTGGGCTGTAGGGTACACTATGACCAAAACGTTTTCATCAGTCTCACGCTGGGATGTAGGGTACACTATGGCCCAAACGTTTTCATCAGTCTCACGCTGGGCTGTAGGGTACACTATGACCCAAACGTTTTCATCAGTCTCACGCTAGGCTGTAGGGTACACTATGACCCAAACGTTTTCATCAGTCTCACGCTGGGATGTAGGGTACACTATGGCCCAAACGTTTTCATCAGTCTCACGCTGGGCTGTAGGGTACACTATGACCCAAACGTTTTCATCAGTCTCACGCTGGGCTGTAGGGTACACTATGACCCAAACGTTTTCATCAGTCTCACGCTGGGCTGTAGGGTACACTATGACAATATATCAGGCTTTGACTCTTTGGGTTTTTCATGGAATATGATCTTGTGTTTATTGCAAAATATCTAGAAACACTGAAGTAGGTGTGTCTCTATTTATCCATACAAGCCCAGCTGGATAAAGTAACATTTGGTATTAGTTGTTTTTAGTCATCCCTATATGATCCCTGACCTTTAGATGAATGGAGAACCGTGTTATACAAGTCTGTATCACACCACTGCCTGGGATAAGCTACATTTACACTGTGGACTATTAAGTGCTTGAAGAGTGATTCATGATGACTTCATCATGTGTGAACTGAAATCCTCTTCCTTCCTGTTACAACTTCAGTTGTGCCAAAAAGCTGGAAGATGTGGAATATTTCTCCATTGTTTACATTTTTATTGATGGGCCGGGCCAACACTTTAATAATAAACACATCTTACAGAGTGGGCGTGGCTTTAAATAAATAGAATTCACCAGAATGACATATAGACATCATCCTAATAGAATCGGGTTTCTAGGGTCTTTGTGTGGTCAACACTCCTACTGTACACTGTTTTCCATCTATCTGTAGATAAGACAACGCGAGCCACTGTTATCCTGCTGCCCATTGTGTGTTGGTGTCGGAGTGGGGAAGTGGAGGTCCGGGTCACAATAACTAACGACCAGGGGTTCTTCTCATGTTTTCATTGGCCAGGATCTGACCTTGTGACCCCTGGCAGCTTCAGCCACACTTCCTGTATTATTGTTGATAATTAGATTGCATTTACAGAATCAGGGAGATAAGTAGGAGGGAGATCCAGACCAGGGGAGGGAGACCAGACCAGGGGAGGGAGGTCCACCTTGAGACCAGACCAGGGGAGGGAGACCAGACCAGGGGAGGGAGGTCCACCTTGAGACCAGACCAGGGGAGGGAGGTCCACCCTGAGACCAGACCAGGGGAGGGAGACCAGACCAGGGGAGGGAGGTCCACCTTGAGACCAGGCCAGGGGAGGGAGACCAGACCAGGGGAGGGAGACCAGACCATGGGAGTGAGGTCCACCTTGAGACCAGGCCAGGGGAGGGAGACCAGACCAGGGGAGGGAGGTCCACCTTGAGACCAGGCCAGGGGAGGGAGACCAGACCAGGGGAGGGAGACCAGACCATGGGAGTGAGGTCCACCTTGAGACCAGGCCAGGGGAGGGAGACCAGACCATGGGAGGGAGGTCCACCTTGAGACCAGGCCAGGGGAGGGAGATCCAGACCAGGGGAGGGAGACCAGACCAGGGGAGGGAGGTCCACCTTGAGACCAGGCCAGGGGAGGGAGACCAGACCAGGGGAGGGAGGTCCACCTTGAGACCAGGCCAGGGGAGGGAGACCAGACCAGGGGAGTGAGGTCCACCTTGAGACCAGGCCAGGGGAGAGAGGTCCACCCTGAGACCAGACCAGGGGAGGGAGGTCCACCCTGAGACCAGACCAGGGGAGGGAGGTCCACCTTGAATCCAGACCAGGGGAGGGAGACCAGACCATGGGAGGGAGGTCCACCTTGAGACCAGGCCAGGGGAGGGAGACCAGACCATGGGAGGGAGGTCCACCTTGAGACCAGGCCAGGGGAGGGAGACCAGACCAGGTGAGGAGACCAGACCAGGGGAGGAGACCAGACCAGGGAGGGAGACCAGGCCAGGGGAAGGAGACCAGACCAGGGAGGGAGGTCCACCTTGAGACCAGGCCAGGGGAGAGAGGTCCACCCTGAGACCAGACCAGGGGAAGGAGACCAGACCAGGGAGGGAGGTCCACCTTGAGACCAGGCCAGGGGAGGAGGTCCACCCTGAGACCAGACCAGGGGAAGGAGACCAGACCAGGGGAGGGAGGTCCACCCTGAGACCAGACCAGGGGAGGGAGGTCCAACCTGAGACCAGACCAGGGGAGGGAGGTCCAACCTGAGACCAGACCAGGGGAGGGAGGTCCAACCTGAGACCAGACCAGGGGAGGGAGGTCCAACCTGAGACCAGACCAGGGGAGGGAGGTCCACCCTGAGACCAGACCAGGGGAGGGAGGTCCAACCTGAGACCAGACCAGGGGAGGGAGGTCCACCCTGAGACCAGACCAGGGGAGGGAGGTCCAACCTGAGACCAGACCAGGGGAGGGGAGGTCCACCCTGAGACCAGACCAGGGGAGGGAGGTCCAACCTGAGACCAGACCAGGGGAAGGAGACCAGACCAGGGGAGGGAGGTCCACCCTGAGACCAGACCAGGGGAGGGAGGTCCAACCTGAGACCAGACCAGGGGAAGGAGACCAGACCAGGGGAGGGAGGTCCACCCTGAGACCAGACCAGGGGAGGGAGGTCCAACCTGAGACCAGACCAGGGGAGGGAGGTCCAACCTGAGACCAGACCAGGGGAGGGAGGTCCAACCTGAGACCAGACCAGGGAGGGAGGTCCACCCTGAGACCAGACCAGGGGGAGGGAGGTCCAACCTGAGACCAGACCAGGGAGGGAGGTCCAACCTGAGACCAGACCAGGGGAGGAGACCAGACCAGGGGAGGAGACCAGACCAGGGTGGAGGAGAGAGTCTGAGACCAGACCAGGGGAAGGAGTACTACTTTTGAGCAGAGCCTTAAATTAGTAAACTATATAGGGATAGGGTGCCATTTGGGATGTAGACAATGCATGGGCTGATTTGACCTCCTGACCCTGCCTACCCATGCCATGCCCTCACCATCTGCTTGGCAGCAGGACATGGATGGATGAACCACTGTGTTGTGTGACCTGACCTTAGAATGTACAGTAGAGAGGGAGATTAAACATGGTGGAGAGAGAGAGAGAGAGAGAGAGAGAGAGAGAGAGAGAGAGAGAGAGGTGAGAGAGAGAGAGAGAGAGAGATGATGGTGAGGAGAGAGAGAGAGAGGGGATACAGTAGAGCAACAGGCAGGGAGAGGGAAGAGAGACAGGGGTATGACAGAAAGATAGATAGGTGGAGGAGGTAGAGTAGAGATGAGAGAGAGAGAGAGAGAGAGAGAGAGAGAGAGAGAGAGAGAGAGAGACAGAGAGAGAGAGAAGGATGTACATCTGACCTGAATTAAGATGAGCTCATTGTGTACTGCAGTAGGTTTAATAGTGCATTTGGAGAGGAACGCCCAGGCTCTGTTCCCTCTCATTCCAGCAGGTCATCTCTGCCCTGGGGCCACCACACATTCTGCCTTCTGCACTGTACTGTACTGTAACGCACACACACACACACTCAGCTCTCAGGAACACTGGGAGAGAGCAAGAGAGGGATCAGGAGGAGGATGGGAGAGATGAAGAGAGGAAGAGTGATCAGATGGAGGATGAAAGAGAAGAAGAGAGAGATGAAAAAGGATGGAGGAGAGGAAAGGTAGAGAGTCTCTGATGATGGTGGAGGAGAGGTAGAGGGAGGTCTCTGATGATGGTGGAGGAGAGGTAGAGAGAGGTCTCTGAGGATGGTGGAGGAGAGGTAGAGAGAGGTCTCTGATGATGGTGGAGGAGTAGAGAGAGGTCTCTGATGATGGTGGAGGAGTAGAGAGAGGTCTCTGATGATGGTGGAGGAGTAGAGAGGTCTCTGATGATGGTGGAGGAGAGGTAGAGAGAGATCTCTGATGATGGTGGAGGAGAGGTAGAGAGAGGTCTCTGATGATGGTGGAGGAGAGGTAGAGAAAGGTCTCTGATGATGGTGGAGGAGAGGTAGAGAGAGGTCTCTGATGATGGTGGAGGAGAGGTAGAGAGAGGTCTCTGATGATGGTGGAGGAGAGGTAGAGAGAGGTCTCTGATGATGGTGGAGGAGTAGAGAGAGGTCTCTGATGATGGTGGAGGAGTAGAGAGAGGTCTCTGATGATGGTGGAGGAGTAGAGAGGTCTCTGATGATGGTGGAGGAGAGGTAGAGAGAGATCTCTGATGATGGTGGAGGAGAGGTAGAGAGAGGTCTCTGATGATGGTGGAGGAGAGGTAGAGCGAGGTCTCTGATGATGGTGGAGGAGAGGTAGAGAGAGGTCTCTGATGATGGTGGAGGAGAGGTAGAGAGAGGTCTCTGATGATGGTGGAGGAGAGGTAGAGAGAGGTCTCTGATGATGGTGGAGGAGAGGTAGAGAGAGGTCTCTGATGATGGTGGAGGAGAGGTAGAGAGAGATCTCTGATGATGGTGGAGGAGAGGTAGAGTGAGGTCTCTGATGATGGTGGAGGAGAGGTAGAGAGAGGTCTCTGATGATGGTGGAGGAGAGGTGGAGCGAGGTCTCTGATGATGGTGGAGGAGAGGTAGAGAGAGGTCTCTGATGATGGTGGAGGAGAGGTAGAGAGAGGTCTCTGATGATGGTGGAGGAGAGGTAGAGAGAGGTCTCTGATGATGGTGGAGGAGAGGTAGAGAGAGGTCTCTGATGATGGTGGAGGAGTAGAGAGAGGTCTCTGATGATGGTGGAGGAGAGGTAGAGAGGTCTCTGATGATGGTGGAGAGGTAGAGAGGGTCTCTGATGATGGTGGAGGAGAGGTAGAGAGAGGTCTCTGATGATGGTGGAGGAGAGGTAGAGGAGGTCTCTGATGATGGTGGAGGAGAGGTAGAGAGAGGTCTCTGATGATGGTGGAGGAGAGGTAGAGAGAGGTCTCTGATGATGGTGGAGGAGAGGTAGAGAGTGGTCTCTGATGATGGTGGAGGAGAGGTAGAGAGAGGTCTCTGATGATGGTGGAGGAGAGGTAGAGAGAGGTCTCTGATGATGGTGGAGGAGAGGTAGAGAGAGGTCTCTGATGATGGTGGAGGAGAGGTAGAGAGAGGTCTCTGATGATGGTGGAGGAGAGGTAGAGAGAGGTCTCTGATGATGGTGGAGGAGTAGAGAGAGGTCTCTGATGATGGTGGAGGAGAGGTAGAGAGAGGTCTCTAATGATGGTAGAGGAGAGGTAGAGTGAGGTCTCTGATGATGGTGGAGGAGTAGAGAGAGGTCTCTGATGATGGTGGAGGAGAGGTAAAGAGAGGTCTCTGATGATGGTGGAGGAGAGGTAGAGAGAGGTCTCTGATGATGGTGGAGGAGAGGTAGAGAGAGGTCTCTGATGATGGTGGAGGAGAGGTAGAGAGAGGTCTCTGATGATGGTGGAGGAGAGGTAGAGAGAGGTCTCTGATGATGGTGGAGGAGTAGAGAGAGGTCTCTGATGATGGTGGAGGAGTAGAGAGAGGTCTCTGATGATGGTGGAGGAGTAGAGAGAGGTCTCTGATGATGGTGGAGGAGAGGTAGAGAGAGGTCTCTGATGATGGTGGAGGAGATGTAGAGAGAGGTCTCTGATGATGGTGGAGGAGAGGTAGAGAGAGGTCTCTGATGATGGTGGAGGAGAGGTAGAGAGAGGTCTCTGATGATGGTGGAGGAGAGGTAGAGAGAGGTCTCTGATGATGGTGGAGGAGAGGTAGAGAGAGGTCTCTGATGATGGTGGAGGAGAGGTAGAGATGGAATTACTTGTCTGACTTGAACCTGGCTGAATTCAACAGTATGTCTCCTCTTCTCCTCCTCTTCTCCTCTCCAATTATTTAATTTTTTAATCTCCTCTCCTCCTCTTCTCTCCTCTTCTTTTCTTTTATCTTCTCCTCTTCTCTTCTCTTCTCCTCTCCTCTTCTCCTCCTCTCTTCTCTTCTCCTCCTCTCTTCTCTTCTCCTCTTCTCTTCTCCTCCTCTCTTCTCCTCTCCTCCTCACTAATAAAAGTCAGCCAGTGTCGTAAGTCATTAGTCTGATTTATTTGATCAGATTGGTATTATTTCCTGGTCCAAACCCCATGACACTCTCCTCCAAGCCAGTGATTAAAGGCAGTAAATCAGGGGCAGGTCCTGCCTAGTGTTTACTCAGCGAGCCAGGCAGCTGCAAGCTGTTTGAGGCCGTTCTTTCTCCCTGTGTTTACCTCCGTTCCCATGACGACCCGCACCACCATCTCCCAAGCGCCTGGAACTTGGCCCCGGCTTGTTTTGGTTACATTTGAAAGTTTTGCGCTGCTGTGTCTACCAGAGTTAGCAGTGACTTCACCCAGCACCCAGCACATGAGAGAAGTACAGGAGTGACTGCAGCGCTGTTAGATCGGGGAAGGAGAGAGAGGGAGAGAGCAGGGAGAGAAAGAGGTAAGGAAGGGGAGGGTGAGAGAGAGAGCAGGAGAAAGGATGGCGGGGGGAGGCTGGTTGCAGGCAGGCATGCAGCGGGTGGGGGGAGGGAGGAAGAGAAGCCAAGAGCATTACATCATTACTGGAGCAGAGTCAGAAGGGAAGAATATGAGTCAGTGGGCTGTCCATCTCTCCTCCCTCCTCTCTCTCTCTCTCTCTCTCTCTCTCCTCTCTCTTTTCTCTCTCTCTCTCTCTCTCTCTCTCTCTCTCTCTCTCTCTCTCTTCCTCTCTCGCTCTCCCTCTTTCTCTCTCTCTCTTCCTCTCTCCCTCTCTCTCCCTCTCTCGCTCTCCCTCTCTCTCTGTCTCTCTCTCCCCCTCCCCTCTCGTTCTCCCTCTCTCTCTCTCTCTCTCTCTCTCTCCTTCTCTCTCTCTCCCTCACTCTCCCACTCTCCCTCTCTCTCTCTCTCTCTCTCCCTCTCTCTCCTTCTCTCTCTCTCACTCTCTCTCTCTCTCTCTCTCTCTCTCTCTCCATTCTCCTCCCTCCTCTTGGACAGCTGCCAAGCCTCTTATGTTCCACTCTCTAGTGCTTGAGTTGGAGATGGTACCCGGCCTACGACAGTATGGCTCAGTGTTTGTGTGTGTGTGTGTGTGTGTGGGGGATTTGTAACTTAGACCCAGTTATATATATATGTTTTTCCTCACCTTTATTTAACCAGATAGACTAGTTGAGAACAAGTTCTCATTTGCAACTGTGACCTGGCCAAGATAGAGCAAAGCAATTAGACACATACAACAACACAGAGTTACACATGGAATAAACAAAACATACAGTCAATAATACAGTAGAAAAGACTATATACAGTGAGTGCAAATGAGGTAAGAGAGGTAAGGCAATAAATAGGCCATGGTGGCGAAGTAATTACAACATACCAATTAAACACTGGAGTGATTGATGTGCAGAAGATGAGTGTACAAGTAGAGCCACTGGGGTGCAAAGGAGCAAAATAAATCAAATAGATAACAGTATGGGGATAAGGTAGTTGGATGGGCTAAGTAGAGGAAGATGGAGGAAGATGGAGAAGAGGAGACAAGACGAGGAGAGGAGGAGAGGCACTCAGTAACGTGAGATAGAGTCTATTGTCAGGATTGACCACAGTGTACCTGCTGTCCCAAGGGGCCTGCTGCCTGCTGCCCACACTATTAGCAATCCCCACTGTGGAGACACAGCCTGCTGTGACACACACCAGATCTGCCTTTCCTGTCCCCTGTGCTTTAAAACACATATAGACACGCACGCACGCACGCACGCACACGCACACACACACACACACACACACACACACACACACACGCACGCACACACACACACACACACACACACACACACGCACGCACGCACGCACACACACACACACACACACACACACACACACACACACACACACACACACACACACACAACACCTTTTGGTATGGCCCTGTGTTGTGGCTACAGCTTGTGGCGTTGGGACCGTACAGTACATTTAAAGGGACGGGATATTGAGCCACGTTGGAACTTTGGCAAACCTGAACCCAGTGCTTCTTTAATGTTGCTTTGTGTTGGTGGCTATAAATGAGCATTTCTCAATGCAGTTTTGTCTTGCCCAGAAGGCCTTGAAGAGACTTGAACAAACATGTTGATTTCATTAGAACTGCCATTATGGACCTGAATCCCAGCCAGTTTGTCAAAGGGGCGAACCCAATCACACAGCCAGCACAGCACATGTTGAATGTGTGTCCTCTGTCAGCCTCTGTACCTACATGCCTTTCCCCATGTGGAAGTGTTTACCTTCACATAGTCTCTCCTCCCCCTGCCACATGTCACATGTGCTGCTGAATGGTTGTGATTGTGACGAATCACAATGTTGGACAGACATGACATATCGTCCCAACCGTAATTGTCCTCTGTGTGTGTGTGTGTGTGTGTGTGTGTGTGTGTGTGTGTGTGTGTGTGTGTGTGTGTGTGTGTGTGTGTGTGTGTGTGTGTGTGTGTGTGTGTGTGTGCAGTAATCTAAATGTCTGGAGCGTAAATGCACACATTTAGGTCTGGGAAAATACAGGTATTTGTTCAGGTGGGGGAACATTTGCTCAGCGACAGCCCCATTTGTCCATCATTCTCCAGTGCTAACACTGACTCTATGCTATTACCTCAATCACAGCCGGGATGGAGCGGCCCATCCATTACATCCAGACGTTTAGCGTCACCAACCTAAACGTCCCTGGTCAGCAGTCATTGGCAAACGTCCATGGAAATAGACCTTTACCAAAGCATTGAGTAGCGGAATCACAATGAAGCCTACTATATGAGGAGACGGTGTAGTAGGCTAGGCTAGCTAAGGTTAGCCTACTGTATGAGGAGACGGGTGTAGTAGGCTAGGCTAGCTAAGGTTAGCCTACTATATGAGGAGACGGGTGTAGTAGGCTAGGCTAGCTAAGGTTAGCCTACTGTATGAGGAGATGGGTGTAGTAGTTTAGGCTAAGTAAGGTTAGCCTGCTGTATGAGGAGATGGGTGTAGTAGGCTAGGCTAAGTAAGGTTAGCCTACTATATGAGGAGATGGGTGTAGTAGGCTAGGCTAGCTAAGGTTAGCCTACTGTATGAGGAGACGGGTGTAGTAGGCTAGGCTAGCTAAGGTTAGCCTACTGTATGAGGAGATGGTTGTAGTAGGCTAGGCTAGCTAAGGTTAGCCTACTATATGAGGAGATGTGTGTAGTAGTTTAGGCTAAGTAAGGTTAGCCTACTGTATGAGGAGATGGGTGTAGTAGGCTAGGCTAACTAAGGTTAGCCTACTGTATGAGGAGACGGGTGTAGTAGGCTAGGCTAGCTAAGGTTAGCCTACTGTATGAGGAGATGGTTGTAGTAGGCTAGGCTAACTAAGGTTAGCCTACTATATGAAGAGATGGGTGTAGTAGGCTAGGCTAGCTAAGGTTAGCCTACTGTATGAGGAGACGGGTGTAGTAGGCTAGGCTAACTAAGGTTAGCCTACTATATGAGGAGATGGGTGTATTAGGCTAGGCTAGCTAAGGTTAGCCTACTGTATGAGGAGATGGGTGTAGTAGGCTAGGCTAGCTAAGGTTAGTCTACTGTATGAGGAGATGGGTGTAGTAGGCTAGGCTAGCTAAGGTTAGCCTACTGTATGAGTAGACAGGTGTAGTAGGCTAGGCTAGTTAAGGTTAGCCTATTGTATGAGGAGATGGGTGTAGTAGGCTAGGCTAGCTAAGGTTAGTCTACTGTATGAGGAGATGGGTGTAGTAGGCTAGGCTAGCTAAGGTTAGCCTACTGTATGAGGAGATGGGTGTAGTAGGCTAAGCAAGTGGAGAGCAGGCAGCTGGGAGCCTGTGTTCTTACTAACAGGGATTTGGTGGCAGTTGTATAAATGATGTCACGCCACCAACCCCAGATGGAGTGGTCTGGATAGTTTGATCATTCATTTGCTGCAGTCCAGAGCGAGCGGGCGAGTGGATGCGTCACAAATGGCTATGGGCCCTGGTCAAAAGAAGTGCACTATACAGGGACAAGGGTGCCATTGGGGAAGCATACAGTAAGTGAGTGAGTGGTTGAAACAAGCCTTGTTCTGCAGTGTAAGTATACAGCCTCTAACCTCTAGCCTGGTCCTAATCCCTACATGGGATTTATTGATGTGGGTGCTGCTGTGAATTGGCCTGTCAGCCAGTCCACACACTGTATGGTTACATTACGGACAGAGACACTGCCATTGGAAGTTACACCATGCAGGGACTGTTATGTTACATTCTCCTCATTACCATGCAGGGACTGTTATGTTACATTCTCCTCATTACCATGCAGGGACTGTTATGTTACATTCTCCTCATTACCATGCAGGGGCTGTTATGTTACATTCTCCTCATTACCATGCAGGGACTGTTATGTTACATTCTCCTCATTACCATGCAGGGACTTTATGTTACATTCTCCTCATTACCATGCAGGGACTGTTATGTTACATTCTCCTCATTACCATGCAGGGACTGTTATGTTACATTCTCCTCATTACCATGCAGGGACTGTTATGTTACATTCTCCTCATTACCATGCAGGGACTGTTATGTTACATTCTCCTCATTACCATGCAGGGACTGTTATGTTACATTCTCCTCATTACCATGCAGGGACTGTTATGTTACATTCTCCTCATTACCATGCAGGGACTGTTATGTTACATTCTCCTCATTACCA
>NC_088240.1:87573379-87603379 GCF_036934945.1 Oncorhynchus masou masou
TAACTAGTGTTAGCACAATGACTGGAAGTCTATGGTTATCTGCAAGCATGCTAGTTAGCAATTGCACTAATAAAAACGGTATCCACAAATTAATCTGACTGGTGAAAATCCAGAAATAGCCCATTAATGTAATGAAACTGTCCAACCATGGGGCACTGCTTTATACAGTCTATAGGACTCTGTCACCTCCCAAAATCCCTACCGTTCTGTAATGTACAGTAACATAGCAACCCAGTCAAGATAATGTACATAACGGTGGCAGACAGAGAGAGAACTGTACGTTTCACATTTGAATAGCACTTTACTACCTCCCCAGGATGCCCTGCGAAGCCTGTCTTTTTCCTTGTACAGGTCCAAGCATCAGCCCAGTGATGGAAGGATGTGGGCCCAGCACATTCACAGCAACTCAACAGAGCTTCACACCATACAGACACTCTGATAGGCCGTTGTGCATTAGAAATTACGCAACAACAGCTGGTCCTCTAATATTATGTTCCTCTAAATTTCATCAAATTTGTATCAAATTATTAGAGTGAAGAAATAATTGCTTGATACCTAGACTATGCTTATCGTAGTCTTGCTATTATTCATTTTCAAACAGTATATTTGGAACGTTCAACTATTATTTAACAGTTCAAGAGGAACATCTTGTTACATATTTGTATTGCAGAAGGGTACAGAGTAACTGTAATGCAATATACAAATCTAATTCACCAATGACAGTCTTTGTTAAGCAGCAGATGATTGAAATGAATATAACGGTAGAGAGAGCAGCAGACAAAGGAGAGGCCATGGTCATATTATAGGGCATTATAAACACAGTGTTGTTGTGTGTTTTATTATTCTCAACAATCCCACTTCCTGACATTACATTCAGTTAACTAATTAGTCATTTTCTCTTTTTCAAAAAGCCTTTGTGTCTGAGCACTTTGTTTTGGTCACGTTAGAACATGTTGATGTCACTGCTACATGGCTCATCTCATTAAAATCACAAAGACATGTTGTCTTCCTCCCTCTGAATTCATTGAGCTTCTTCAACATGAAAGCGGGAGAGATGAGAGTGTTATTAAGTGAAGTGTGAATTCACGAAGAGCTCTGTGGACAGAAACAACTTTATGAATGCTGGATTTCTCAGATAGTTGCAAGGACAGCTTCATCACCATTGGATGTGATTATAAACCCACTCATAACCGTTTTGGGTGGTTTCAGATGTTATGCCTAACATGTGTGCTGTCAGGAAATGAATGTATGTGTATCTTTCTGTATGTGTGCTTCTAGAGGTCAAATTCCTAACAACTTCTGTTTACCCTGTCTACCCCTGTCTTCCCTGTTTTCCTGTCTACCCTGTCTTCCCTGTTTTTCCTGTCTACCCTGTTTTTCCTGTCTGCCCTGTTTACCCTGTCTGCCCTGTTTACCCTGTCTGCCCTGTTTACGCTGTCTGCCCTGTTTATCCTGTCTGCCCTGTTTACCCTGTCTGCCCTGTCTGCCCTGTCTACCCTGTTTACCCTGTCTGCCCTGTCTGCCTGTCTACCCTGTCTGCCCTGTCTACCCTGTCTGCCCTGTTTACCCTGTCTTCCCTGTCTGCCCTGTTTACGCTGTCTACCCTGTTTACGCTGTCTACCCTGTTTACGCTGTGTGCCTGTTTACTCTGTTTAAGCTGTCTACCCTGTCTTCCTGTCCTCCCTGTCTACCCTGTTTACGCTGTCTACCCTGTTTACACTGTCTACCCTGTTTACCCTGTTTACACTGTCTACCCTGTTTACCCTGTCTGCCCTGTTTTACCCTGTCTACCCTGTTTACGCTGTCTACCCTGTCTGCCCTGTTTACCCTGTCTATGCTGTCTACACTGTCTCCATGGTCTTAGTCCAACAGAACAGACCTGTGTGCTGTGCAGCAGTCACTGTGGTGCCTCCCTGCCTCCCATGCAGCCGTCATAAAAGGCATGTGACAAGGTTATTTTTAGAACCGAAAATATAATCGTCAACAAGTGAAACCAGAATAAGAGACAGGCACACACACGCACACACGCACACACACACACACACACACACACACACACACACACACACACACACACACACACACACACACACACACACACACACACACACACACACACACACACACACACACACACACACACACACACACACACACACACACACTTAATAGGTAAATGATAAATGAAGTATATCTCTCCTTCCAAAAGCACTGTTATATCAGGGGTGTGCTGCTGGCTGCTGAGATGGAGTGATAAAGACAGCAAGGAGCCTAATCTTAGCTGGCTAATGCCATAAGCCCAGAATAACACACCTAAGAATAGCTGACCCACAGAATAAGCAAGAAGCCTGAAATTCAGGCACTTAAAATATCTTGTTGTTTTGGCAGATAATGTTCTGCAGAGAAGAACAAGAAGAACAAGAAGAGCTGAAATGCTTGGCTTGAAGGAGAGGGAAAAGCAGCAATGGATGTTGGGATTGACCTGGTGTTCCATTGACAGAGCAGAGGAGATAGAATGTGTCATGCTAGAGCCTTATTCCACACTTCTGCTCTTCTTGTTCTGGTTGACTACCATGGATCATGTACTGTACTACCTTTCAGCTTGTCTACAGGATACAATACAACAGAATAGAAGAAAACAGAGCAGAATAGAACAGAGCAGAATAGAAATAGAGCAGAATAGGAATACAAATAGAATTGAAACAGAGCAGAACAGAACAGAATATGACAGAATAAAACATAATCGAACAGAGCAGAACAGAATACAATATAGGACAGAATACAATATAATATCATAGAACAGAGCAGAATAGAACAGATCAGAATAGAATACAAAAGAATCAAACAGACCAGAACAGAATAGGACAGATTAGAACATAATAGAACAAAGCAGAACAGAATAGGACAGAATAGAATAGAACAGAATAGGACAGAATAGAATAGAGCAGAACAGAGCCGAATAGAATAGGACAGAATAGAATAGAACAGAGCAGAATAGAATAGGACAGAGAAGAGACATAATAGAACAGAGCAGGATAGAATAGGATATAATATAATAGAACAGAGCAGAATAAAATAGGACAGAATAGAGACATACTATAATAGAATATAATCGAACAGAGCAGAATAGAATAAAAATGCAGTATGTAGTTAATGAGTAGAGATGTGTTGGTCCTGTAGTTAATTAAGTAGAGATGTGTATGGTCTGTGGTTAATTAAGTAGAGATGTGTTTGTCCTGTAGTTAATTAAGTAGAGATGTGTATGTTCTGTGGTTAATTAAGTAGATATGTGTTTGTCCTGTAGTTAATGAAGTAGAGATGTGTTGGTCCTGTAGTTAATTAAGTAGAGATGTGTTGGTCCTGTAGTTAATTAAGTAGAGATGTGTATGGTCTGTGGTTAATTAAGTAGATATGTGTTTGTCCTGTAGTTAATGAAGTAGAGACGTGTCTGTTCTGTAGTTAATTAAGTGATATGTTTTTGTTCTGTGGTTAATTAAATTGATATGTGTTTTCCTGTAGTTAATATATTGTACTGGTGGTTAAATATAGTTCTACAACAGACAACAGTACAATGCGATGAGGAGAAATACACTGAGTTTACAGAAACACACTATAAGAGTCATGTCCACAGAGCATGTGGTATCCTTGGTGATCAATGTGAGGATGTGTGAAATGAATCACTTAAGCGTTTATCTCTGATGTTCACAAGTTATTGAGAAATCAATAGTCATAATATTCATTTCCTGTATACAACTCTCTGCCCACAATACGCAGTACATGACTCAATCTGTGTATTGTCATAACAATGCTGCCCACCAAAACTCCTGACATTTACTGTAGTGTGTGTGCTTTCCCATAATACAATGCTGGTCCCATTAGATGACAACAGCCCAGTAGATGTTCTGAACTACCACAAGTCCAAAAGGCAGAGAATAACAGAGTGACTCACATTGAGTGAATACCGTAATCGGACATTACTCAGAATGATGTCAGGTTCGTTTGAACCCTGAGATGCATTCTCAGGTCAGGAGTAGAATGTCATTGTGTTTGTGAACATCCACAGAGACGAGAGATAATCTTTTGATCTTCTATTTCCTTTGCCTTGTAATGTCTGTATTTTTACCTTGGCATTTCCTGCTACTGTTATTATACCCCAAAAAAGTGAAGCCTGACATGGAAGCTCCCTTCCAAACACAACATCCTTCCAAACACAACATCCCTTCCAAACACAACATCCCTTCCAAAACAACATCCTTCCAAACACAAACATCCCTTCCAAACACAACATCCCTTTCAAACACAACATCCCTTCCAAACACAACATCCCTTCCAAACACAACATCCCTTCCAAACACAACATCCCTTCCAAACACAACATCCCTTCCAAACACAACATCCCTTCCAAACACAACATCCCTTTCATGTTTGTGGTGACAATGACTGTAAAGCACAGTGCTATTAATATGCACCAAAACAAATCCAAACTGAGCACTCAGTCCATTTCCACACAATGATAAAACTATGTGTATTTACTAACACTCACTATACAGACAGTTTTAAACATGTTTGTTTTACTCCTTTCAGACACAAGCAAACAGAGAAACAATGACAGTAACAGAATGCAAGGAGGAACTGTCCATCCAGAAGCACTGCACACTGTAAAACCATGCAGTATAATATCACACATGTAAATACCTGGATACAGAAAGCAGTGCCTGATCATAACGCGTTGCTGTGCTGAGAAGTTTGGAGCCCTCCTTTCACAGAGGCAGACAGATAGAGACTGACTGGGAGAGACCGGAGAGTTGAGAGAATGAAACCGAGGAGAGGGAGGTAGGGAGGAGAGAGAGAAAAAGAGAGAGAGAGAGAGGGGAAATAAGGAGAGAGAGCGGCAGACCGCCAGATGAAGAGAAACAGAGAGGATAAGAGTGCTGTAAAAATCCAGAGGAAAAGAGAAAGAGAGGCTATCCCTTTAGGAGCGGAGAGAGCATGGTGGGTCTGGTCACCTGAGTTAACGTTGTGCATCTTCTGCTGGTCCAAGAGTCGCTGGTGGACAACGAGCTTGTTTGTTGTGGTGGAGAAATTTGACTCGCTCTCGTAAATCGTCTGTAGCATACTCCACTCAGCGCTCAGGTCGCATCGCAAGTCCTGCTCTTCCTGTCCCTAAAGAGCCAACCCTCTCACAGCAGTGCACTCAGGGGAACGACCACGACGGCGTACGGAGACCTCCTTTTCCTCTGAGGAAACTCTCTCTCTTGCTGTGCTGAAACGCAATACAATAACCACACCACACACTCCCTCTGTGAGGCTTTCCCCACTATACTGTGACTACACAGCACCATAGAACACAGAGCTTCAGTCAAGAAGTCCCTGTTCAGACAGAGTTAGAAGATGACTGGCAGTCTGATTCTCTTCTCTTGGTGTGACACTGAGCTACTACCCTGCTCTTATTCCCTCTGATCTCTCTCTCTCTCTGTTGTCTCTCTCTCTCTGTTGTCTCTCTCTCTCATCTGTCTGTCTTCTCCTCTCTGTTCCTCTCTCAGTAATGTCTGAGTGGTGAGAGTGAGCCTGCCTGTGTTTCAACCTTCCAGTGGGGGTGTACTAGTCAGAGATGAGCTAAGCCGGGCACTGTTTATCCGTCAACCTCTCACAGGAAAGTAATGCTTGAGCCGGAGAGGGTGCAAGCTTCATTTGCATGTGAATTAACAACAGCGTGGCCCACAGGTGACAGAAATAGAACAATGGCCGGCCCCAGCTATAAATAGGAGGGCCGAGGCGAGGGGATTGGAGCAGCATTGATGCGTTTAAAAATACCTCCACCAAACACAGCTGTCTCTTCTACAGCTCTACAGCTAGATTCCTGCCAGAAGGCATGTCTCCTGACTGACTCCTTCCCTCCCTCTCTCCCAGAGCAGAGCCCAGCCAAGCTGCAGAAGGAGGCTCACTCTGCTTGATTCCTCTCTCTCCCCCTCTCTCTCTCTTGCTCTTTTCTCTCACTCTTTCTCTCATTTCAAATCTATGTATCTCTCTCTCCTTTCTCTTTCTCTCTATTTATCTCTCTCCCTCTCTCTCTCTCTACCCTCTCTCAACTGGGATTCTTCATTTCTTTCTCTCGTACAAGATTCATCCTTATATCCCTTTTTCCAAAACATACTATCCAAATCAAATATTTTTCCTCATCCGTACAAGGTCTTGCTACTGTTGTTTTTCTTTCATGGTAGTTTATGGTGCCTGTGATATTCTGTATTTTGACAACGTAACTTCTATTCTTATTGGCAGCCCATTTCTGATAGGTTGGTTAGTAGTTCAAGCAGCCCATATCTGATAGGTTGGTTATTAGTTCAATCTCAAGATGATTGGTTAGTCATTGAGAGTAACAAACCAGCACCATATTCTGCATGTTAAAGAAACACATGTATTATATAACTAACGGTGTCAACCCTCCCAGATCACCCTGACCCAACCACCTGACCAAGTGGAATAGTAACTATTATCTCAGATTGTAGGATGGAGAGAGAGCAGGGGTCAGTGTGCATCCAGGACACTGCAGATGTAGGATCTTCATTCCAGCCAGTTTGCTATAACAGGAAACAAATCCTGCAGCAACAAGAAATGTGAATTATTGTGTGGATTATAATTAATGGGTATTTTTATGAAGGCATTAAAACATGTTTCATCAGGGCAAATCAAGTCTTAAATTTTAACGTGGAAATGACAAACTTTAGAACCTTTTTAAAACCCTGAATACACTACAAGCTGGCCTTTCCTGCCGTGCAGGAACATTCTCAGCGACAAAATAGGGTGAACCCTGACCCTAACCCTAACCCTAACCCTAACCCTAACCCTACACTACAAGTTTGCCTTTCCTGCCGTGCAGGAACATTCTCAGATACAAAATAGTAATCAAATTAAGATCCTAAATCTGTACTGCTCTTGAGGAAGCATGCCCTGAGCCAGCTAATCGTGTGAGGAAGCATGCCCTGAGCCAGCTAATCATGTGAGGAAGCATGCCCTGAGCCAGCCAATCGTGTGAGGAAGCATGCCCTGAGCCAGCCAATCGTGTGAGGAAGCATGCCCTGAGCCAGCTAATCATGTGAGGAAGCATGCCCTGAGCCAGCTAATCATGTGAGGAAGCATGCCCTGAGCCAGCCAATCGTGTGAGGAAGCATGCCCTGAGCCTGCTAATCGTGTGAGGAAGCATGCCGTGAGCCAGCCAATCGTGTGAGGAAGCATGCCGTGAGCCAGCCAATCGTGTGAGGAAGCATGCCCTGAGCCAGCCAATCGTGTGAGGAAGCATGCCGTGAGCCAGCCAATCGTGTGAGGAAGCATGCCATGAGTCAGCCAATCATGTGAGGAAGGATGCCCTAAGGCAGTGGTTCCCAAAATGTTTATAGTCCCGTACCCCTTCAAACATTCAACCTCCAGCTGCGTACCCCCCTCTAGCACCAGGGTCAGCACACTCTCAAATGCTGTTTTTTTACCATCATTGTAAGCCTGCCACACTTATACGGTACATTTCTTAAACATAACAATGAGTGTGAGTTTTTGTCACAACTTCCCACAAAGCTCGTGGGAAGTGACAAAGAGCTCTTATAGGACCAGGGCACAAATAATAATATAATAATAATAATCAACAATTTTGCTCTTTATTTAACCATCTTCCATATAAAACTGTATTTGTTCATCAAAAATGGGCAATGACTCAACATGTTGGGTTGTATTGGAGAGAGTCTCAGTCTTAAATCATTTTCCACACACAGTCAGTGCCTTTATTTAGTTTTCATGCTAGTGAGGGCCGAGAATCCACTCTCACATAGGTACGTGGTTGCAAAGGGCATCAGTGTCTTAACCACGGGATTTGCCAAGGCAGGATACTCTAAGAGCAGCCCAATCCAAAAATCTGTCAGTCCCTTCTGATGAAATAAAAATTTCACAGAACCGCTTGTTGCAATTTCGATGAGGCTCTCTTGTTCAGATATGGTAAGTGGACTGGAGGCAGGGCATGAAAGGGATATCAAATCCAGTTGTTTGTGTCATCTGTTTCGGGACAGTACCCAACTCACTCAGGTGCTTCCTATATCCCATTTGACATTGTCCGTAAGCTTGAGTTCATTTTCACACAAAAAAAATCAAACAATGATGGAAAGACCTGTGTGTTGTCCTTGTTAATGCAGACAGAGAAGAGCTCCAACTTCTTCATCATAGCCTCAATTTTGTCTCACACATTGAATATAGTTGCGGAAAGTCCCTGTAATCCTAGATTCAGATCATTCAGTCGAGAAAAAACATCCCCCAGACAGGCCAGTCGTGTGAGAAAAAACATCACCCAGATAGGCCAGTCGTGTGAGAAAAAACATCACCCAGATAGGCCAGTCGTGTGAGAAAAAACATCACCCAGATAGGCCAGTCGTGTGAGAAAAAACATCACCCAGACAGGCCAGTCGTGTGAGAAAAAACATCACCCAGATAGGCCAGTCGTGTGAGAAAAAACATCACCCAGACAGGCCAGTCGTGTGAGAAAAAACATCACCCAGACAGGCCAGTCGTGTGAGACAAAACATCACCCAGACAGGCCAGTCGTGTGAGAAAAAACATCACCCAGATAGGCCAGTCGTGTGAGAAACTCATCATCATCAAGCGGTCAGACAAGTGAAAATGATGGTCAGTAAAGAAAACTTTAAGCTCGTTTCTCAATTCAAAACAACGTGTCAATACTTTGCCCTGTCATCAAGGCAAAGGGTGGCTATTTGGGTACAACCTGTTATTTCAAAATGTGGAAAGCATCAGCCTGACTACCATTGGCTCAGACTCTGACCAAACACAGAGCTGGAATGAAACAGTTTTACACACTTCTGAAAGGAACAGTGAGCGGGTCAAGGAACTCCGGCAACAGGTATGATGTCTATCCAATATGTCTAGTTCTATAGTGAGATCTACACTATGCTACTCTACATGTAAACATGAGTTACAGTACATACAGTAGGACATCCTGAAAAGCATTTACACATACTGTGTTTGGTTTCTTTCAGAGAGTCATGGAGGTGGAGGCTAATCAGACCCCATAATGAAATAATGTATGTAGACGAGGCAGGGTTTAACCTGACATAAGCACATCGGCAGGTAAGAAACGTCATAGAGAAAAGGGCCACTGTTGACGTGCCGGGTCAGAGAGGAGCAAATATCACAATGTGTGCTTCAACCTCGAGTGCTGGTTTGGTCGTGCAGAAATGCCAGATTGGTCCCTGCAACACTGAGCACCTTCTTCTGGTGCCAGAAGCAGAAAGGGAACAGCTGGGAGGAATGTGTAATTGCATGGGACAATGTAGCATTCCACCATTCACATGCAATCACAAACTGGTTTGGAAGCCCATCCAAGAATGCCACCCTCCCCCCCCCCCCCCCCACTCACCGTTCCCCAAACTTTTTTCTGCCTGGAGGTGGAAAGTGTATGATCATCGGTCACATGACCAAATGTCCCTCCTGGATGCAATGGATGCCATCTGCAGAGACATCTCAGCTGAAGACTGTCAGGGGTGGATGAGGCAGGCCAAGCGCTACTATCCAAGGTGCAGAGACATCTCAGCTGAAGACTGTCAGGGGTGGATGAGGCATGACAAGTGTTTCTATCCAAGGTGCAGAGACATCTCAGCTGAAGACTGTCAGGGGTGGATGAGGCATGACAAGTGTTTCTATCCAAGGTGCAGAGACATCTCAGCTGAAGACTGTCAGGGGTGGATGAGGCAGGCCAAGCGTTTATATCCAAGGTGCAGAGACATCTCAGCTGAAGACTGTCAGGGGTGGATGAGGCATGACAAGCGTTTCTATCCAAGGTGCAGAGACATCTCAGCTGAAGACTGTCAGGGGTGGATGAGGCATGACAAGTGTTTCTATCCAAGGTGCAGAGACATCTCAGCTGAAGACTGCCAGGGGTGGATGAGGCATGACAAGCGTTTCTATCCAAGGTGCAGAGACATCTCAGCTGAAGACTGTCAGGGGTGGATGAGGCATGACAAGTGTTTCTATCCAAGGTGCAGAGACATCTCAGCTGAAGACTGTCAGGGGTGGATGAGGCATGACAAGTGTTTCTATCCAAGGTGCAGAGACATCTCAGCTGAAGACTGTCAGGGGTGGATAAGGCAGGCCAAGCGTTTCTATCCAAGATGCATAACGAGAGACGACATAAGATGTGATGTGGACGAGAACATGTGGCCAAATGCTGAAGATGGTATAGATTAGAACAGAACGGGGCATTTTACTGTTTTTCCCTTCTGTGCCTTTTTTACCGTAATTGTGTTTTATTTTTACACATTTGTTGTTGAACCAAAGGTCATGTATGTTGGATGTGTTGTTGAACCAAAGGTCATGTATGTTGGATGTGTTGTTGAACCAAAGGTCATGTATGTTGGAGGTGTTGTTGAACCAAAGGTCATGTATGTTGGATGTGTTGTTGAACCAAAGGTCATGTATGTTGGAGGTGTTGTTGAACCAAAGGTCATGTATGTTGGATGTGTTGTTGAACCAAAGGTCATGTATGTTGGATGTGTTGTTGAACCAAAGGTCATGTATGTTGGAGGTGTTGTTGAACCAAAGGTCATGTATGTTGGATGTGTTGTTGAACCAAAGGTCATGTGTGTTGGATGTGTTGTTGAACCAAAGGTCATGTATGTTGGATGTGTTGTTGAACCAAAGGTCATGTATGTTGGAGGTGTTGTTGAACCAAAGGTCATGTATGTTGGATGTGTTGTTGAACCAAAGGTCATGTGTGTTGGATGTGTTGTTGAACCAAAGGTCATGTATGTTGGATGTGTTGTTGAACCAAAGGTCATGTATGTTGGATGTGTTGTTGAACCAAAGGTCATGTATGTTGGAGGTGTTGTTGAACCAAAGGTCATGTATGTTGGATGTGTTGTTGAACCAAAGGTCATGTATGTTGGATGTGTTGTTGAACCAAAGGTCATGTATGTTGGAGGTGTTGTTGAACCAAAGGTCATGTATGTTGGATGTGTTGTTGAACCAAAGGTCATGTATGTTGGAGGTGTTGTTGAACCAAAGGTCATGTATGTTGGATGTGTTGTTGAACCAAAGGTCATGTGTGTTGGATGTGTTGTTGAACCAAAGGTCATGTATGTTGGAGGTGTTGTTGAACCAAAGGTCATGTATGTTGGATGTGTTGTTGAACCAAAGGTCATGTGTGTTGGATGTGTTGTTGAACACCGGCAGCAACTTCATGTTGCTAATAACGCTTTTACTGCAGCACTTCCTATTTGTTTCTACTGTACATTCTATGAAGTAAAGATGACTCATTCACTTTTAGAGAGTATGTTGCCAAAATTGCACACATTCGACACTTGAAACTGAATTATAAAAAACTATGGATTTCATATTGTCTAATGTATGCAGGTAGAACCGAAACCTGAAAAGTAATGCAGTTTTTGTAATGTCGTTGTGCTAAGATTGACTATATGCTCCTCTTGGATAGAAAACATGTGCTAGTGTTTTGACAGAATGATTAGATATTGAGTCAGGTTTACCGTGTTTTGATAGAATTAGTGTATGTAGAGAAAGTGTTTTTGTATTTTGAAATGTATTTAATGAACAAAATGTGGTTTTGAGCAGAACATTAACTATTTGGCTAATTGTGTGTTGCTGTGTTTAAGAGTTTAGGGAAAAGTATCTTAAGTATAAGTAAATGCTTGTTAGCAACTGTAAAAAACTGTAACAGCTTTCAGCTTAGCTTCCATTTGTCCTTGTCTAAAACACAGGACAACACTGTCCCTTTCATAGTCTTTCATGTGACACAACAGGTTTAAAAAAAACACAAACTACTGAATCAGAACTAGGTCACTAGGGAGTGCTGTGCATTGATAGCATTACAGAGCACAGGAGGTTGGTGGCACCTTAATTGGGGAGGACGTGCTTGTGGTAATGGCTGGAGCGGAATGAGTGGAAGGGTATCAAATACATCAAACACATGGTTTCTATGGTTTCCATGTGTTTGATGCCATTTCATTTGCTCCGCTCCAACCATTATTATGAGCCGTCCTCCCCTCAGCAGCCTCCACTGGTACAGAGGAACAAAATAGTTCATTGTTTGATAATACATCCACATGATCTGTTTGAATGGCAGGGGGAAGGAAGCAATCGCTTTGGTCTGGCTCTAAAAACAGAACAGTGTATTATTCCATCAGAGCCCCGTAGAGAACCAATAACATGATAATTAGACTCATAACATACACGTCAGGTAGAGTGTTCTCTCTGACCACTGATAGACGCAGGCCTGACTTACTGGCTAAGTGGGCCTGAGATACTGGCTAAGCAGGCTTGAGTTACTGGCTAAGCTAGCGGGCTGAGTTACTGTCTAAGCTAGCGGGCTGAGTTACTGTCTAAGCTAGCGGGCTGAGTTACTGGCTAAGCTAGTGGGCTGAGTTACAGGCTAAGTTAGTGGGTTGAGTTACTGGCTAAGCTAGCAGGCTGAGTTACTGGCTAAGCTAGTGGGCTGAGTTACAGACTAAGTTAGCGGGTTGAGTTACTGGCTAAGCTCGCGGGCTGAGTTACTGGCTAAGCTACCGGGCTGAGTTACTGGCTAAGCTACCGGGCTGAGTTACAGGCTAAGTTAGTGGGTTGAGTTACTGGCTAAGCTACCGGACTGAGTTACAGGCTAAGTTTGTGGGTGGAGTTACTGGCTAAGCTACCGGACTGAGTTACAGGCTAAGTTATTGGGTTGAGTTACTGGCTAAGCTACCGGTCTGAGTTACAGGCTAAGTTAGTGAGTTGAGTTACTGGCTAAGGTACCGGACTAAGTTACAGGCTAAGTTAGTGGGTTGAGTTACTGGCTAAGCTAGCGGGCTGAGTTACAGGCTAAGTTAGTGAGTTGAGTTACTGGCTAAGCTAGCGGGCTATGCCTTTAAAATTGTCATCTTCTTTTCCTTCATAATTTGACCTGTCCTCCAGCCAGGGGCGTGAAGCCAGCACAGTGCTATTTATAGAGTCCTGCTCAGCGCTTTTATGACTCTACAGGCAGGGGAGAGAGAGAGAGGGTGAGAGAGAGAAGGAGAGACAGAGAGAGAAAGAGAGAAAGGAGTTGGACTGTGTTATTTCAGCTGGCCAAACAGTTAAACCCTCAATGCTTTTATTACAACACAACATGGGAAACACAGAAGAGGGAATGCACAGCTCACAGGCTAGGCTATACTCAAGTGGCAAAAAAATCTATGTCATTTTGGAATAAAACTAAATGATCATATTTGTTTCTGTTATATTAAACAGCTTCATACTGTAGCCAACACACTCTTTTACTTTTTCTTAATAAAGCAACGAGCATTTGGACAGCCTTGGGAATTATCAGCTACCTAAAAGCTTGAGTTACATTTAAATGTTAGATTTAGATTGAGGCAATGTGATTGCAATGTCGGGTTTGCAGAGCCATGCATACTGTACATCATTGTATCTATTCTAGTGAGATTTAAATATATCTATCCTAGTAAGACTTATCTATCTGCCTGGCTAACCTAAAGTACCTACATCATGGAAAACACGGTCTACAATTAGTGATTGTTTTTATCTCCACGGGCGACATAATCCCCAGTAAATTAGGGCAATTAGAGTTAGGAAAGTCCTGATCCATCCATCTCTATGTAGTCTATCTAAAGGGGGATTTGGCTGTGGTGCCGGGAGGGGAGTGGGGGATTAAAGATCTGTCAGTCTTGCAATGTCAATAGTAAAGTTGTCTGTCTTTAATATATTTTTTTATTGTGTGTATGGACATCGTGGCGTAAAAATGTAATAATAATAAACACAACTGCAACATCTGTCACAGTGACAGACCATCTCTGATCCTAAAACCTAGAGACCTGGAGCTGTCACAGTGACCCACCAGCTCTGATCCTAAAGCCTAGAGACCTGGAGCTGTCACAGTGACAGGTCACAGGTGAGGTCAGGCTAAACAGAGGAAGTCTCAAGCGTCCAGGCATTAGGTTTGGGATTATGACAAAGCAATTCCTATTATGAGAAATTACAACTCTAATGGGTAACTATACACATGGAAAGTCCTGACACACAGAAAGCTGGTTAACCAGGCTAGGAAATTCCTGAATGACTAGTCACATAATGATACCATTATCATTTCACAATGAGTTCTAGGAATACTGTGTTACAATATTGCCTAAATATGACCAATTCCAAAAATAACTGCATTTTTCAACTCTGACCTGAATGATCTTTATTTAACTAGGCAAGTCAGTTAAGAACACATTCTTATTTTCAATAACAGCCTAGGAACAGTGGGTTAACTGCCTTGTTCAGGAGTAGAACTACAGATTTTGACCTTGTCAGCTCAGGGATTTGATCTTGCATCCTGTGGGTTTCTTGTCCACCGTTCTAATCACTAGGCTACCTGGTGCCCCGGCAGAATCATTTTAAAGATTTGCACTGCATATAAACAATGCATGTCTTGGAACATTGCACGAATCAATCAGTCATATCTAACAAAATCACCCCACTTTCTCCACAGACAAGCTTTCATTGGCAGCTAACAGGGACAACTCATTGGAGGCCGTGAGCAGGGATCAACCTAGACTTTGTGTTTCAACCCGTCTCTCCTCTTCCTGAGTCTGATGAGGTGTTGTGTGGCTGGACAGAGTCATGACCAGTACCTGTGGCCTGTTATAGCTTGCTCTCCTGCGTCACCAGAGCTCGTGGTCTGATTTAGGCCGATTAAAGCATTTAACTGTCAACGTCAGCACGGCGTCTGGAGAGGGAGTCACTCCACTCTGCTCCTGGAGAGACTAGGTGCTAGTGTAGGGGGACTGGGCCTCTGTCACCTCCCTCCCCACACTGTATGTGTGTGTGTGTGTGTGTGTGTGTGTGTGTGTGTGTGTGTGTGTGTGTGTGTGTGTGTGTGTGTGTGTGTGTGTGTGTGTGTGTGTGTGTGTGTGTGTGTGTGTGTGTGTGACAGGGGATGGGGGAACAAGTGGCCCAGAGGGTTTTCCAATAAAGGCCTTTATAGCTCTACTCAGAGAGAACAGGGTGTCAACAGAGAAAGGACACTACAAACACACACACACACAAACACACACACTACACACTCACACACACACATTACAAACACACACACACAAACACACACACTACACACTCACTCACACACATTACAAACACACACACACACACACTACACGCACACTACAAACACACACACTACACACACACTATAAACAAACACACGCACACACACTCACACACTACAAACACACACACACACACACTACAAACACACACACGCACACGCACACACTCACACTACAAACACACACTCTCACACACACACACACACTACACACACACACTACAAACACACACACACAAACACACTCACACACTACAAACACACACACACACACACACACTACACACACACTACAAACACACACACACGCACACACTCACACTACAAACACACACACACTACACACTCACACTCACACTACAAACACACACACACGCACACACTCACACTACATTACATTTTAGATGCACTATTGTAAAGTGGCTGTTCCACTGATGTCAGAAGGTGAATTCACCAATTTGTAAGTCGCTCTGGATAAGAGCGTCTGCTAAATGACTTAAATGTAAATGTAAATTACATTACATTTAAGTCATTTAGCAGACGCTCTTATCCAGAGCACACACACACGCACACTACACACACACTACAAACACACACACTACAAACACACACTCACAAACACACACACTACACACTCGCACACACACATTACAAACACACACACACACACTACACACACTACAAACACACACACTACACACACACTACAAACAAACACACGCACACACACTCACTACCTAAAAAAAAACACACACACACTACACACACACTACAAACACACACTACAAACACACACACACGAACACACTCACACTACAAACACACACACACTACACACTCACACTACAAACACACACACACGCACACACTCACACTACAAACACACACTCACACTACACACACACTACAAACACACACACTACACACACTACAAACACACACACACAAACACACACACTACACACTCACACACACACATTACAAACACACACACACAAACACACACACTCGCACACACACATTACAAACACACACACTACAAACACACTACAAACAAACACACGCACACACACTCACACACTACAAACACACACACACACACTCACTCACACGCACGCACTACAAACACACACTCTCACACACACACACACTACAAACACACACACATGCACACACTCACACTACAAAAACACACACACACACACTACAAACACACACATATGCACACACTCACACTACAAACACACACACACTCATACACAAGCACACACTACAAACACACACACACACACACTACAAACACACAAACACACACACACACACACACAAGGACACACACTACATGGTGATGTCCTGTGTTGTACCCCTCTACATGGTGATGTCCTGTGTTGTTCTCCTCTACATGGTGATGTCCTGTGTTATTCCCCTCTACATGGTGATGTCCTGTGTTATTCCCCTCTACATGGTGATGTCCTGTGTTGTACCCCTCTACATGGTGATGTCCTGTGTTGTTCTCCTCTACATGGTGATGTCTTGTGTTGTTCTCCTCTACATGGTGATGTCCTGTGTTGTTCTCCTCTACATGGTGATGTCCTGTGTTGTACCCCTCTACATGGTGATGTCCTGTGTTGTTCTCCTCTACATGGTGATGTCCTGTGTTGTACCCCTCTACATGGTGATGTCCTGTGTTATTCCCCTCTACATGGTGATGTCCTGTGTTGTTAATCAATGCAGCATGGCTGCTCTCTCTCTCTCTCTAGCTCTCTCTCTCTCACACTCCCTCTAACGCTCTTTCTTTCTCAATTCATTTCAAGGCCTTAATTGGCTTGGGATACATATGTTTATTTATTTATTATTTATCACCTTTATTTAACCAGGTAGGCTAGTTGAGAACAAGTTCTCATTAGCAACTGCGACCTGGCCAAGATAAAGCATAGCAGTGTGAACAGACAACAACACAGAGTTGCACATGGAGTAAACAATAAACAAGTCAATAACACAGTAGAAAAAAAAAGAAAAAAAAGAGAGTCTTTATACATTGTGTGCAAAAGGCATGAGTTGGTAGGCGAATAATTACAATTTTGCAGATTAACACTGGAGTGATAAATGATCAGATGGTCATGTACAGGTAGAGATATTGGTGTGCAAAAGAGCAGAAAAGTAAATAAATATAAACAGTATGGGGAAGAGGTAGGTAAAATTGGGTGGGCTATTTACCGATAGACTATGTACAGCTGCAGCGATCGGTTAGCTGCTCATATACTGTACTCGATACCATCTACTGTATCTTGCTATTGTGGCTCTGCACCATCACTCATTCATATCTTTATGTACATATTCTTTATCCCCTTACACTGTGTATAAGAAATTAGTTTTGGAATTGTTAGTTAGATTACTTGTTGGTTATTACTGCATTGTCGGAACTAGAAGCACAAGCATTTCGCTACACTCGCATTAACATCTGCTAACCATGTGTATGTGACAAATAAAATTTGATTTGATTTGATTTGATTTTGAGAAAGCAGATGTTTGAAGTTGGTGAGGGAGATAAAAGTCTCCAACTTCAGCGATTTTTGCAATTCGTTCCAGTCACAGGCAGCAGAGAACTGGAACGAAAGGCGGCCAAATGAGGTGTTGGCTTTAGGGATGATCAGTGAGATACACCTGCTGGAGCGCGTGCTACGGGTGGGTGTTGCCATCGTGACCAGTGAACTGAGATAAAGCGGAGCTTTACCTAGCATGGACTTGTAGATGACCTGGAGCCAGTGGGTCTGGCGACGAATATGTAGCGAGGGCCAGCCGACTAGAGCATACAGGTCACAGTGGTGGGTGGTATAAGGTGCTTTAGTAACAAAACGGATGGCACTGTGATAAACTGCATCCAGTTTGCTGAGTAGAGTATTGGAAGCCATTTTGTAGATGACATCGCCGAAGTCGAGGATCGGTAGGATAGTCAGTTTTAATAGGGTAGGTTTGGCGGCGTGAGTGAAGGAGGCTTTGTTGCGGAATAGAAAGCCGACTCTAGATTTGTTTTTAGATTGGAGATGTTTGATATGAGTCTGGAAGGAGAGTTTACAGTCTCGCCAGACACCTCGGTACTTATAGATGTCCACATATTCTAGGTCGGAACCATCCAGGGTGGTGATGCTAGTCGGGCGTGCGGGTGCAGGCAGCGAACGGTTGAAAAGCATGCATTTGGTTTTACTACCGTTTAAGGGCAGTTGGAGGCCACGGATGGAGTGTTGTATGGCATTGAAGCTTGTTTGGAGGTTAGATAGCACAGTGTCCAAGAACAGGCCGGAAGTATACAGAATGGTGTCGTCTGCGTAGAAGTGGATCAGGGAATTGCCCGCAGCAAGAGGAACATCATTGATATATACAGAGAAAAGAGTCGGCCCGAGAATTGAACCCTGTAGCACCCACATAGAGACTGCCAGAGGACCGGACAGCATGCCCTCCGATTTGACACACTGAACCCTGTCTGCAAAGTAGTTGGTGAACCAGGCAAGGCAGTCATCAGAAAAACCGAGGCTACTGAGTCTGCCGATAAGAATATGGTGATTGACAGAGTCGAAAGCCTTGGCAAGGTCGATGAAGACGCCTGCACAGTACTGTCTTTTATCGATGGCGGTTATGATATCTTTTAGTACCTTGAGCGTGGCTGAGGTGCACGCGTGACTGGCTCGGAAACCAGATTGCACAGCGGAGAAGGTACGGTGGGATTCGAGATGGTCAGTGACATGTTTGTTGACTTAGCTTTCGAAGACCTTAGATAGGCAGGGCAGGATGGATATAGGTCTGTAACAGTTTGGGTCCAGGTTGTCTCCCCCTTTTAAGAGGGGGATGACTGCGGCAGCTTTCCAATCCTTGGGGATCTCAGACGATATGAAAGAGAACAGGCTGGTAAAAGGGGTTGCGGCAATGGCGGCGGATAGTTTCAGAAATAGAGGGTCCAGATTGTCAAGCCCAGCTGATTTGTATGGGTCCACCAGGTTTTGCAGCTCTTTCAGAACATCTGCTATCTGGATTTGGGTAAAGGAGAAACTGGAGAGGCTTGGGAGAGTAGCTGCGGGGGGGGGGGGTGGAGCTGTTGGCCGAGGTTGGAGTAGCCAGGAGGAAGGCATGGCCAGCCATTGAGAAATGCTTGTTGAAGTTTTCGATAATCGTGGATTTATCGGTGGTGACCGAGTTACCGAGCCTCAGTGCAGTGGGCAGCTGGGAGGAGGTGCTCTTGTTCTCCATGGACTTCACAGTGTCCCAGAACTTTTTGGAGTTAAGAGCTACAGGATGCAAATTTCTGCCTGAAGAAGCTGGCCTTTGCTTTCCTGACTGACTGCGTGTATTGGTTCCTGACTTCCCTGAACAGTTGCATATCGTGGGGACTATTCGATGCTATTGCAGTCTGCCACAGGATGTTTTTGTGCTGGTCGAGGGCCGTCAGGTCTGGAGTGAACCAAGGGCTATATCTGTTCTTAGTTCTGCATTTTTTGAACGGAGCATGCTTATCTAAAATGGTGAGGAAGTTACTTTTAAAGAATGACCAGGCATCCTCAACTGACGGGATGAGGTCAATGTCCTTCCAGGATACCCGGGCCAGGTCGATTAGAAAGGCATGCTCACAGAAGTGTTTTAGGGAGCGTTTGACAGTGATGAGGGGTGGTCGTTTGACTGCGGATCCGTGGCGGATGCAGGCAATGAGGCAGTGATCGCTGAGATCCTGGCGGAGGTGTATTTGGAGGGCCAGTTGGTCAGGATGACGTCTATGAGGGTGCCCTTGTTTACAGATTTAGGGTTGTACCTGGTGGGTTCCCTGATGATTTGTGTGAGATTGAGGGCATCTAGCTTAGATTGTAGGACTGCCGGGGTGTTAAGCATATCCCAGTTAAGGTCACCAAACAGAACAAACTCTGAAGCTAGATGGGGGGCAATCAATTCACAAATGGTGTCCAGGGCACAGCTGGGAGCTGAGGGGGGTTGGTAGCAGGTGGCAACAGTGAGAGACTTATTTCTGGAGAGAGTAATTTTTAAAATTAGTAGTTTTGAACTGTTTGGGTATGGACCTGGAAAGTATGACATTATTTTGCAGGCAATCTCTGCAGTAGACTGCAACTCCTCCCCCTTTGGCAGTTCTATCTTGACGGAAAATGTTATAGTTAAGTATGGAAATCTCTGAATTTTTGGTGGCCTTCCTGAGCCAGGATTCAGACACGGCAAGGACATCAGGGTTAGCAGAGTGTGCTAAAGCAGTGAGTAAAACAAACTTAGGGAGGAGGCTTCTGATGTTGACATGCATGAAACCAAGGATTTTTCAATCACAGAAGTCAACAAATGAGGGTGCCTGGGGACAGGCAGGGCCTGGGTTTACCTCCACATCACCCGCGGAACAGAGGAGGAGTAGTATGAGGGTGCAGCTAAAGGCTATCAAAACTGGTCGCCTCGAGCGTTGGTGACAGAGAATAAAAGGAGCAGATTTCTGGGCATGGTAGAATATATTCAGGGCATAATGCGCAGACAGGGGTATGGTGGGGTGCGGGTACAGCGGAGGTAAGCCCAGGCACTGGGTGATGATGAGAGAGGTTGTATCTCTGGACATGCTGGTTGTAATGGGTGAGGTCACCGCATGTGTGGGAGGTGGGACAAAGGAGGTATCAGGGGTATGAAGAGTGGAACTAGGGGCTCCATTGTAAACTAAAACAATGATAACTAACCTGAACAACAGTATACAAGGCATATTGACATTTGAGAGAGACATGTGTTGATTTGGAGAGCTAGCTAAGCCAGTAGGTGAGACAACAACAGCTAATCAGCTAGCACAGGTAAAATGGTGTTGACTAGGCAGAGAGAGTCGGATTAACTACACACAGAGCCTGAGTGCGGCTGGGGCCGACAGATAAAACATAAACAAACAGAATGGAGTAACGTGATTGGAGTACCGTGATTAATGAACAGTCCAGCATGCATTAGCTATGTAGCCAAGTGATCACAGTGTCCAGGGGGCAGCGGTGGATGGGACAGGGAAGCTAGACTGGCGAGTATTATCCAGGCAAAAAAAAAATCTGGCTGGCTGTGCTGAAGGTAAAAGCCGCTAGCAGTGGCTAACAATGACTAAATAGCTTGTAGTTAGTTAGCTGGTTAGCTTCTGGAGGTTCTTGAATGTGTTCTAAAAATTTAAAATAATAGCGATTCCGTATCACATTGGATGAGGCAGGTTACCGGAAGGTATAAATGAATTAAAAATCGAAAAGAGATTGAAAGTAAATATGGGTCCAGTGAGTGGATGGGCTGGCTGAGGATGCGGCGATTCAGACAGTTAGCAGGCCTGTGCTAACAAGCTAACAGTTAGTAGGCCGGGGCTAAACAAGCTCGCAGTTAGCAGGCCAAATTAGCAAGCAAGCAGATAGCAAGGGCTAAAAAGTTAGCCTTTGGGTACGTCGCGATGGGGTTAAGTCTGTTTATGCCTCTTCATGCGGTGACATCGATAGACCAGTCGTGGGTCCGGATATTGTAGCCCAGGAGTATGCTTCGGTGGTAGCACAGGAGCTCTGGCCGGGCTAGCTTCAAGCTAAGTGGATGGAAACGCTAGCCAGGAGTAGTCATCCGGGGTTGCGGTTAGCTTGTTGTGAAGATCCAGATGAAAGAGTTCCGTTTGCGGTGGGAATACGGGGATAAAAATAATAGGTCAGTTATGTTCTGGTTAGAGTCGCGTTGTTCGAACTGGCGAGAGCTTTCCGAGCTAAAGGTTAGCTGATGACCGCTAATTGATTGCTGGTAGTTAGCTGGCTAGCTTCAGTTGAGGGGTTCCGGATCCGAAGTAAATATAAATACTTTAGAAAAAAAGCAGATCCACGCTACATTGGGTGAGGCGGGTTGCAGGAGAGTATTTAGATGTTGAGGTTTTAAAAGATATAGATAATAAACAAAAGAGAGAAAAAAACAATAGAAAGTTTGGCCATGTCCCGGGGCTCTGTGGGGTTTGTTTGTGTTTGTGAACAGAGCCCCAGGACCAGCTTGCTTAGGGGACTCCTCTCTCTCTCTATCACTCTCTCTCTCTGCCTCTTTCTCTCTCTCTCTCTCTCTCTCTTTGTCTCTCTCTCTCTCTGTGACAAACAGAAATTATGATGAAACCCAGCAGGAAGCCAGGCCCAGTATGTAAGGAGGAACACTAAGTGTTGCAACACCAACAATGGACAAACATAACATGTCTCCTCTACCCTCATATGATCCCACTTTTAAATGTGTTGTTCTTAACCGATGATCCATGCATGGGAGGATAGCAGGAGGAGCCATGGGAGGATGGCAGGAGGAACCATGGGAGGATGGCAGGAGGAGCCATGGGAGGATGGCAGGAGGAGCCATGGGAGGATGGCAGGAGGAGCCATGGGAGGATGGCAGGAGGAGCCATGGGAGGATGGCAGGAGGAGCCATGGGAGGATGGCAGGAGGAGCCATGGGAGGATGGCAGGAGGAGCCATGGGAGGATGGCAGGAGGAGCCATGGGAGGATGGTAGGAGGAGCCATGGGAGGATGGCAGGAGGAGCCATGGGAGGATGGCAGGAGGAGCCATGGGAGGATGGTAGGAGGAGCCATGGGAGGATGGCAGGAGGAGCCATGGGAGGATGGCAGGAGGAGCCATGGGAGGATGGCAGGAGGAGCCATGGGAGGATGGTAGGAGGAGCCATGGGAGGAGAAACTGTTTTTTCTATTCCCTGTTTTTCCTGAGTTCAAAGAGTCCTGTTATCTCAGACATAGAAGGTTTTCTTATGTCAAACACATTGATTAGTAAGACAGAGAGAGTGTATCTCACAGCGATGTTACATCATCTCAAGATTCAAGATCAATATGAATCACCAACACTGGACAATAGAGGAGTGGAAAAACACTGCCTGGTGTTTCGAATCCCGGTTTATGTTGTGTCTGATACACGGTAGGTCCCTTGATACCAACTGAGCAATGTTTAATGCCACAAAGAATTCAGGCTGTTCTGGAGGCAAAGGGAGGGGGGTATATCAGCTTACTTGTACGTGTGTTATGCGTACATGTGTCTCCCATGACCAGTTTGATTAAGCATTTCTACATTTTAATGTGTCTATTTATCTTTATGTCCACGGTTTGAACATAGTTTTATCATACTACCCACGGATGTTACAGTTTGAACAGAGTTTCATCATGCTACCCAGAGATGTTACAGTTTGAACATAGTTTCATCATGCTACCCAGGGATGTTACAGTTTGAACAGAGTTTCATCATGCTACCCAGGGATGTTACAGTTTGAACAGAGTTTCATCATGCTACCCAGGGATGTTACAGTTTGAACAGAGTTTCATCATGCTACCCAGGGATGTTACAGTTTGAACATAGTTTCATCATGCTACCCAGGGATGTTACAGTTTGAACATAGTTTCATCATGCTACCCAGGGATGTTACAGTTTGAACAGAGTTTCATCATGCTACCCAGGGATGTTACAGTTTGAACAGAGTTTCATCATGCTACCCAGGGATGTTACAGTTTGAACAGAGATTCATCATGCTACCCAGGGATGTTACAGAATGAACAGAGTTTCATCATGCTACCCAGGGATGTTACAGTTTGAACAGAGTTTCATCATGCTACCCAGGGATATTACAGTTTGAACAGAGATTCATCATGCTACCCAGGGATGTTACAGTTTGAACAGAGTTTCATCATGCTACCCAGGGATGTTACAGTTTGAACAGAGTTTCATCATGCTACCCAGGGATGTTACAGTTTGAACAGAGATTCATCATGCTACCCAGGGATGTTACAGAATGAACAGAGTTTCATCATGCTACCCAGGGATGTTACAGTTTGAACAGAGTTTCATCATGCTACCCAGGGATGTCACAGAGGATGTAAATATGACCAGGTGACAACCTCCCTAAACCACTAGGGACCATCCCTAGGTGGAGGTGCCTGGTAACAGGGCTTTCTGAGGTAACAGTCCCCCCTCCCTCCTGGTGGCCCTCCTCTGCCCTAAGAGGAGACACAGCCCTGCTGGGAAATTACCTCCACACACCAATTACCAGTGTAACTGGGAGCCTCGGGAGCCTGCAACATTACATCAGCTCTCTGACGGTGACTCACCACGGCATGGAGAGACCAGGAAAAGCCCCCTAGCCTAGACTACCCACTGAGGTGTATGGGTAAGATTGGATAAAATCACTTTAAAAAAGAAAGAAAGTCAATTTTCTCTGACTTTAGCATACTTTTGCGGCTGGGCCTCATAAAAGCACAAAGGAATTAGAACTGTTGATTTGATGTCTATACCCAATTAGCTTACATCTGGACGCGTTATGGGAGTGAGTTTCCCTGGCTAATGATTGGGCGCTCTCACTTTTATTAGGTTAGCCTGTCTGGCGTCCTGTGGTATTTCCTGTTGGACTTTCTGGGTGATGCAGAGGGCACTTTACATGTTGGATCAAATAACACACAAAAAGCTTTTAAAAGGCAGTAATGTTTGGTTCCTCAATTTAAAACAATGTTTGGTGATGAAGCTAATTATAATGCAATAATGCAAGGGAACCCCTGGGAGTCTAGGACGTGCCTGTGGAAGTAAAATAACAGTTTGGGTTTTTGTATGTAATTTACTTTTTTAGAGTGCGTGTTTGCGTGTGTGTGTGCAGTGTATGTGTGTGTGTGTGAATGCATGCATATATGTTTTATTTATTTTACCTTTATTTAACCAGGCAAGTCAGTTAAGAACAAATTCTTATTTTCAATGACGGCCTAGGAACAGTGGGTTAACTGCCTGTTCAAGGGCAGAGTGACAGATTTGTACCTTGTCAGCTCGGGGGTTTGAACTTGCAACCTTCCGGTCCAACCCTCTAACCACTAGGCTACCCTGCCGTGTACATAGATAGACCTACTGTATATATTCAACAGAACAACACAGTAATGTACCCATCTCCTGAGTGCTGCAGATACTAGAACATAGTTATGATCAATCTATAAAACAGACTATTCCCCTTATTCTGATCTTACATTTGAAAGACTACACTGAGTGTACAAAACATTAAGAACACCTGCTCTTTCCATGACACAGACTGACCAGGTGAATCCAGGTAAAAGCTATTATCCCTTATTGATGTCAATTGTTAAATCCACTTCAATACGTGTAAATGAAGGGAAGTCTTAAGACAATTGACACATGGATTGTGCATGTGTTACATTCAGAGGGTGAATGGGCAAGACAAAATATTTAAGTGCCTTTGAAGGTGCACTGGTTTGTGTCAACAACTGCAAGCTGCTGGGTTTTTCCACGCTCAACAGTTGTGTATCAAGAATGGACCACCACCCAAAGGACAACTTGCCACAAGCATTGGAGTCAACATGGGCCAGCATCCCTGTGGAACACTTTCGAAAACTTGCAGAGTCCATGCCCTGACGAACTGAGGCTGTTCTGAGAGCAAAATGCAACTCAATATTTCCTGGTTAAATAAAGGTTAAATAAAAATAAAAACATTAGGAAGGTGTTTCTAATGTTTTGTACACTCAGTGTTTACTCTTGTGTTAAATGTGAAAGCCCATTTTAAAAGCATCCTAGCTGCATTGTATCCTGACCTACAGGTCAGCGTTCTATCTTTAGCCAGGTCCCTGATGCTGTGCTTTCAGCGGGCTGCATTGCTCGGCTTTCTAAATATAGCAGTGGTAGCCAGCAGCCAAACACAAAGGACCACTGAAAACTGAGGCTGGCGCTCCGCCTCTCCGAGATCATCTCACTGATCAATGTGTTCATCTCTGTAGGAAAACATTGATCCACTATTTCTACAGATTGACAGATCATGCTCTCTTCCATAATAATAAACATGTCTGCTAGGTAGCATCATCAGCTAGCGCTAGTCAGCTACCTGCGACAAAAATATGGTATTTCTCATCCTTATCGCTTGTTCTCCATCTTCTTTTTAAATAGTGAGTCAACAGTACTGTATTTCAAAATGTGTCCTTGATTTCGCAAAATTATAGATTGGGAATAATATAGAGTTAGAAAGCTAAATAGGGATGAAGACTGAGTATTTCCAACAACTGCTCAATTCTGAAACATTCTAAATATTATACATACTATTCAATTCTATTCATTAAAATAAAAGGTAAAAATTTGACTAAACTTGTTATATACTCAACTAATGATGGATAGTCTACCGTACAAACCCTGGAAGTAACAGTTAACTTGACTTGACATTTTCTCAATGACCTTTAAAGCAGCAAGGATTCCATTCATAGACTTTCAAAGGTCAACAGAAAAAATGGACCAGGAAATCAGATTGCCTTTAGGAAGGGGTGGCTGTCGCTCATTGTCCCAGCGACTTCCTCCTACGCCACAGTTTCTTTTCTTGACCACGGTGAGTGTGTCCTCTCCTGCTGTGTTGTCTCAGAGGTCTCAGACACAACAATGCTGCTGAAAAACACCTCTTCCTCTGACTATTAACTAAAACAGTGCAGTATTAGCTAGGGAATAGTCCACACAGACTTGACTGCCACCACTGTTAAAATAGTTCATTTCTGTGTTCCAATTTCCAAATAACACCCTATTCCCTATCTAGGGCTCTGGTCTAAAGTAGTGGACTAAATAGGGAATAGGGTGTCATTTGGGATGCAACCATGTCTGTATTAAAATGTAAAAACCTGGAGGGCTAAAGATTGAGGGCCTTGCTTGCTACAGGTGACATTATTGAGGTCTGGGATGTTATTTCAGTATCATATACAGTATACCATACTTACAAATTCACACAACCCACATGTTTTAGTTGAGCTACGGGCATTTACAAACTACTTGTAAATTGCTGGGCCTGGGATAACTTTTTTCAAAAAATGAAATAATCACTCCTGAGAGAGTGTCTGACCTTCTATTTAAATTGCACCTAGAGCTCCCAGCTTCCTGTCTTCCTCTCTTCAGAGTGATGAGGCAAGAGGCCAGGGGTCATCCCATTTGTTTGGTAGAAAAGCAATGGCAGACCTCTTACAGAACATTCACTTCCACCACTGATGAGTCCCTAGTCTCCCAGTCTCCTAGTCTCATCTCCAGCCCCTGTCTACATCAATCACCCCCACCACCAGCATCTCCTTGTCCTCACAGCATAGACTTTCTCAAGCTGAATTGATATGTTTCTATGGTCAGAAGAGTAATTCAGTGGAGCTTGTCGATGGACTTCAGCCAAAACTTTTCACTACACGAACCACGTTTCCATCCACAGCTTTTATGCGAAGTCCATAGACATTATAAAATAGTGAATAAAAACAAATCATGACAGCTGTGAAGGGAACAGGAAGTTTCGGTACAATTTTATGAATGCCGACAGATCATTTGTTCGTTCGACATGGAGGGGTCTTATTGTGTTGGTATAATTTATAATGCGTAAAATGGCAGTGGCAACGCTTTTATGCAAAAATATTGATATAATAAACATCATATCGAAGTAAACTTGGAGTCACGCGATGATATGGTGTGTGGTCCTTCCACTACGACTCGGGAAACCATGCAGTTAATTAGGCTACAAATGAAATAAGTTATGATGAACCTTCACAGGTTGGTAAGGTGCACTGTGATCTTGATGCTCATTTCAAATGAATATCGAGGGTGTTATTCTGTTGACATGATGATTGATGCTTGACTGCCGTTTGCCAAATAAAGATATTCTGTCTCTTATCCATAATAATGTAATCATGTAGAGTCTAGACTATACCCACACAGCCGACCCTCACTGTATCTGTGAGCTGTTGGCTGGAGCACACCTGCCAAGACCAGAGGAGGCACATCTGCTATTTAACACAACCGTTTTTGTGACAAAACTATTGCTACAGTGATGGAAACCTATTGAACTTTAGATTTTAATTCGGTACATGAACATTTAAGGACAAAAAGTACATAACCACACACTGATTTAAAAATGTGCATATTTTCTTTATTTCGAGTATTCGCATGACAATCTGTCACCAATCGGATGGGAACCTAGCTATCGATTCTAAAATATATGTTTTTGTGTGTTTGTCCCTTGTGGTGGATCAGAGTACAGTGAACTAAGACAGCAGGACTAACGGCTCGTGTACACTGGCACACTGTAAATTGCTGCGTGCCGCTTAGGCCGTCCAGAGTGGCTTGCTTGTGGGCGTGCTGGCAGCATATGGCAGCATGTTTGATTGTGTGTCAAGATTTCAGCATAGCAGGTTTGTACCTAACTTCATATTAGCTAGCTATCTTGATGTATTTATCACTGTAAAAAACAAACTCCAAATGCATTTGTAGGTAGCGAGCTGACAGCCATGTAGGAGGGTGAAGAACACGTAGTTCCTGTCCCGAGAAGTGAGGATGGAGATAATAGTAACATAATATTCAGTGCGGTGTAATTTGACTAGAATGAAGTCTGTTTCTTGTGAGGTTTTCTGTCCTCAGATACAGAGATCTATGAAGCCTGTCTGCAGATGAAGAGCAGTGGTTCTCAGTCCTGGTCCTGGGGACTCAGAGGGGCACATTTTGTTTTTGCCTTAACACTGCACAGGTGATTCAAATGATCAACTCATCATCAATATTCTAGTGGTATTTATGTCATTTGTGATGCTATCCTTTATATGATCCTGCTATTGTCACATGCTACATATGCACGTCTGTGTGCACATGCATCTATCTATCTATCTATCTATCTAATGTTATCATGATTTGTTAGAAAGGATATTATACTTTAGTAATCCACAATGACCTGGTGATGTAAAAGTCTAATAATTACATTAGTCTTCCATATTCCTACAGATACCTTGTAACTGGAGATTCCTTCAAAATGATTGCTTACAGTTACTGTGCAGGGTTGGGTGACCAGGGCCCTCTGGGACTGCCTCCTGGAGGAATTCAGGTGTGTGAAGGCTACCTGTGATCTGCATAACTTCCTGAGGATAGACATGAGGACCAGGAGGGGATCTGCAGCTCGCCACCGTGTGCCAGAGGAGAAGCCTGCTGTTCTGCAGGATGTTTCAAAGATGGGTCCAACAACGCAGCAAGAGAGGCAATCCATGTGCGGGAGATCTGCACCTCCTACTTCTTAGACGAGGTTGCTGTTCCCTGGCAACACCATAGACTACACTCTGCACAACCAAAGGTTCTTTTAAGAGCCATTCACATTGCAATAAGAGTATTCTTCAATTTACTTAGCTATGTCAACTGCAGTTATTCATTTCCCAGTTTCTCTCCCTTTGATTTCTACTTCTCAGATGAGGGTGCTGTTTAGGTAAGGGTGTGTGATGTCCGTACAAAAACAAAAGAGGCTATTTTAAGAATTTTAACAATTAGACACCTTATAACCCACACCTACCCAGCCATGTATCAATCTGATTGACGGATGGTGTTGTGCAGTAAGCAGGCTCGGGTGTATAACTATGGATCCTTCCACCATCAAAGAATAGGCAAGAGGGCCAACCATGGAGAATAGGCAAAAGGGCCAACCATGGAGAATAGGCAAGAGGGCCAACCATGGAGAATAGGCAAGAGGGCCAACCATGGAGAATAGGCAAGAGGGCCGATCATGGAGAATAGTAAGACACGTCATTATTTCTATAACTACGCTGTATTGTTTGGCCTCGTGTGTCTGTGCATGTTTTTCCTTTTGAACACTGTCTCTTTAACTACCGTATTTTCTCAATAACAGTCTCTCTCCTTCACTCATCCCTCTTTCCCCTTCTCCCTAAATCCTCTAGGTTATATCAGCTGTGTCGGTGAACCCCTCCCGCATCTGAACTGGCTACATAGAGGGCACAGCATGATCAGAGGTGAGAGGTCACTTGGTTGGGTCAACAGGAAGTATTATTAAACAGATGCTTTACAATGAAATACAGATAGAGATGTAGTAGTCCCCAAAGTCAGTTTTGCATTTC